>NW_026647133.1:17500-317500 GCF_950295315.1 Erinaceus europaeus | reverse complement strand
GCCACTAGCCCAGCCAGATCTCACGCTCAGATGGGGTGTTTTTGCCAGTCAAAGGTCTGCACAGCACACTAGGGATTGGGTGGCCTGAGACCCAAATGTTACATTGTAGATGGACTGTTTGCAGTTCTTGCTCCCCAGGACATTGGACTGTCTCAACTCCCTCCCCTACAGCATGAAAAAAAGACTCTTTCCAACCTTGGAGCAACTGGAGTGGGGGCGAGGGGAGCTGTTTGCATGTCTGCACTGCTCATGCCCAGGTGTCTGTGGGGGTCCGTGGCAGAGGCTGTAAGGTGCTAGGGGGCAGAAGGAGACTGTTTGAGAGGCAGGCTGCAGGCAGGGGAACCAGGAGTGTGTGCAGGGCTGTGTGTGTGGGTTTGGTGGCAGGGGTTTAGGGCAGGTTCCCCTGCTGGATGGTGAGATGGCAGCTGGGCTGGCCCTGGGCCCTCAGGGCTGAAGGGCAGAAGCAGGGTGGCAGTAAAGTAGCGCAGGGAGGAACACAGTGGATGTTAGTTGGGAGCTGCGGGACAGAGGGTAAGGGGAAAGGGGGCATCCTTGAGGATGGGTCAGGACAAGAGAGTGGGGGCAGCTGGAGGCATGGAAGGTCCCAGGAATCAGGGACTGACAGGAACAGATTCCTACACCCCCCCACTGGATAGAAGCTGCAGAAGCCAGAGCAGCAGCCCTGGATTGCCTAGGCCAAGGGCCCTGAGTGAGTCCCGCTGAGGATGAGGAAGAGGAGGAGGGGGTGTAGGAGGAGGAGGAGGAAGAGGAGGAGGAAGAGGAGAAAGAGGAGGAGGAAGAAGAGGAGGAGGAGGAGGAGGAGGAGGAGGAGGGGCAGGAGGGCAGCTGTCAGTAGGCAACGGGATTAATAGAGGCCTCCATTACGGAGGCATGTGTCCAGGCAGGCACCCACCAACCCTCAGGGGCAGCTCAGGGCACCCAGGGACTTGGTGTGGGTATCTCTGGGGCGGGGACTGTCAGTCAGTCAGCAAGACTGTGTGTCAGTGCACATGGTGGGACAGGGGCCTGGCGGACCTTGGTCCCCCGCCCTGGACTGTCAGATGCCAGCCCCATGCCCAGACACACACCAATCCGCCCATAGCCCCTTGGCCCTGCCGACCAGCACCTGCTTTGGCCTGGGGCTCTGTCTCTGGTGGCTGGCCACCACCCCTCAAGTCAAGTTCAGCATGGGGTCATGGCTGCTGGTCAACTGGATGGGCGGGGTCCCCGTGGCCTAGCAACCACAGGAGCCCTCTGTGATGTCCTAGCCCCTGGCAATCTGTGCTGGCCACACTGGCACTGGGCAGCCCAACTGCCCTGCCACTAGGTCAGGCAACAGCGCCCAGACGCCTGGGCCCTGGCACAGAGGGACGGAAGGATGGCAAGACAGTGCTGACCGACGAGGGACCTCAGGGCTGGCAGCCAAGAGAAGACAGGTGGAGGTGCGCCCGGGATCCAGGGAGCCCAGGCCAGAGCTGCCTGCATGCCTGCCGGCCTTCCTGGATGTCTGTATGCTGCCTTTGTCCAGGTAGGTTTCTCAGGTCCCCTCCAATCCTGTCCTCTCCTGTCCTCTCCTGTCCTCACCAACCTGTCCCCTCTCCTTTCCTCTGCACTTTGCTTCTCTCCTTTGTCTGTCCTCTCTTCCAGGTGTCCTGCTCACCAGCTCCAGCACTTGTGATGGTTCTCCAGTGACAGCTGTTCGCAACCCCTTCCACCCCCTGCCTGCCCCTAATGTGACCCAGCTCACAGGGTCTCCGGCTCACCCCACCCAAACCCACACGCCCCAACACATTCCCTGGTTCAGCCCCTCTGCCCTATTCAGCCAAACTGGGCCTTTGCAACCTACCTATGCATCGTTGTTTCTCCTCACCATTCAAGGAGAGATCTCCTTTTGTACTTAGCTTGGTTGACTGGTGGATGGATGGATGGATGGATGGATGAATGGATGGATAGATGTATGGGTGGATGGATGGATGGATGGAAAGGTCAATGGATCGGTTTTGTAGAGGCAGATTACCATATAGGGGTACTGGAGTCCGCTGGTGTCAGATCCTTAGTCAATGTCAAATGTAAAACATTAATTCATCAATAACAAAAATGAATAAGCACCTAAATCAATAAATAAATATAAAAACTGGGTTAAAAAATACATGGCGTCTTTGCCTTTCTGCATATGGAATGCTGTGAGGATCTTAACAAGGAAAGCATTGTCCTGAGTAGCCCATTTGAAGTCGTGGAATATTTCCTTTTCCTTTTTCTTTTTTTACTTTCTATTTTCTTGATTATTCACTGGAATAAATAGACAGGAATTGAGAGGGAAGGGAGGTAGAGAGAGTTTGAGACACAGAGAGAGACAACTGCAGCACTTCCGCACCACTTGTAAAGATTTCCCCTGGCAGGTGCGAACCCGGGTGTTGAAGCCCAGTCCTCCTGCATTGTAACATGAGTGCTTAACTGGGTGTGGCACACCTGGTACCCTTGATGGGACACTTTTTTTTAGCAATGAAAAGAAATTCTCGTGGCAAGGTAATAAATAAATGAAGAAGTAAATAAAAGTGCATTTACATTATCTCAGTGGAAACACACAGGGACATATATGTCTCTGTTACCTGTATTCCTTCATCATGTATGGATTGATTGCCTCAAGAGGTTATTGCCACAGCTGAGTGCCTACACCACGAATAATCCACAGCTCCTGCACTCCATTTGTTCCCCTTTCGCTGCCCTTGTTGCTTGGTCACTGTGGTGGTTATTGTTTTTGTTGTTGTTGTTGTTACTGACCTTGCATCTGACAGACACAAAAGGAGAGAGCAGAGGAAATACAGGGTGGGAGAGAAAGATAGAGCTCCTAAAGACCTGCTTCACCCCCTGTAAAGCGACTCCCCTGCAGGTGGCAGTCTGGGGGCCAGACCCCAAATCCTTCCACCTGTCCCCTCTATTCGTGATCCCCACAAGCCCTTAACCCTCTGACATACCGCCAAACCTCCCTGGATTTACTTTTGAAGGCAGTATCACCTGCCTCGTTTTGAATCCTCATTATCCTGAGGGTCAGTCCTGGAGACAGTGTCATGACAGGACACATGGAGATCTCTGTTATCAGAGAGCACCTGGAACAGCAGCTGGGGCTCTAGTGCCCGGGCAGGAGCAACTCCCCATCCACCTTCCACGGAGTCCACCTGCCTGCATTTTGGTCCTTTTCCCTCCAAAAAAGATTTTTCCCTTTTTTCACTTTGAAACAGGCAGGAGACAGGTTACCCAGGCAGGGGAAAAAAATAAAAAGCCTTTTTTTTTTTTTTTTTTTTTTTTTTTTTTACCGAAGTGAATGACCATCTTCTGGGAAGTATAGGTTTTGAACCTGAAAACTCTGTCTGTCTGTCTCTTAGTCCACAGAAAGAGCCACTAGCCCAGCCAGATCTCACGCTCAGATGGGGTGTTTTTGCCAGTCAAAGGTCTGCACAGCACACTAGGGATTGGGCGGCCTGAGACCCAAATGTTACATTGTAGATGGACTGTTTGCAGTTCTTGCTCCCCAGGACATTGGACTGTCTCAACTCCCTCCCCTACAGCATGAAAAAAAGACTCTTTCCAACCTTGGAGCAACTGGAGTGGGGGCGAGGGGAGCTGTTTGCATGTCTGCACTGCTCATGCCCAGGTGTCTGTGGGGGTCCGTGGCAGAGGCTGTAAGGTGCTAGGGGGCAGAAGGAGACTGTTTGAGAGGCAGGCTGCAGGCAGGGGAACCAGGAGTGTGTGCAGGGCTGTGTGTGTGGGTGTGGTGGCAGGGGGTTAGGGCAGGTCCCCGTGCTGGATGGTGAGATGGCAGCTGGGCTGGCCCTGGGCCCTCAGGGCTGAAGGGCAGAAGCAGGGTGGCAGTAAAGTAGCGCAGGGAGGAACACAGTGGATGTTAGTTGGGAGCTGCGGGACAGAGGGTAAGGGGAAAGGGGGCATCCTTGAGGATGGGTCAGGACAAGAGAGTGGGGGCAGCTGGAGGCATGGAAGGTCCCAGGAATCAGGGACTGACAGGAACAGATTCCTACACCCCCCCACTGGATAGAAGCTGCAGAAGCCAGAGCAGCAGCCCTGGATTGCCTAGGCCAAGGGCCCTGAGTGAGTCCCGCTGAGGATGAGGAAGAGGAGGAGGGGGTGTAGGAGGAGGAGGAGGAAGAGGAGGAGGAAGAGGAGAAAGAGGAGGAGGAAGAAGAGGAGGAGGAGGAGGAGGAGGAGGAGGAGGAGGGGCAGGAGGGCAGCTGTCAGTAGGCAACGGGATTAATAGAGGCCTCCATTACGGAGGCATGTGTCCAGGCAGGCACCCACCAACCCTCAGGGGCAGCTCAGGGCACCCAGGGACTTGGTGTGGGTATCTCTGGGGCGGGGACTGTCAGTCAGTCAGCAAGACTGTGTGTCAGTGCACATGGTGGGACAGGGGCCTGGCGGACCTTGGTCCCCCGCCCTGGACTGTCAGATGCCAGCCCCATGCCCAGACACACACCAATCCGCCCATAGCCCCTTGGCCCTGCCGACCAGCACCTGCTTTGGCCTGGGGCTCTGTCTCTGGTGGCTGGCCACCACCCCTCAAGTCAAGTTCAGCATGGGGTCATGGCTGCTGGTCAACTGGATGGGCGGGGTCCCCGTGGCCTAGCAACCACAGGAGCCCTCTGTGATGTCCTAGCCCCTGGCAATCTGTGCTGGCCACACTGGCACTGGGCAGCCCAACTGCCCTGCCACTAGGTCAGGCAACAGCGCCCAGACGCCTGGACCCTGGCATAGAGGGACGGAAGGATGGCAAGACAGTGCTGACCGACGAGGGACCTCAGGGCTGGCAGCCAAGAGAAGACAGGTGGAGGTGCGCCCGGGATCCAGGGAGCCCAGGCCAGAGCTGCCTGCATGCCTGCCGGCCTTCCTGGATGTCTGTATGCTGCCTTTGTCCAGGTAGGTTTCTCAGGTCCCCTCCAATCCTGTCCTCTCCTGTCCTCTCCTGTCCTCACCAACCTGTCCCCTCTCCTTTCCTCTGCACTTTGCTTCTCTCCTTTGTCTGTCCTCTCTTCCAGGTGTCCTGCTCACCAGCTCCAGCACTTGTGATGGTTCTCCAGTGACAGCTGTTCGCAACCCCTTCCACCCCCTGCCTGCCCCTAATGTGACCCAGCTCACAGGGTCTCCGGCTCACCCCACCCAAACCCACACGCCCCAACACATTCCCTGGTTCAGCCCCTCTGCCCTATTCAGCCAAACTGGGCCTTTGCAACCTACCTATGCATCGTTGTTTCTCCTCACCATTCAAGGAGAGATCTCCTTTTGTACTTAGCTTGGTTGACTGGTGGATGGATGGATGGATGGATGTATGGATGAATGGATGGATAGATGTATGGGTGGATGGATGGATGGATGGAAAGGTCAATGGATCGGTTTTGTAGAGGCAGATTACCATATAGGGGTACTGGAGTCCGCTGGTGTCAGATCCTTAGTCAATGTCAAATGTAAAACATTAATTCATCAATAACAAAAATGAATAAGCACCTAAATCAATAAATAAATATAAAAACTGGGTTAAAAAATACATGGCGTCTTTGCCTTTCTGCATATGGAATGCTGTGAGGATCTTAACAAGGAAAGCATTGTCCTGAGTAGCCCATTTGAAGTCGTGGAATATTTCCTTTTCCTTTTTCTTTTTTTACTTTCTATTTTCTTGATTATTCACTGGAATAAATAGACAGGAATTGAGAGGGAAGGGAGGTAGAGAGAGTTTGAGACACAGAGAGAGACAACTGCAGCACTTCCGCACCACTTGTAAAGATTTCCCCTGGCAGGTGCGAACCCGGGTGTTGAAGCCCAGTCCTCCTGCATTGTAACATGAGTGCTTAACTGGGTGTGGCACACCTGGTACCCTTGATGGGACACTTTTTTTTAGCAATGAAAAGAAATTCTCGTGGCAAGGTAATAAATAAATGAAGAAGTAAATAAAAGTGCATTTACATTATCTCAGTGGAAACACACAGGGACATATACGTCTCTGTTACCTGTATTACTTCTTCATGTATGGATTGATTGCCTCAAGAGGTTATTGCCACAGCTGAGTGCCTACACCACGAATAATCCACAGCTCCTGCACTCCATTTGTTCCCCTTTCGCTGCCCTTGTTGCTTGGTCACTGTGGTGGTTATTGTTTTTGTTGTTGTTGTTGTTACTGACCTTGCATCTGACAGACACAAAAGGAGAGAGCAGAGGAAATACAGGGTGGGAGAGAAAGATAGAGCTCCTAAAGACCTGCTTCACCCCCTGTAAAGCAACTCCCCTGCAGGTGGCAGTCTGGGGGCCAGACCCCAAATCCTTCCACCTGTCCCCTCTATTCGTGATCGCCACAAGCCCTTAACCCTCTGACATACCGCCAAACCTCCCTGGATTTACTTTTGAAGGCAGTATCACCTGCCTCGTTTTGAATCCTCATTATCCTGAGGGTCAGTCCTGGAGACAGTGTCATGACAGGACACATGGAGATCTCTGTTATCAGAGAGCACCTGGAACAGCAGCTGGGGCTCTAGTGCCCGGGCAGGAGCAACTCCCCATCCACCTTCCACGGAGTCCACCTGCCTGCATTTTGGTCCTTTTCCCTCCAAAAAAGATTTTTCCCTTTTTTAACTTTGAAACAGGCAGGAGACAGGTTACCCAGGCAGGGGAAAAAAAATAAAAAGCCTTTTTTTTTTTTTTTTTTTTTTTTACCGAAGTGAATGACCATCTTCTGGGAAGTATAGGTTTTGAACCTGAAAACTCTGTCTGTCTGTCTCTTAGTCCACAGAAAGAGCCACTAGCCCAGCCAGATCTCACGCTCAGATGGGGTGTTTTTGCCAGTCAAAGGTCTGCACAGCACACTAGGGATTGGGCGGCCTGAGACCCAAATGTTACATTGTAGATGGACTGTTTGCAGTTCTTGCTCCCCAGGACATTGGACTGTCTCAACTCCCTCCCCTACAGCATGAAAAAAAGACTCTTTCCAACCTTGGAGCAACTGGAGTGGGGGCGAGGGGAGCTGTTTGCATGTCTGCACTGCTCATGCCCAGGTGTCTGTGGGGGTCCGTGGCAGAGGCTGTAAGGTGCTAGGGGGCAGAAGGAGACTGTTTGAGAGGCAGGCTGCAGGCAGGGGAACCAGGAGTGTGTGCAGGGCTGTGTGTGTGGGTGTGGTGGCAGGGGGTTAGGGCAGGTCCCCGTGCTGGATGGTGAGATGGCAGCTGGGCTGGCCCTGGGCCCTCAGGGCTGAAGGGCAGAAGCAGGGTGGCAGTAAAGTAGCGCAGGGAGGAACACAGTGGATGTTAGTTGGGAGCTGCGGGACAGAGGGTAAGGGGAAAGGGGGCATCCTTGAGGATGGGTCAGGACAAGAGAGTGGGGGCAGCTGGAGGCATGGAAGGTCCCAGGAATCAGGGACTGACAGGAACAGATTCCTACACCCCCCCACTGGATAGAAGCTGCAGAAGCCAGAGCAGCAGCCCTGGATTGCCTAGGCCAAGGGCCCTGAGTGAGTCCCGCTGAGGATGAGGAAGAGGAGGAGGGGGTGTAGGAGGAGGAGGAGGAAGAGGAGGAGGAAGAGGAGAAAGAGGAGGAGGAAGAAGAGGAGGAGGAGGAGGAGGAGGAGGAGGAGGGGCAGGAGGGCAGCTGTCAGTAGGCAACGGGATTAATAGAGGCCTCCATTACGGAGGCATGTGTCCAGGCAGGCACCCACCAACCCTCAGGGGCAGCTCAGGGCACCCAGGGACTTGGTGTGGGTATCTCTGGGGCGGGGACTGTCAGTCAGTCAGCAAGACTGTGTGTCAGTGCACATGGTGGGACAGGGGCCTGGCGGACCTTGGTCCCCCGCCCTGGACTGTCAGATGCCAGCCCCATGCCCAGACACACACCAATCCGCCCATAGCCCCTTGGCCCTGCCGACCAGCACCTGCTTTGGCCTGGGGCTCTGTCTCTGGTGGCTGGCCACCACCCCTCAAGTCAAGTTCAGCATGGGGTCATGGCTGCTGGTCAACTGGATGGGCGGGGTCCCCGTGGCCTAGCAACCACAGGAGCCCTCTGTGATGTCCTAGCCCCTGGCAATCTGTGCTGGCCACACTGGCACTGGGCAGCCCAACTGCCCTGCCACTAGGTCAGGCAACAGCGCCCAGACGCCTGGGCCCTGGCACAGAGGGACGGAAGGATGGCAAGACAGTGCTGACCGACGAGGGACCTCAGGGCTGGCAGCCAAGAGAAGACAGGTGGAGGTGCGCCCGGGATCCAGGGAGCCCAGGCCAGAGCTGCCTGCATGCCTGCCGGCCTTCCTGGATGTCTGTATGCTGCCTTTGTCCAGGTAGGTTTCTCAGGTCCCCTCCAATCCTGTCCTCTCCTGTCCTCTCCTGTCCTCACCAACCTGTCCCCTCTCCTTTCCTCTGCACTTTGCTTCTCTCCTTTGTCTGTCCTCTCTTCCAGGTGTCCTGCTCACCAGCTCCAGCACTTGTGATGGTTCTCCAGTGACAGCTGTTCGCAACCCCTTCCACCCCCTGCCTGCCCCTAATGTGACCCAGCTCACAGGGTCTCCGGCTCACCCCACCCAAACCCACACGCCCCAACACATTCCCTGGTTCAGCCCCTCTGACCTATTCAGCCAAACTGGGCATTTGCAACCTACCTATGCATCGTTGTTTCTCCTCACCATTCAAGGAGAGATCTCCTTTTGTACTTAGCTTGGTTGACTGGTGGATGGATGGATGGATGGATGGATGGATGAATGGATGGATAGATGTATGGGTGGATGGATGGATGGATGGAAAGGTCAATGGATCGGTTTTGTAGAGGCAGATTACCATATAGGGGTACTGGAGTCCGCTGGTGTCAGATCCTTAGTCAATGTCAAATGTAAAACATTAATTCATCAATAACAAAAATGAATAAGCACCTAAATCAATAAATAAATATAAAAACTGGGTTAAAAAATACATGGCGTCTTTGCCTTTCTGCATATGGAATGCTGTGAGGATCTTAACAAGGAAAGCATTGTCCTGAGTAGCCCATTTGAAGTCGTGGAATATTTCCTTTTCCTTTTTCTTTTTTTACTTTCTATTTTCTTGATTATTCACTGGAATAAATAGACAGGAATTGAGAGGGAAGGGAGGTAGAGAGAGTTTGAGACACAGAGAGAGACAACTGCAGCACTTCCGCACCACTTGTAAAGATTTCCCCTGGCAGGTGCGAACCCGGGTGTTGAAGCCCAGTCCTCCTGCATTGTAACATGAGTGCTTAACTGGGTGTGGCACACCTGGTACCCTTGATGGGACACTTTTTTTTAGCAATGAAAAGAAATTCTCGTGGCAAGGTAATAAATAAATGAAGAAGTAAATAAAAGTGCATTTACATTATCTCAGTGGAAACACACAGGGACATATACGTCTCTGTTACCTGTATTACTTCTTCATGTATGGATTGATTGCCTCAAGAGGTTATTGCCACAGCTGAGTGCCTACACCACGAATAATCCACAGCTCCTGCACTCCATTTGTTCCCCTTTCGCTGCCCTTGTTGCTTGGTCACTGTGGTGGTTATTGTTTTTGTTGTTGTTGTTGTTACTGACCTTGCATCTGACAGACACAAAAGGAGAGAGCAGAGGAAATACAGGGTGGGAGAGAAAGATAGAGCTCCTAAAGACCTGCTTCACCCCCTGTAAAGCGACTCCCCTGCAGGTGGCAGTCTGGGGGCCAGACCCCAAATCCTTCCACCTGTCCCCTCTATTCGTGATCGCCACAAGCCCTTAACCCTCTGACATACCGCCAAACCTCCCTGGATTTACTTTTGAAGGCAGTATCACCTGCCTCGTTTTGAATCCTCATTATCCTGAGGGTCAGTCCTGGAGACAGTGTCATGACACGACACATGGAGATCTCTGTTATCAGAGAGCACCTGGAACAGCAGCTGGGGCTCTAGTGCCCGGGCAGGAGCAACTCCCCATCCACCTTCCACGGAGTCCACCTGCCTGCATTTTGGTCCTTTTCCCTCCAAAAAAGATTTTTCCCTTTTTTCACTTTGAAACAGGCAGGAGACAGGTTACCCAGGCAGGGGAAAAAAATAAAAAGCCTTTTTTTTTTTTTTTTTTTTTTTTTTTACCGAAGTGAATGACCATCTTCTGGGAAGTATAGGTTTTGAACCTGAAAACTCTGTCTGTCTGTCTCTTAGTCCACAGAAAGAGCCACTAGCCCAGCCAGATCTCACGCTCAGATGGGGTGTTTTTGCCAGTCAAAGGTCTGCACAGCACACTAGGGATTGGGCGGCCTGAGACCCAAATATTACATTGTAGATGGACTGTTTGCAGTTCTTGCTCCCCAGGACATTGGACTGTCTCAACTCCCTCCCCTACAGCATGAAAAAAAGACTCTTTCCAACCTTGGAGCAACTGGAGTGGGGGCGAGGGGAGCTGTTTGCATGTCTGCACTGCTCATGCCCAGGTGTCTGTGGGGGTCCGTGGCAGAGGCTGTAAGGTGCTAGGGGGCAGAAGGAGACTGTTTGAGAGGCAGGCTGCAGGCAGGGGAACCAGGAGTGTGTGCAGGGCTGTGTGTGTGGGTGTGGTGGCAGGGGGTTAGGGCAGGTCCCCGTGCTGGATGGTGAGATGGCAGCTGGGCTGGCCCTGGGCCCTCAGGGCTGAAGGGCAGAAGCAGGGTGGCAGTAAAGTAGCGCAGGGAGGAACACAGTGGATGTTAGTTGGGAGCTGCGGGACAGAGGGTAAGGGGAAAGGGGGCATCCTTGAGGATGGGTCAGGACAAGAGAGTGGGGGCAGCTGGAGGCATGGAAGGTCCCAGGAATCAGGGACTGACAGGAACAGATTCCTACACCCCCCCACTGGATAGAAGCTGCAGAAGCCAGAGCAGCAGCCCTGGATTGCCTAGGCCAAGGGCCCTGAGTGAGTCCCGCTGAGGATGAGGAAGAGGAGGAGGGGGTGTAGGAGGAGGAGGAGGAAGAGGAGGAGGAAGAGGAGAAAGAGGAGGAGGAAGAAGAGGAGGAGGAGGAGGAGGAGGAGGAGGAGGAGGGGCAGGAGGGCAGCTGTCAGTAGGCAACGGGATTAATAGAGGCCTCCATTACGGAGGCATGTGTCCAGGCAGGCACCCACCAACCCTCAGGGGCAGCTCAGGGCACCCAGGGACTTGGTGTGGGTATCTCTGGGGCGGGGACTGTCAGTCAGTCAGCAAGACTGTGTGTCAGTGCACATGGTGGGACAGGGGCCTGGCGGACCTTGGTCCCCCGCCCTGGACTGTCAGATGCCAGCCCCATGCCCAGACACACACCAATCCGCCCATAGCCCCTTGGCCCTGCCGACCAGCACCTGCTTTGGCCTGGGGCTCTGTCTCTGGTGGCTGGCCACCACCCCTCAAGTCAAGTTCAGCATGGGGTCATGGCTGCTGGTCAACTGGATGGGCGGGGTCCCCGTGGCCTAGCAACCACAGGAGCCCTCTGTGATGTCCTAGCCCCTGGCAATCTGTGCTGGCCACACTGGCACTGGGCAGCCCAACTGCCCTGCCACTAGGTCAGGCAACAGCGCCCAGACGCCTGGGCCCTGGCACAGAGGGACGGAAGGATGGCAAGACAGTGCTGACCGACGAGGGACCTCAGGGCTGGCAGCCAAGAGAAGACAGGTGGAGGTGCGCCCGGGATCCAGGGAGCCCAGGCCAGAGCTGCCTGCATGCCTGCCGGCCTTCCTGGATGTCTGTATGCTGCCTTTGTCCAGGTAGGTTTCTCAGGTCCCCTCCAATCCTGTCCTCTCCTGTCCTCTCCTGTCCTCACCAACCTGTCCCCTCTCCTTTCCTCTGCACTTTGCTTCTCTCCTTTGTCTGTCCTCTCTTCCAGGTGTCCTGCTCACCAGCTCCAGCACTTGTGATGGTTCTCCAGTGACAGCTGTTCGCAACCCCTTCCACCCCCTGCCTGCCCCTAATGTGACCCAGCTCACAGGGTCTCCGGCTCACCCCACCCAAACCCACACGCCCCAACACATTCCCTGGTTCAGCCCCTCTGCCCTATTCAGCCAAACTGGGCCTTTGCAACCTACCTATGCATCGTTGTTTCTCCTCACCATTCAAGGAGAGATCTCCTTTTGTACTTAGCTTGGTTGACTGGTGGATGGATGGATGGATGGATGGATGGATGAATGGATGGATAGATGTATGGGTGGATGGATGGATGGATGGAAAGGTCAATGGATCGGTTTTGTAGAGGCAGATTACCATATAGGGGTACTGGAGTCCGCTGGTGTCAGATCCTTAGTCAATGTCAAATGTAAAACATTAATTCATCAATAACAAAAATGAATAAGCACCTAAATCAATAAATAAATATAAAAACTGGGTTAAAAAATACATGGCGTCTTTGCCTTTCTGCATATGGAATGCTGTGAGGATCTTAACAAGGAAAGCATTGTCCTGAGTAGCCCATTTGAAGTCGTGGAATATTTCCTTTTCCTTTTTCTTTTTTTACTTTCTATTTTCTTGATTATTCACTGGAATAAATAGACAGGAATTGAGAGGGAAGGGAGGTAGAGAGAGTTTGAGACACAGAGAGAGACAACTGCAGCACTTCCGCACCACTTGTAAAGATTTCCCCTGGCAGGTGCGAACCCGGGTGTTGAAGCCCAGTCCTCCTGCATTGTAACATGAGTGCTTAACTGGGTGTGGCACACCTGGTACCCTTGATGGGACACTTTTTTTTAGCAATGAAAAGAAATTCTCGTGGCAAGGTAATAAATAAATGAAGAAGTAAATAAAAGTGCATTTACATTATCTCAGTGGAAACACACAGGGACATATACGTCTCTGTTACCTGTATTACTTCTTCATGTATGGATTGATTGCCTCAAGAGGTTATTGCCACAGCTGAGTGCCTACACCACGAATAATCCACAGCTCCTGCACTCCATTTGTTCCCCTTTCGCTGCCCTTGTTGCTTGGTCACTGTGGTGGTTATTGTTTTTGTTGTTGTTGTTGTTACTGACCTTGCATCTGACAGACACAAAAGGAGAGAGCAGAGGAAATACAGGGTGGGAGAGAAAGATAGAGCTCCTAAAGACCTGCTTCACCCCCTGTAAAGCGACTCCCCTGCAGGTGGCAGTCTGGGGGCCAGACCCCAAATCCTTCCACCTGTCCCCTCTATTCGTGATCGCCACAAGCCCTTAACCCTCTGACATACCGCCAAACCTCCCTGGATTTACTTTTGAAGGCAGTATCACCTGCCTCGTTTTGAATCCTCATTATCCTGAGGGTCAGTCCTGGAGACAGTGTCATGACAGGACACATGGAGATCTCTGTTATCAGAGAGCACCTGGAACAGCAGCTGGGGCTCTAGTGCCCGGGCAGGAGCAACTCCCCATCCACCTTCCACGGAGTCCACCTGCCTGCATTTTGGTCCTTTTCCCTCCAAAAAAGATTTTTCCCTTTTTTCACTTTGAAACAGGCAGGAGACAGGTTACCCAGGCAGGGGAAAAAAATAAAAAGCCTTTTTTTTTTTTTTTTTTTTTTTTTTTTTTTTTACCGAAGTGAATGACCATCTTCTGGGAAGTATAGGTTTTGAACCTGAAAACTCTGTCTGTCTGTCTCTTAGTCCACAGAAAGAGCCACTAGCCCAGCCAGATCTCACGCTCAGATGGGGTGTTTTTGCCAGTCAAAGGTCTGCACAGCACACTAGGGATTGGGCGGCCTGAGACCCAAATGTTACATTGTAGATGGACTGTTTGCAGTTCTTGCTCCCCAGGACATTGGACTGTCTCAACTCCCTCCCCTACAGCATGAAAAAAAGACTCTTTCCAACCTTGGAGCAACTGGAGTGGGGGCGAGGGGAGCTGTTTGCATGTCTGCACTGCTCATGCCCAGGTGTCTGTGGGGGTCCGTGGCAGAGGCTGTAAGGTGCTAGGGGGCAGAAGGAGACTGTTTGAGAGGCAGGCTGCAGGCAGGGGAACCAGGAGTGTGTGCAGGGCTGTGTGTGTGGGTGTGGTGGCAGGGGGTTAGGGCAGGTCCCCGTGCTGGATGGTGAGATGGCAGCTGGGCTGGCCCTGGGCCCTCAGGGCTGAAGGGCAGAAGCAGGGTGGCAGTAAAGTAGCGCAGGGAGGAACACAGTGGATGTTAGTTGGGAGCTGCGGGACAGAGGGTAAGGGGAAAGGGGGCATCCTTGAGGATGGGTCAGGACAAGAGAGTGGGGGCAGCTGGAGGCATGGAAGGTCCCAGGAATCAGGGACTGACAGGAACAGATTCCTACACCCCCCCACTGGATAGAAGCTGCAGAAGCCAGAGCAGCAGCCCTGGATTGCTTAGGCCAAGGGCCCTGAGTGAGTCCCGCTGAGGATGAGGAAGAGGAGGAGGGGGTGTAGGAGGAGGAGGAGGAAGAGGAGGAGGAAGAGGAGAAAGAGGAGGAGGAAGAAGAGGAGGAGGAGGAGGAGGAGGAGGAGGGGCAGGAGGGCAGCTGTCAGTAGGCAACGGGATTAATAGAGGCCTCCATTACGGAGGCATGTGTCCAGGCAGGCACCCACCAACCCTCAGGGGCAGCTCAGGGCACCCAGGGACTTGGTGTGGGTATCTCTGGGGCGGGGACTGTCAGTCAGTCAGCAAGACTGTGTGTCAGTGCACATGGTGGGACAGGGGCCTGGCGGACCTTGGTCCCCCGCCCTGGACTGTCAGATGCCAGCCCCATGCCCAGACACACACCAATCCGCCCATAGCCCCTTGGCCCGGCCGACCAGCACCTGCTTTGGCCTGGGGCTCTGTCTCTGGTGGCTGGCCACCACCCCTCAAGTCAAGTTCAGCATGGCGTCATGGCTGCTGGTCAACTGGATGGGCGGGGTCCCCGTGGCCTAGCAACCACAGGAGCCCTCTGTGATGTCCTAGCCACTGGCAATCTGTGCTGGCCACACTGGCACTGGGCAGCCCAACTGCCCTGCCACTAGGTCAGGCAACAGCGCCCAGACGCCTGGGCCCTGGCACAGAGGGACGGAAGGATGGCAAGACAGTGCTGACCGACGAGGGACCTCAGGGCTGGCAGCCAAGAGAAGACAGGTGGAGGTGCGCCCGGGATCCAGGGAGCCCAGGCCAGAGCTGCCTGCATGCCTGCCGGCCTTCCTGGATGTCTGTATGCTGCCTTTGTCCAGGTAGGTTTCTCAGGTCCCCTCCAATCCTGTCCTCTCCTGTCCTCTCCTGTCCTCACCATCCTGTCCCCTCTCCTTTCCTCCGCACTTTGCTTCTCTCCTTTGTCTGTCCTCTCTTCCAGGTGTCCTGCTCACCAGCTCCAGCACTTGTGATGGTTCTCCAGTGACAGCTGTTCGCAACCCCTTCCACCCCCTGCCTGCCCCTAATGTGACCCAGCTCACAGGGTCTCCGGCTCACCCCACCCAAACCCACCCGCCCCAACACATTCCCTGGTTCAGCCCCTCTGCCCTATTCAGCCAAACTGGGCCTTTGCAACCTACCTATGCATCGTTGTTTCTCCTCACCATTCAAGGAGAGATCTCCTTTTGTACTTAGCTTGGTTGACTGGTGGATGGATGGATGGATGGATGGATGGATGGATGGATGGATGGATGAATGGATGGATAGATGTATGGGTGGATGGATGGATGGATGGAAAGGTCAATGGATCGGTTTTGTAGAGGCAGATTACCATATAGGGGTACTGGAGTCCGCTGGTGTCAGATCCTTAGTCAATGTCAAATGTAAAACATTAATTCATCAATAACAAAAATGAATAAGCACCTAAATCAATAAATAAATATAAAAACTGGGTTAAAAAATACATGGCGTCTTTGCCTTTCTGCATATGGAATGCTGTGAGGATCTTAACAAGGAAAGCATTGTCCTGAGTAGCCCATTTGAAGTCGTGGAATATTTCCTTTTCCTTTTTCTTTTTTTACTTTCTATTTTCTTGATTATTCACTGGAATAAATAGACAGGAATTGAGAGGGAAGGGAGGTAGAGAGAGTTTGAGACACAGAGAGAGACAACTGCAGCACTTCCGCACCACTTGTAAAGATTTCCCCTGGCAGGTGCGAACCCGGGTGTTGAAGCCCAGTCCTCCTGCATTGTAACATGAGTGCTTAACTGGGTGTGGCACACCTGGTACCCTTGATGGGACACTTTTTTTTAGCAATGAAAAGAAATTCTCGTGGCAAGGTAATAAATAAATGAAGAAGTAAATAAAAGTGCATTTACATTATCTCAGTGGAAACACACAGGGACATATACGTCTCTGTTACCTGTATTACTTCTTCATGTATGGATTGATTGCCTCAAGAGGTTATTGCCACAGCTGAGTGCCTACACCACGAATAATCCACAGCTCCTGCACTCCATTTGTTCCCCTTTCGCTGCCCTTGTTGCTTGGTCACTGTGGTGGTTATTGTTTTTGTTGTTGTTGTTGTTACTGACCTTGCATCTGACAGACACAAAAGGAGAGAGCAGAGGAAATACAGGGTGGGAGAGAAAGATAGATCTCCTAAAGACCTGCTTCACCCCCTGTAAAGCGACTCCCCTGCAGGTGGCAGTCTGGGGGCCAGACCCCAAATCCTTCCACCTGTCCCCTCTATTCGTGATCGCCACAAGCCCTTAACCCTCTGACATACCGCCAAACCTCCCTGGATTTACTTTTGAAGGCAGTATCACCTGCCTCGTTTTGAATCCTCATTATCCTGAGGGTCAGTCCTGGAGACAGTGTCATGACAGGACACATGGAGATCTCTGTTATCAGAGAGCACCTGGAACAGCAGCTGGGGCTCTAGTGCCCGGGCAGGAGCAACTCCCCATCCACCTTCCACGGAGTCCACCTGCCTGCATTTTGGTCCTTTTCCCTCCAAAAAAGATTTTTCCCTTTTTTCACTTTGAAACAGGCAGGAGACAGGTTACCCAGGCAGGGGAAAAAAAATCAAAAGCCTTTTTTTTTTTTTTTTTTTTTTTTACCGAAGTGAATGACCATCTTCTGGGAAGTATAGGTTTTGAACCTGAAAACTCTGTCTGTCTGTCTCTTAGTCCACAGAAAGAGCCACTAGCCCAGCCAGATCTCACGCTCAGATGGGGTGTTTTTGCCAGTCAAAGGTCTGCACAGCACACTAGGGATTGGGCGGCCTGAGACCCAAATATTACATTGTAGATGGACTGTTTGCAGTTCTTGCTCCCCAGGACATTGGACTGTCTCAACTCCCTCCCCTACAGCATGAAAAAAAGACTCTTTCCAACCTTGGAGCAACTGGAGTGGGGGCGAGGGGAGCTGTTTGCATGTCTGCACTGCTCATGCCCAGGTGTCTGTGGGGGTCCGTGGCAGAGGCTGTAAGGTGCTAGGGGGCAGAAGGAGACTGTTTGAGAGGCAGGCTGCAGGCAGGGGAACCAGGAGTGTGTGCAGGGCTGTGTGTGTGGGTGTGGTGGCAGGGGGTTAGGGCAGGTCCCCGTGCTGGATGGTGAGATGGCAGCTGGGCTGGCCCTGGGCCCTCAGGGCTGAAGGGCAGAAGCAGGGTGGCAGTAAAGTAGCGCAGGGAGGAACACAGTGGATGTTAGTTGGGAGCTGCGGGACAGAGGGTAAGGGGAAAGGGGGCATCCTTGAGGATGGGTCAGGACAAGAGAGTGGGGGCAGCTGGAGGCATGGAAGGTCCCAGGAATCAGGGACTGACAGGAACAGATTCCTACACCCCCCCACTGGATAGAAGCTGCAGAAGCCAGAGCAGCAGCCCTGGATTGCCTAGGCCAAGGGCCCTGAGTGAGTCCCGCTGAGGATGAGGAAGAGGAGGAGGGGGTGTAGGAGGAGGAGGAGGAAGAGGAGGAGGAAGAGGAGAAAGAGGAGGAGGAAGAAGAGGAGGAGGAGGAGGAGGAGGAGGAGGAGGGGCAGGAGGGCAGCTGTCAGTAGGCAACGGGATTAATAGAGGCCTCCATTACGGAGGCATGTGTCCAGGCAGGCACCCACCAACCCTCAGGGGCAGCTCAGGGCACCCAGGGACTTGGTGTGGGTATCTCTGGGGCGGGGACTGTCAGTCAGTCAGCAAGACTGTGTGTCAGTGCACATGGTGGGACAGGGGCCTGGCGGACCTTGGTCCCCCGCCCTGGACTGTCAGATGCCAGCCCCATGCCCAGACACACACCAATCCGCCCATAGCCCCTTGGCCCTGCCGACCAGCACCTGCTTTGGCCTGGGGCTCTGTCTCTGGTGGCTGGCCACCACCCCTCAAGTCAAGTTCAGCATGGGGTCATGGCTGCTGGTCAACTGGATGGGCGGGGTCCCCGTGGCCTAGCAACCACAGGAGCCCTCTGTGATGTCCTAGCCCCTGGCAATCTGTGCTGGCCACACTGGCACTGGGCAGCCCAACTGCCCTGCCACTAGGTCAGGCAACAGCGCCCAGACGCCTGGGCCCTGGCACAGAGGGACGGAAGGATGGCAAGACAGTGCTGACCGACGAGGGACCTCAGGGCTGGCAGCCAAGAGAAGACAGGTGGAGGTGCGCCCGGGATCCAGGGAGCCCAGGCCAGAGCTGCCTGCATGCCTGCCGGCCTTCCTGGATGTCTGTATGCTGCCTTTGTCCAGGTAGGTTTCTCAGGTCCCCTCCAATCCTGTCCTCTCCTGTCCTCTCCTGTCCTCACCAACCTGTCCCCTCTCCTTTCCTCTGCACTTTGCTTCTCTCCTTTGTCTGTCCTCTCTTCCAGGTGTCCTGCTCACCAGCTCCAGCACTTGTGATGGTTCTCCAGTGACAGCTGTTCGCAACCCCTTCCACCCCCTGCCTGCCCCTAATGTGACCCAGCTCACAGGGTCTCCGGCTCACCCCACCCAAACCCACACGCCCCAACACATTCCCTGGTTCAGCCCCTCTGCCCTATTCAGCCAAACTGGGCCTTTGCAACCTACCTATGCATCGTTGTTTCTCCTCACCATTCAAGGAGAGATCTCCTTTTGTACTTAGCTTGGTTGACTGGTGGATGGATGGATGGATGGATGGATGGATGAATGGATGGATAGATGTATGGGTGGATGGATGGATGGATGGAAAGGTCAATGGATCGGTTTTGTAGAGGCAGATTACCATATAGGGGTACTGGAGTCCGCTGGTGTCAGATCCTTAGTCAATGTCAAATGTAAAACATTAATTCATCAATAACAAAAATGAATAAGCACCTAAATCAATAAATAAATATAAAAACTGGGTTAAAAAATACATGGCGTCTTTGCCTTTCTGCATATGGAATGCTGTGAGGATCTTAACAAGGAAAGCATTGTCCTGAGTAGCCCATTTGAAGTCGTGGAATATTTCCTTTTCCTTTTTCTTTTTTTACTTTCTATTTTCTTGATTATTCACTGGAATAAATAGACAGGAATTGAGAGGGAAGGGAGGTAGAGAGAGTTTGAGACACAGAGAGAGACAACTGCAGCACTTCCGCACCACTTGTAAAGATTTCCCCTGGCAGGTGCGAACCCGGGTGTTGAAGCCCAGTCCTCCTGCATTGTAACATGAGTGCTTAACTGGGTGTGGCACACCTGGTACCCTTGATGGGACACTTTTTTTTAGCAATGAAAAGAAATTCTCGTGGCAAGGTAATAAATAAATGAAGAAGTAAATAAAAGTGCATTTACATTATCTCAGTGGAAACACACAGGGACATATACGTCTCTGTTACCTGTATTACTTCTTCATGTATGGATTGATTGCCTCAAGAGGTTATTGCCACAGCTGAGTGCCTACACCACGAATAATCCACAGCTCCTGCACTCCATTTGTTCCCCTTTCGCTGCCCTTGTTGCTTGGTCACTGTGGTGGTTATTGTTTTTGTTGTTGTTGTTGTTACTGACCTTGCATCTGACAGACACAAAAGGAGAGAGCAGAGGAAATACAGGGTGGGAGAGAAAGATAGAGCTCCTAAAGACCTGCTTCACCCCCTGTAAAGCGACTCCCCTGCAGGTGGCAGTCTGGGGGCCAGACCCCAAATCCTTCCACCTGTCCCCTCTATTCGTGATCGCCACAAGCCCTTAACCCTCTGACATACCGCCAAACCTCCCTGGATTTACTTTTGAAGGCAGTATCACCTGCCTCGTTTTGAATCCTCATTATCCTGAGGGTCAGTCCTGGAGACAGTGTCATGACAGGACACATGGAGATCTCTGTTATCAGAGAGCACCTGGAACAGCAGCTGGGGCTCTAGTGCCCGGGCAGGAGCAACTCCCCATCCACCTTCCACGGAGTCCACCTGCCTGCATTTTGGTCCTTTTCCCTCCAAAAAAGATTTTTCCCTTTTTTCACTTTGAAACAGGCAGGAGACAGGTTACCCAGGCAGGGGAAAAAAATAAAAAGCCTTTTTTTTTTTTTTTTTTTTTTTTTTTTTTTTTTTTACCGAAGTGAATGACCATCTTCTGGGAAGTATAGGTTTTGAACCTGAAAACTCTGTCTGTCTGTCTCTTAGTCCACAGAAAGAGCCACTAGCCCAGCCAGATCTCACGCTCAGATGGGGTGTTTTTGCCAGTCAAAGGTCTGCACAGCACACTAGGGATTGGGCGGCCTGAGACCCAAATGTTACATTGTAGATGGACTGTTTGCAGTTCTTGCTCCCCAGGACATTGGACTGTCTCAACTCCCTCCCCTACAGCATGAAAAAAAGACTCTTTCCAACCTTGGAGCAACTGGAGTGGGGGCGAGGGGAGCTGTTTGCATGTCTGCACTGCTCATGCCCAGGTGTCTGTGGGGGTCCGTGGCAGAGGCTGTAAGGTGCTAGGGGGCAGAAGGAGACTGTTTGAGAGGCAGGCTGCAGGCAGGGGAACCAGGAGTGTGTGCAGGGCTGTGTGTGTGGGTGTGGTGGCAGGGGGTTAGGGCAGGTCCCCGTGCTGGATGGTGAGATGGCAGCTGGGCTGGCCCTGGGCCCTCAGGGCTGAAGGGCAGAAGCAGGGTGGCAGTAAAGTAGCGCAGGGAGGAACACAGTGGATGTTAGTTGGGAGCTGCGGGACAGAGGGTAAGGGGAAAGGGGGCATCCTTGAGGATGGGTCAGGACAAGAGAGTGGGGGCAGCTGGAGGCATGGAAGGTCCCAGGAATCAGGGACTGACAGGAACAGATTCCTACACCCCCCCACTGGATAGAAGCTGCAGAAGCCAGAGCAGCAGCCCTGGATTGCTTAGGCCAAGGGCCCTGAGTGAGTCCCGCTGAGGATGAGGAAGAGGAGGAGGGGGTGTAGGAGGAGGAGGAGGAAGAGGAGGAGGAAGAGGAGAAAGAGGAGGAGGAAGAAGAGGAGGAGGAGGAGGAGGAGGAGGAGGGGCAGGAGGGCAGCTGTCAGTAGGCAACGGGATTAATAGAGGCCTCCATTACGGAGGCATGTGTCCAGGCAGGCACCCACCAACCCTCAGGGGCAGCTCAGGGCACCCAGGGACTTGGTGTGGGTATCTCTGGGGCGGGGACTGTCAGTCAGTCAGCAAGACTGTGTGTCAGTGCACATGGTGGGACAGGGGCCTGGCGGACCTTGGTCCCCTGCCCTGGACTGTCAGATGCCAGCCCCATGCCCAGACACACACCAATCCGCCCATAGCCCCTTGGCCCGGCCGACCAGCACCTGCTTTGGCCTGGGGCTCTGTCTCTGGTGGCTGGCCACCACCCCTCAAGTCAAGTTCAGCATGGCGTCATGGCTGCTGGTCAACTGGATGGGCGGGGTCCCCGTGGCCTAGCAACCACAGGAGCCCTCTGTGATGTCCTAGCCACTGGCAATCTGTGCTGGCCACACTGGCACTGGGCAGCCCAACTGCCCTGCCACTAGGTCAGGCAACAGCGCCCAGACGCCTGGGCCCTGGCACAGAGGGACGGAAGGATGGCAAGACAGTGCTGACCGACGAGGGACCTCAGGGCTGGCAGCCAAGAGAAGACAGGTGGAGGTGCGCCCGGGATCCAGGGAGCCCAGGCCAGAGCTGCCTGCATGCCTGCCGGCCTTCCTGGATGTCTGTATGCTGCCTTTGTCCAGGTAGGTTTCTCAGGTCCCCTCCAATCCTGTCCTCTCCTGTCCTCTCCTGTCCTCACCATCCTGTCCCCTCTCCTTTCCTCCGCACTTTGCTTCTCTCCTTTGTCTGTCCTCTCTTCCAGGTGTCCTGCTCACCAGCTCCAGCACTTGTGATGGTTCTCCAGTGACAGCTGTTCGCAACCCCTTCCACCCCCTGCCTGCCCCTAATGTGACCCAGCTCACAGGGTCTCCGGCTCACCCCACCCAAACCCACACGCCCCAACACATTCCCTGGTTCAGCCCCTCTGCCCTATTCAGCCAAACTGGGCCTTTGCAACCTACCTATGCATCGTTGTTTCTCCTCACCATTCAAGGAGAGATCTCCTTTTGTACTTAGCTTGGTTGACTGGTGGATGGATGGATGGATGGATGGATGGATGGATGGATGGATGAATGGATGGATAGATGTATGGGTGGATGGATGGATGGATGGAAAGGTCAATGGATCGGTTTTGTAGAGGCAGATTACCATATAGGGGTACTGGAGTCCGCTGGTGTCAGATCCTTAGTCAATGTCAAATGTAAAACATTAATTCATCAATAACAAAAATGAATAAGCACCTAAATCAATAAATAAATATAAAAACTGGGTTAAAAAATACATGGCGTCTTTGCCTTTCTGCATATGGAATGCTGTGAGGATCTTAACAAGGAAAGCATTGTCCTGAGTAGCCCATTTGAAGTCGTGGAATATTTCCTTTTCCTTTTTCTTTTTTTACTTTCTATTTTCTTGATTATTCACTGGAATAAATAGACAGGAATTGAGAGGGAAGGGAGGTAGAGAGAGTTTGAGACACAGAGAGAGACAACTGCAGCACTTCCGCACCACTTGTAAAGATTTCCCCTGGCAGGTGCGAACCCGGGTGTTGAAGCCCAGTCCTCCTGCATTGTAACATGAGTGCTTAACTGGGTGTGGCACACCTGGTACCCTTGATGGGACACTTTTTTTTAGCAATGAAAAGAAATTCTCGTGGCAAGGTAATAAATAAATGAAGAAGTAAATAAAAGTGCATTTACATTATCTCAGTGGAAACACACAGGGACATATACGTCTCTGTTACCTGTATTACTTCTTCATGTATGGATTGATTGCCTCAAGAGGTTATTGCCACAGCTGAGTGCCTACACCACGAATAATCCACAGCTCCTGCACTCCATTTGTTCCCCTTTCGCTGCCCTTGTTGCTTGGTCACTGTGGTGGTTATTGTTTTTGTTGTTGTTGTTGTTACTGACCTTGCATCTGACAGACACAAAAGGAGAGAGCAGAGGAAATACAGGGTGGGAGAGAAAGATAGAGCTCCTAAAGACCTGCTTCACCCCCTGTAAAGCGACTCCCCTGCAGGTGGCAGTCTGGGGGCCAGACCCCAAATCCTTCCACCTGTCCCCTCTATTCGTGATCGCCACAAGCCCTTAACCCTCTGACATACCGCCAAACCTCCCTGGATTTACTTTTGAAGGCAGTATCACCTGCCTCGTTTTGAATCCTCATTATCCTGAGGGTCAGTCCTGGAGACAGTGTCATGACAGGACACATGGAGATCTCTGTTATCAGAGAGCACCTGGAACAGCAGCTGGGGCTCTAGTGCCCGGGCAGGAGCAACTCCCCATCCACCTTCCACGGAGTCCACCTGCCTGCATTTTGGTCCTTTTCCCTCCAAAAAAGATTTTTCCCTTTTTTCACTTTGAAACAGGCAGGAGACAGGTTACCCAGGCAGGGGAAAAAAAATCAAAAGCCTTTTTTTTTTTTTTTTTTTTTTTACCGAAGTGAATGACCATCTTCTGGGAAGTATAGGTTTTGAACCTGAAAACTCTGTCTGTCTGTCTCTTAGTCCACAGAAAGAGCCACTAGCCCAGCCAGATCTCACGCTCAGATGGGGTGTTTTTGCCAGTCAAAGGTCTGCACAGCACACTAGGGATTGGGCGGCCTGAGACCCAAATATTACATTGTAGATGGACTGTTTGCAGTTCTTGCTCCCCAGGACATTGGACTGTCTCAACTCCCTCCCCTACAGCATGAAAAAAAGACTCTTTCCAACCTTGGAGCAACTGGAGTGGGGGCGAGGGGAGCTGTTTGCATGTCTGCACTGCTCATGCCCAGGTGTCTGTGGGGGTCCGTGGCAGAGGCTGTAAGGTGCTAGGGGGCAGAAGGAGACTGTTTGAGAGGCAGGCTGCAGGCAGGGGAACCAGGAGTGTGTGCAGGGCTGTGTGTGTGGGTGTGGTGGCAGGGGGTTAGGGCAGGTCCCCGTGCTGGATGGTGAGATGGCAGCTGGGCTGGCCCTGGGCCCTCAGGGCTGAAGGGCAGAAGCAGGGTGGCAGTAAAGTAGCGCAGGGAGGAACACAGTGGATGTTAGTTGGGAGCTGCGGGACAGAGGGTAAGGGGAAAGGGGGCATCCTTGAGGATGGGTCAGGACAAGAGAGTGGGGGCAGCTGGAGGCATGGAAGGTCCCAGGAATCAGGGACTGACAGGAACAGATTCCTACACCCCCCCACTGGATAGAAGCTGCAGAAGCCAGAGCAGCAGCCCTGGATTGCCTAGGCCAAGGGCCCTGAGTGAGTCCCGCTGAGGATGAGGAAGAGGAGGAGGGGGTGTAGGAGGAGGAGGAGGAAGAGGAGGAGGAAGAGGAGAAAGAGGAGGAGGAAGAAGAGGAGGAGGAGGAGGCGGAGGAGGAGGAGGAGGGGCAGGAGGGCAGCTGTCAGTAGGCAACGGGATTAATAGAGGCCTCCATTACGGAGGCATGTGTCCAGGCAGGCACCCACCAACCCTCAGGGGCAGCTCAGGGCACCCAGGGACTTGGTGTGGGTATCTCTGGGGCGGGGACTGTCAGTCAGTCAGCAAGACTGTGTGTCAGTGCACATGGTGGGACAGGGGCCTGGCGGACCTTGGTCCCCCGCCCTGGACTGTCAGATGCCAGCCCCATGCCCAGACACACACCAATCCGCCCATAGCCCCTTGGCCCTGCCGACCAGCACCTGCTTTGGCCTGGGGCTCTGTCTCTGGTGGCTGGCCACCACCCCTCAAGTCAAGTTCAGCATGGGGTCATGGCTGCTGGTCAACTGGATGGGCGGGGTCCCCGTGGCCTAGCAACCACAGGAGCCCTCTGTGATGTCCTAGCCCCTGGCAATCTGTGCTGGCCACACTGGCACTGGGCAGCCCAACTGCCCTGCCACTAGGTCAGGCAACAGCGCCCAGACGCCTGGGCCCTGGCACAGAGGGACGGAAGGATGGCAAGACAGTGCTGACCGACGAGGGACCTCAGGGCTGGCAGCCAAGAGAAGACAGGTGGAGGTGCGCCCGGGATCCAGGGAGCCCAGGCCAGAGCTGCCTGCATGCCTGCCGGCCTTCCTGGATGTCTGTATGCTGCCTTTGTCCAGGTAGGTTTCTCAGGTCCCCTCCAATCCTGTCCTCTCCTGTCCTCTCCTGTCCTCACCAACCTGTCCCCTCTCCTTTCCTCTGCACTTTGCTTCTCTCCTTTGTCTGTCCTCTCTTCCAGGTGTCCTGCTCACCAGCTCCAGCACTTGTGATGGTTCTCCAGTGACAGCTGTTCGCAACCCCTTCCACCCCCTGCCTGCCCCTAATGTGACCCAGCTCACAGGGTCTCCGGCTCACCCCACCCAAACCCACACGCCCCAACACATTCCCTGGTTCAGCCCCTCTGCCCTATTCAGCCAAACTGGGCCTTTGCAACCTACCTATGCATCGTTGTTTCTCCTCACCATTCAAGGAGAGATCTCCTTTTGTACTTAGCTTGGTTGACTGGTGGATGGATGGATGGATGGATGGATGGATGAATGGATGGATAGATGTATGGGTGGATGGATGGATGGATGGAAAGGTCAATGGATCGGTTTTGTAGAGGCAGATTACCATATAGGGGTACTGGAGTCCGCTGGTGTCAGATCCTTAGTCAATGTCAAATGTAAAACATTAATTCATCAATAACAAAAATGAATAAGCACCTAAATCAATAAATAAATATAAAAACTGGGTTAAAAAATACATGGCGTCTTTGCCTTTCTGCATATGGAATGCTGTGAGGATCTTAACAAGGAAAGCATTGTCCTGAGTAGCCCATTTGAAGTCGTGGAATATTTCCTTTTCCTTTTTCTTTTTTTACTTTCTATTTTCTTGATTATTCACTGGAATAAATAGACAGGAATTGAGAGGGAAGGGAGGTAGAGAGAGTTTGAGACACAGAGAGAGACAACTGCAGCACTTCCGCACCACTTGTAAAGATTTCCCCTGGCAGGTGCGAACCCGGGTGTTGAAGCCCAGTCCTCCTGCATTGTAACATGAGTGCTTAACTGGGTGTGGCACACCTGGTACCCTTGATGGGACACTTTTTTTTAGCAATGAAAAGAAATTCTCGTGGCAAGGTAATAAATAAATGAAGAAGTAAATAAAAGTGCATTTACATTATCTCAGTGGAAACACACAGGGACATATACGTCTCTGTTACCTGTATTACTTCTTCATGTATGGATTGATTGCCTCAAGAGGTTATTGCCACAGCTGAGTGCCTACACCACGAATAATCCACAGCTCCTGCACTCCATTTGTTCCCCTTTCGCTGCCCTTGTTGCTTGGTCACTGTGGTGGTTATTGTTTTTGTTGTTGTTGTTGTTACTGACCTTGCATCTGACAGACACAAAAGGAGAGAGCAGAGGAAATACAGGGTGGGAGAGAAAGATAGAGCTCCTAAAGACCTGCTTCACCCCCTGTAAAGCGACTCCCCTGCAGGTGGCAGTCTGGGGGCCAGACCCCAAATCCTTCCACCTGTCCCCTCTATTCGTGATCGCCACAAGCCCTTAACCCTCTGACATACCGCCAAACCTCCCTGGATTTACTTTTGAAGGCAGTATCACCTGCCTCGTTTTGAATCCTCATTATCCTGAGGGTCAGTCCTGGAGACAGTGTCATGACAGGACACATGGAGATCTCTGTTATCAGAGAGCACCTGGAACAGCAGCTGGGGCTCTAGTGCCCGGGCAGGAGCAACTCCCCATCCACCTTCCACGGAGTCCACCTGCCTGCATTTTGGTCCTTTTCCCTCCAAAAAAGATTTTTCCCTTTTTTCACTTTGAAACAGGCAGGAGACAGGTTACCCAGGCAGGGGAAAAAAATAAAAAGCCTTTTTTTTTTTTTTTTTTTTTTTTTTTTTTTTTTTTTTTTTTTTTTACCGAAGTGAATGACCATCTTCTGGGAAGTATAGGTTTTGAACCTGAAAACTCTGTCTGTCTGTCTCTTAGTCCACAGAAAGAGCCACTAGCCCAGCCAGATCTCACGCTCAGATGGGGTGTTTTTGCCAGTCAAAGGTCTGCACAGCACACTAGGGATTGGGCGGCCTGAGACCCAAATGTTACATTGTAGATGGACTGTTTGCAGTTCTTGCTCCCCAGGACATTGGACTGTCTCAACTCCCTCCCCTACAGCATGAAAAAAAGACTCTTTCCAACCTTGGAGCAACTGGAGTGGGGGCGAGGGGAGCTGTTTGCATGTCTGCACTGCTCATGCCCAGGTGTCTGTGGGGGTCCGTGGCAGAGGCTGTAAGGTGCTAGGGGGGCAGAAGGAGACTGTTTGAGAGGCAGGCTGCAGGCAGGGGAACCAGGAGTGTGTGCAGGGCTGTGTGTGTGGGTGTGGTGGCAGGGGGTTAGGGCAGGTCCCCGTGCTGGATGGTGAGATGGCAGCTGGGCTGGCCCTGGGCCCTCAGGGCTGAAGGGCAGAAGCAGGGTGGCAGTAAAGTAGCGCAGGGAGGAACACAGTGGATGTTAGTTGGGAGCTGCGGGACAGAGGGTAAGGGGAAAGGGGGCATCCTTGAGGATGGGTCAGGACAAGAGAGTGGGGGCAGCTGGAGGCATGGAAGGTCCCAGGAATCAGGGACTGACAGGAACAGATTCCTACACCCCCCCACTGGATAGAAGCTGCAGAAGCCAGAGCAGCAGCCCTGGATTGCCTAGGCCAAGGGCCCTGAGTGAGTCCCGCTGAGGATGAGGAAGAGGAGGAGGGGGTGTAGGAGGAGGAGGAGGAAGAGGAGGAGGAAGAGGAGAAAGAGGAGGAGGAAGAAGAGGAGGAGGAGGAGGAGGAGGAGGAGGGGCAGGAGGGCAGCTGTCAGTAGGCAACGGGATTAATAGAGGCCTCCATTACGGAGGCATGTGTCCAGGCAGGCACTCACCAACCCTCAGGGGCAGCTCAGGGCACCCAGGGACTTGGTGTGGGTATCTCTGGGGCGGGGACTGTCAGTCAGTCAGCAAGACTGTGTGTCAGTGCACATGGTGGGACAGGGGCCTGGCGGACCTTGGTCCCCCGCCCTGGACTGTCAGATGCCAGCCCCATGCCCAGACACACACCAATCCGCCCATAGCCCCTTGGCCCGGCCGACCAGCACCTGCTTTGGCCTGGGGCTCTGTCTCTGGTGGCTGGCCACCACCCCTCAAGTCAAGTTCAGCATGGCATCATGGCTGCTGGTCAACTGGATGGGCGGGGTCCCCGTGGCCTAGCAACCACAGGAGCCCTCTGTGATGTCCTAGCCCCTGGCAATCTGTGCTGGCCACACTGGCACTGGGCAGCCCAACTGCCCTGCCACTAGGTCAGGCAACAGCGCCCAGACGCCTGGGCCCTGGCACAGAGGGACGGAAGGATGGCAAGTCAGTGCTGACCGACGAGGGACCTCAGGGCTGGCAGCCAAGAGAAGACAGGTGGAGGTGCGCCCGGGATCCAGGGAGCCCAGGCCAGAGCTGCCTGCATGCCTGCCGGCCTTCCTGGATGTCTGTATGCTGCCTTTGTCCAGGTAGGTTTCTCAGGTCCCCTCCAATCCTGTCCTCTCCTGTCCTCTCCTGTCCTCACCATCCTGTCCCCTCTCCTTTCCTCCGCACTTTGCTTCTCTCCTTTGTCTGTCCTCTCTTCCAGGTGTCCTGCTCACCAGCTCCAGCACTTGTGATGGTTCTCCAGTGACAGCTGTTCGCAACCCCTTCCACCCCCTGCCTGCCCCTAATGTGACCCAGCTCACAGGGTCTCCGGCTCACCCCACCCAAACCCACACGCCCCAACACATTCCCTGGTTCAGCCCCTCTGCCCTATTCAGCCAAACTGGGCCTTTGCAACCTACCTATGCATCGTTGTTTCTCCTCACCATTCAAGGAGAGATCTCCTTTTGTACTTAGCTTGGTTGACTGGTGGATGGATGGATGGATGGATGGATGGATGGATGGATGGATGAATGGATGGATAGATGTATGGGTGGATGGATGGATGGATGGAAAGGTCAATGGATCGGTTTTGTAGAGGCAGATTACCATATAGGGGTACTGGAGTCCGCTGGTGTCAGATCCTTAGTCAATGTCAAATGTAAAACATTAATTCATCAATAACAAAAATGAATAAGCACCTAAATCAATAAATAAATATAAAAACTGGGTTAAAAAATACATGGCGTCTTTGCCTTTCTGCATATGGAATGCTGTGAGGATCTTAACAAGGAAAGCATTGTCCTGAGTAGCCCATTTGAAGTCGTGGAATATTTCCTTTTCCTTTTTCTTTTTTTACTTTCTATTTTCTTGATTATTCACTGGAATAAATAGACAGGAATTGAGAGGGAAGGGAGGTAGAGAGAGTTTGAGACACAGAGAGAGACAACTGCAGCACTTCCGCACCACTTGTAAAGATTTCCCCTGGCAGGTGCGAACCCGGGTGTTGAAGCCCAGTCCTCCTGCATTGTAACATGAGTGCTTAACTGGGTGTGGCACACCTGGTACCCTTGATGGGACACTTTTTTTTAGCAATGAAAAGAAATTCTCGTGGCAAGGTAATAAATAAATGAAGAAGTAAATAAAAGTGCATTTACATTATCTCAGTGGAAACACACAGGGACATATACGTCTCTGTTACCTGTATTCCTTCTTCATGTATGGATTGATTGCCTCAAGAGGTTATTGCCACAGCTGAGTGCCTACACCACGAATAATCCACAGCTCCTGCACTCCATTTGTTCCCCTTTCGCTGCCCTTGTTGCTTGGTCACTGTGGTGGTTATTGTTTTTGTTGTTGTTGTTGTTACTGACCTTGCATCTGACAGACACAAAAGGAGAGAGCAGAGGAAATACAGGGTGGGAGAGAAAGATAGAGCTCCTAAAGACCTGCTTCACCCCCTGTAAAGAGACTCCCCTGCAGGTGGCAGTCTGGGGGCCAGACCCCAAATCCTTCCACCTGTCCCCTCTATTCGTGATCGCCACAAGCCCTTAACCCTCTGACATACCGCCAAACCTCCCTGGATTTACTTTTGAAGGCAGTATCACCTGCCTCGTTTTGAATCCTCATTATCCTGAGGGTCAGTCCTGGAGACAGTGTCATGACAGGACACATGGAGATCTCTGTTATCAGAGAGCACCTGGAACAGCAGCTGTGGCTCTAGTGCCCGGGCAGGAGCAACTCCCCATCCACCTTCCACGGAGTCCACCTGCCTGCATTTTGGTCCTTTTCCCTCCAAAAAAGATTTTTCCCTTTTTTCACTTTGAAACAGGCAGGAGACAGGTTACCCAGGCAGGGGAAAAAAATAAAAAGCCTTTTTTATTTTTTTTTTATTTTTTTTTTTTTTTTTACCGAAGTGAATGACCATCTTCTGGGAAGTATAGGTTTTGAACCTGAAAACTCTGTCTGTCTGTCTCTTAGTCCACAGAAAGAGCCACTAGCCCAGCCAGATCTCACGCTCAGATGGGGTGTTTTTGCCAGTCAAAGGTCTGCACAGCACACTAGGGATTGGGCGGCCTGAGACCCAAATGTTACATTGTAGATGGACTGTTTGCAGTTCTTGCTCCCCAGGACATTGGACTGTCTCAACTCCCTCCCCTACAGCATGAAAAAAAGACTCTTTCCAACCTTGGAGCAACTGGAGTGGGGGCGAGGGGAGCTGTTTGCATGTCTGCACTGCTCATGCCCAGGTGTCTGTGGGGGTCCGTGGCAGAGGCTGTAAGGTGCTAGGGGGCAGAAGGAGACTGTTTGAGAGGCAGGCTGCAGGCAGGGGAACCAGGAGTGTGTGCAGGGCTGTGTGTGTGGGTGTGGTGGCAGGGGGTTAGGGCAGGTCCCCGTGCTGGATGGTGAGATGGCAGCTGGGCTGGCCCTGGGCCCTCAGGGCTGAAGGGCAGAAGCAGGGTGGCAGTAAAGTAGCGCAGGGAGGAACACAGTGGATGTTAGTTGGGAGCTGCGGGACAGAGGGTAAGGGGAAAGGGGGCATCCTTGAGGATGGGTCAGGACAAGAGAGTGGGGGCAGCTGGAGGCATGGAAGGTCCCAGGAATCAGGGACTGACAGGAACAGATTCCTACACCCCCCCACTGGATAGAAGCTGCAGAAGCCAGAGCAGCAGCCCTGGATTGCCTAGGCCAAGGGCCCTGAGTGAGTCCCGCTGATGATGAGGAAGAGGAGGAGGGGGTGTAGGAGGAGGAGGAGGAAGAGGAGGAGGAAGAGGAGAAAGAGGAGGAGGAAGAAGAGGAGGAGGAGGAGGAGGAGGAGGAGGAGGAGGGGCAGGAGGGCAGCTGTCAGTAGGCAACGGGATTAATAGAGGCCTCCATTACGGAGGCATGTGTCCAGGCAGGCACCCACCAACCCTCAGGGGCAGCTCAGGGCACCCAGGGACTTGGTGTGGGTATCTCTGGGGCGGGGACTGTCAGTCAGTCAGCAAGACTGTGTGTCTGTGCACATGGTGGGACAGGGGCCTGGCGGACCTTGGTCCCCCGCCCTGGACTGTCAGATGCCAGCCCCATGCCCAGACACACACCAGTCCGCCCATAGCCCCTTGGCCCGGCCGACCAGCACCTGCTTTGGCCTGGGGCTCTGTCTCTGGTGGCTGGCCACCACCCCTCAAGTCAAGTTCAGCATGGCGTCATGGCTGCTGGTCAACTGGATGGGCGGGGTCCCCGTGGCCTAGCAACCACAGGAGCCCTCTGTGATGTCCTAGCCCCTGGCAATCTGTGCTGGCCACACTGGCACTGGGCAGCCCAACTGCCCTGCCACTAGGTCAGGCAACAGCGCCCAGACGCCTGGGCCCTGGCACAGAGGGACGGAAGGATGGCAAGACAGTGCTGACCGACGAGGGACCTAAGGGCTGGCAGCCAAGAGAAGACAGGTGGAGGTGCGCCCGGGATCCAGGGAGCCCAGGCCAGAGCTGCCTGCATGCCTGCCAGCCTTTCTGGATGTCTGTATGCTGCCTTTGTACAGGTAGGTTTCTCAGGTCCCCTCCAATCCTGTCCTCTCCTGTCCTCTCCTGTCCTCACCATCCTGTCCCCTCTCCTTTCCTCCGCACTTTGCTTCTCTCCTTTGTCTGTCCTCTCTTCCAGGTGTCCTGCTCACCAGCTCCAGCACTTGTGATGGTTCTCCAGTGACAGCTGTTCGCAACCCCTTCCACCCCCTGCCTGCCCCTAATGTGACCCAGCTCACAGGGTCTCCGGCTCACCCCACCCAAACCCACACGCCCCAACACATTCCCTGGTTCAGCCCCTCTGCCCTATTCAGCCAAACTGGGCCTTTGCAACCTACCTATGCATCGTTGTTTCTCCTCACCATTCAAGGAGAGATCTCCTTTTGTACTTAGCTTGGTTGACTGGTGGATGGATGGATGGATGGATGGATGGATGGATGGATGTATGGATGAATGGATGGATAGATGTATGGGTGGATGGATGGATGGATGGAAAGGTCAATGGATCGGTTTTGTAGAGGCAGATTACCATATAGGGGTACTGGAGTCCGCTGGTGTCAGATCCTTAGTCAATGTCAAATGTAAAACATTAATTCATCAATAACAAAAATGAATAAGCACCTAAATCAATAAATAAATATAAAAACTGGGTTAAAAAATACATGGCGTCTTTGCCTTTCTGCATATGGAATGCTGTGAGGATCTTAACAAGGAAAGCATTGTCCTGAGTAGCCCATTTGAAGTCGTGGAATATTTCCTTTTCCTTTTTCTTTTTTTACTTTCTATTTTCTTGATTATTCACTGGAATAAATAGACAGGAATTGAGAGGGAAGGGAGGTAGAGAGAGTTTGAGACACAGAGAGAGACAACTGCAGCACTTCCGCACCACTTGTAAAGATTTCCCCTGGCAGGTGCGAACCCGGGTGTTGAAGCCCAGTCCTCCTGCATTGTAACATGAGTGCTTAACTGGGTGTGGCACACCTGGTACCCTTGATGGGACACTTTTTTTTAGCAATGAAAAGAAATTCTCGTGGCAAGGTAATAAATAAATGAAGAAGTAAATAAAAGTGCATTTACATTATCTCAGTGGAAACACACAGGGACATATACGTCTCTGTTACCTGTATTCCTTCTTCATGTATGGATTGATTGCCTCAAGAGGTTATTGCCACAGCTGAGTGCCTACACCACGAATAATCCACAGCTCCTGCACTCCATTTGTTCCCCTTTCGCTGCCCTTGTTGCTTGGTCACTGTGGTGGTTATTGTTTTTGTTGTTGTTGTTGTTACTGACCTTGCATCTGACAGACACAAAAGGAAAGAGCAGAGGAAATACAGGGTGGGAGAGAAAGATAGAGCTCCTAAAGACCTGCTTCACCCCCTGTAAAGAGACTCCCCTGCAGGTGGCAGTCTGGGGGCCAGACCCCAAATCCTTCCACCTGTCCCCTCTATTCGTGATCGCCACAAGCCCTTAACCCTCTGACATACCGCCAAACCTCCCTGGATTTACTTTTGAAGGCAGTATCACCTGCCTCGTTTTGAATCCTCATTATACTGAGGGTCAGTCCTGGAGACAGTGTCATGACAGGACACATGGAGATCTCTGTTATCAGAGAGCACCTGGAACAGCAGCTGGGGCTCTAGTGCCCGGGCAGGAGCAACTCCCCATCCACCTTCCACGGAGTCCACCTGCCTGCATTTTGGTCCTTTTCCCTCCAAAAAAGATTTTTCCCTTTTTTCACTTTGAAACAGGCAGGAGACAGGTTACCCAGGCAGGGGAAAAAAATAAAAAGCCTTTTTTTTTTTTTTTTTTTTTTTTTTTTTTTTTTTTTTTTAACGAAGTGAATGACCATCTTCAGGGAAGTATAGGTTTTGAACCTGAAAACTCTGTCTGTCTGTCTCTTAGTCCACAGAAAGAGCCACTAGCCCAGCCAGATCTCACGCTCCGATGGGGTGTTTTTGCCAGTCAAAGGTCTGCACAGCACACTAGGGATTGGGCGGCCTGAGACCCAAATGTTACATTGTAGATGGACTGTTTGCAGTTCTTGCTCCCCAGGACATTGGACTGTCTCAACTCCCTCCCCTACAGCATGAAAAAAAGACTCTTTCCAACCTTGGAGCAACTGGAGTGGGGGCGAGGGGAGCTGTTTGCATGTCTGCACTGCTCATGCCCAGGTGTCTGTGGGGGTCCGTGGCAGAGGCTGTAAGGTGCTAGGGGGCAGAAGGAGACTGTTTGAGAGGCAGGCTGCAGGCAGGGGAACCAGGAGTGTGTGCAGGGCTGTGTGTGTGGGTGTGGTGGCAGGGGGTTAGGGCAGGTCCCCGTGCTGGATGGTGAGATGGCAGCTGGGCTGGCCCTGGGCCCTCAGGGCTGAAGGGCAGAAGCAGGGTGGCAGTAAAGTAGCGCAGGGAGGAACACAGTGGATGTTAGTTGGGAGCTGCGGGACAGAGGGTAAGGGGAAAGGGGGCATCCTTGAGGATGGGTCAGGACAAGAGAGTGGGGGCAGCTGGAGGCATGGAAGGTCCCAGGAATCAGGGACTGACAGGAACAGATTCCTACACCCCCCCACTGGATAGAAGCTGCAGAAGCCAGAGCAGCAGCCCTGGATTGCCTAGGCCAAGGGCCCTGAGTGAGTCCCGCTGAGGATGAGGAAGAGGAGGAGGGGGTGTAGGAGGAGGAGGAGGAAGAGGAGGAGGAAGAGGAGAAAGAGGAGGAGGAAGAAGAGGAGGAGGAGGAGGAGGAGGAGGAGGAGGAGGGGCAGGAGGGCAGCTGTCAGTAGGCAACGGGATTAATAGAGGCCTCCATTACGGAGGCATGTGTCCAGGCAGGCACCCACCAACCCTCAGGGGCAGCTCAGGGCACCCAGGGACTTGGTGTGGGTATCTCTGGGGCGGGGACTGTCAGTCAGTCAGCAAGACTGTGTGTCAGTGCACATGGTGGGACAGGGGCCTGGCGGACCTTGGTCCCCCGCACTGGACTGTCAGATGCCAGCCCCATGCCCAGACACACACCAATCCGCCCATAGCCCCTTGGCTCTGCCGACCAGCACCTGCTTTGGCCTGGGGCTCTGTCTCTGGTGGCTGGCCACCACCCCTCAAGTCAAGTTCAGCATGGGGTCATGGCTGCTGGTCAACTGGATGGGCGGGGTCCCCGTGGCCTAGCAACCACAGGAGCCCTCTGTGATGTCCTAGCCCCTGGCAATCTGTGCTGGCCACACTGGCACTGGGCAGCCCAACTGCCCTGCCACTAGGTCAGGCAACAGCGCCCAGACGCCTGGGCCCTGGCACAGAGGGACGGAAGGATGGCAAGACAGTGCTGACCGACGAGGGACCTCAGGGCTGGCAGCCAAGAGAAAACAGGTGGAGGTGCGCCCGGGATCCAGGGAGCCCAGGCCAGAGCTGCCTGCATGCCTGCCGGCCTTCCTGGATGTCTGTATGCTGCCTTTGTCCAGGTAGGTTTCTCAGGTCCCCTCCAATCCTGTCCTCTCCTGTCCTCACCATCCTGTCCCCTCTCCTTTCCTCCGCACTTTGCTTCTCTCCTTTGTCTGTCCTCTCTTCCAGGTGTCCTGCTCACCAGCTCCAGCACTTGTGATGGTTCTCCAGTGACAGCTGTTCGCAACCCCTTCCACCCCCTGCCTGCCCCTAATGTGACCCAGCTCACAGGGTCTCCGGCTCACCCCACCCAAACCCACCCGCCCCAACACATTCCCTGGTTCAGCCCCTCTGCCCTATTCAGCCAAACTGGGCCTTTGCAACCTACCTATGCATCGTTGTTTCTCCTCACCATTCAAGGAGAGATCTCCTTTTGTACTTAGCTTGGTTGACTGGTGGATGGATGGATGGATGGATGTATGGATGAATGGATGGATAGATGTATGGGTGGATGGATGGATGGATGGATGGAAAGGTCAATGGATCGGTTTTGTAGAGGCAGATTACCATATAGGGGTACTGGAGTCCGCTGGTGTCAGATCCTTAGTCAATGTCAAATGTAAAACATTAATTCATCAATAACAAAAATGAATAAGCACCTAAATCAATAAATAAATATAAAAACTGGGTTAAAAAATACATGGCGTCTTTGCCTTTCTGCATATGGAATGCTGTGAGGATCTTAACAAGGAAAGCATTGTCCTGAGTAGCCCATTTGAAGTCGTGGAATATTTCCTTTTCCTTTTTCTTTTTTTACTTTCTATTTTCTTGATTATTCACTGGAATAAATAGACAGGAATTGAGAGGGAAGGGAGGTAGAGAGAGTTTGAGACACAGAGAGAGACAACTGCAGCACTTCCGCACCACTTGTAAAGATTTCCCCTGGCAGGTGCGAACCCGGGTGTTGAAGCCCAGTCCTCCTGCATTGTAACATGAGTGCTTAACTGGGTGTGGCACACCTGGTACCCTTGATGGGACACTTTTTTTTAGCAATGAAAAGAAATTCTCGTGGCAAGGTAATAAATAAATGAAGAAGTAAATAAAAGTGCATTTACATTATCTCAGTGGAAACACACAGGGACATATACGTCTCTGTTACCTGTATTACTTCTTCATGTATGGATTGATTGCCTCAAGAGGTTATTGCCACAGCTGAGTGCCTACACCACGAATAATCCACAGCTCCTGCACTCCATTTGTTCCCCTTTCGCTGCCCTTGTTGCTTGGTCACTGTGGTGGTTATTGTTTTTGTTGTTGTTGTTGTTACTGACCTTGCATCTGACAGACACAAAAGGAGAGAGCAGAGGAAATACAGGGTGGGAGAGAAAGATAGAGCTCCTAAAGACCTGCTTCACCCCCTGTAAAGCGACTCCCCTGCAGGTGGCAGTCTGGGGGCCAGACCCCAATTCCTTCCACCTGTCCCCTCTATTCGTGATCGCCACAAGCCCTTAACCCTCTGACATACCGCCAAACCTCCCTGGATTTACTTTTGAAGGCAGTATCACCAGCCTCGTTTTGAATCCTCATTATCCTGAGGGTCAGTCCTGGAGACAGTGTCATGACAGGACACATGGAGATCTCTGTTATCAGAGAGCACCTGGAACAGCAGCTGGGGCTCTAGTGCCCGGGCAGGAGCAACTCCCCATCCACCTTCCACGGAGTCCACCTGCCTGCATTTTGGTCCTTTTCCCTCCAAAAAAGATTTTTCCCTTTTTTAACTTTGAAACAGGCAGGAGACAGGTTACCCAGGCAGGGGAAAAAAAATAAAAAGCCTTTTTTTTTTTTTTTTTTTTTTTTTTTACCGAAGTGAATGACCATCTTCTGGGAAGTATAGGTTTTGAACCTGAAAACTCTGTCTGTCTGTCTCTTAGTCCACAGAAAGAGCCACTAGCCCAGCCAGATCTCACGCTCAGATGGGGTGTTTTTGCCAGTCAAAGGTCTGCACAGCACACTAGGGATTGGGCGGCCTGAGACCCAAATGTTACATTGTAGATGGACTGTTTGCAGTTCTTGCTCCCCAGGACATTGGACTGTCTCAACTCCCTCCCCTACAGCATGAAAAAAAGACTCTTTCCAACCTTGGAGCAACTGGAGTGGGGGCGAGGGGAGCTGTTTGCATGTCTGCACTGCTCATGCCCAGGTGTCTGTGGGGGTCCGTGGCAGAGGCTGTAAGGTGCTAGGGGGCAGAAGGAGACTGTTTGAGAGGCAGGCTGCAGGCAGGGGAACCAGGAGTGTGTGCAGGGCTGTGTGTGTGGGTGTGGTGGCAGGGGGTTAGGGCAGGTCCCCGTGCTGGATGGTGAGATGGCAGCTGGGCTGGCCCTGGGCCCTCAGGGCTGAAGGGCAGAAGCAGGGTGGCAGTAAAGTAGCGCAGGGAGGAACACAGTGGATGTTAGTTGGGAGCTGCGGGACAGAGGGTAAGGGGAAAGGGGGCATCCTTGAGGATGGGTCAGGACAAGAGAGTGGGGGCAGCTGGAGGCATGGAAGGTCCCAGGAATCAGGGACTGACAGGAACAGATTCCTACACCCCCCCACTGGATAGAAGCTGCAGAAGCCAGAGCAGCAGCCCTGGATTGCTTAGGCCAAGGGCCCTGAGTGAGTCCCGCTGAGGATGAGGAAGAGGAGGAGGGGGTGTAGGAGGAGGAGGAGGAAGAGGAGGAGGAAGAGGAGAAAGAGGAGGAGGAAGAAGAGGAGGAGGAGGAGGAGGAGGAGGAGGAGGGGCAGGAGGGCAGCTGTCAGTAGGCAACGGGATTAATAGAGGCCTCCATTACGGAGGCATGTGTCCAGGCAGGCACCCACCAACCCTCAGGGGCAGCTCAGGGCACCCAGGGACTTGGTGTGGGTATCTCTGGGGCGGGGACTGTCAGTCAGTCAGCAAGACTGTGTGTCAGTGCACATGGTGGGACAGGGGCCTGGCGGACCTTGGTCCCCCGCCCTGGACTGTCAGATGCCAGCCCCATGCCCAGACACACACCAATCCGCCCATAGCCCCTTGGCCCGGCCGACCAGCACCTGCTTTGGCCTGGGGCTCTGTCTCTGGTGGCTGGCCACCACCCCTCAAGTCAAGTTCAGCATGGCGTCATGGCTGCTGGTCAACTGGATGGGCGGGGTCCCCGTGGCCTAGCAACCACAGGAGCCCTCTGTGATGTCCTAGCCACTGGCAATCTGTGCTGGCCACACTGGCACTGGGCAGCCCAACTGCCCTGCCACTAGGTCAGGCAACAGCGCCCAGATGCCTGGGCCCTGGCACAGAGGGACGGAAGGATGGCAAGACAGTGCTGACCAACGAGGGACCTCAGGGCTGGCAGCCAAGAGAAGACAGGTGGAGGTGCGCCCGGGATCCAGGGAGCCCAGGCCAGAGCTGCCTGTATGCCTGCCGGCCTTCCTGGATGTCTGTATGCTGCCTTTGTCCAGGTAGGTTTCTCAGGTCCCCTCCAATCCTGTCCTCTCCTGTCCTCTCCTGTCCTCACCATCCTGTCCCCTCTCCTTTCCTCCGCACTTTGCTTCTCTCCTTTGTCTGTCCTCTCTTCCAGGTGTCCTGCTCACCAGCTCCAGCACTTGTGATGGTTCTCCAGTGACAGCTGTTCGCAACCCCTTCCACCCCCTGCCTGCCCCTAATGTGACCCAGCTCACAGGGTCTCCGGCTCACCCCACCCAAACCCACACGCCCCAACACATTCCCTGGTTCAGCCCCTCTGCCCTATTCAGCCAAACTGGGCCTTTGCAACCTACCTATGCATCGTTGTTTCTCCTCACCATTCAAGGAGAGATCTCCTTTTGTACTTAGCTTGGTTGACTGGTGGATGGATGGATGGATGGATGGATGGATGGATGGATGAATGGATGGATAGATGTATGGGTGGATGGATGGATGGATGGAAAGGTCAATGGATCGGTTTTGTAGAGGCAGATTACCATATAGGGGTACTGGAGTCCGCTGGTGTCAGATCCTTAGTCAATGTCAAATGTAAAACATTAATTCATCAATAACAAAAATGAATAAGCACCTAAATCAATAAATAAATATAAAAACTGGGTTAAAAAATACATGGCGTCTTTGCCTTTCTGCATATGGAATGCTGTGAGGATCTTAACAAGGAAAGCATTGTCCTGAGTAGCCCATTTGAAGTCGTGGAATATTTCCTTTTCCTTTTTCTTTTTTTACTTTCTATTTTCTTGATTATTCACTGGAATAAATAGACAGGAATTGAGAGGGAAGGGAGGTAGAGAGAGTTTGAGACACAGAGAGAGACAACTGCAGCACTTCCGCACCACTTGTAAAGATTTCCCCTGGCAGGTGCGAACCCGGGTGTTGAAGCCCAGTCCTCCTGCATTGTAACATGAGTGCTTAACTGGGTGTGGCACACCTGGTACCCTTGATGGGACACTTTTTTTTAGCAATGAAAAGAAATTCTCGTGGCAAGGTAATAAATAAATGAAGAAGTAAATAAAAGTGCATTTACATTATCTCAGTGGAAACACACAGGGACATATACGTCTCTGTTACCTGTATTACTTCTTCATGTATGGATTGATTGCCTCAAGAGGTTATTGCCACAGCTGAGTGCCTACACCACGAATAATCCACAGCTCCTGCACTCCATTTGTTCCCCTTTCGCTGCCCTTGTTGCTTGGTCACTGTGGTGGTTATTGTTTTTGTTGTTGTTGTTGTTACTGACCTTGCATCTGACAGACACAAAAGGAGAGAGCAGAGGAAATACAGGGTGGGAGAGAAAGATAGAGCTCCTAAAGACCTGCTTCACCCCCTGTAAAGCGACTCCCCTGCAGGTGGCAGTCTGGGGGCCAGACCCCAAATCCTTCCACCTGTCCCCTCTATTTGTGATCGCCACAAGCCCTTAACCCTCTGACATACCGCCAAACCTCCCTGGATTTACTTTTGAAGGCAGTATCACCTGCCTCGTTTTGAATCCTCATTATCCTGAGGGTCAGTCCTGGAGACAGTGTCATGACAGGACACATGGAGATCTCTGTTATCAGAGAGCACCTGGAACAGCAGCTGGGGCTCTAGTGCCCGGGCAGGAGCAACTCCCCATCCACCTTCCACGGAGTCCACCTGCCTGCATTTTGGTCCTTTTCCCTCCAAAAAAGATTTTTCCCTTTTTTCACTTTGAAACAGGCAGGAGACAGGTTACCCAGGCAGGGGAAAAAAATAAAAAGCCTTTTTTTTTTTTTTTTTTTTTTTTTTTTTTTTTTTACCGAAGTGAATGACCATCTTCTGGGAAGTATAGGTTTTGAACCTGAAAACTCTGTCTGTCTGTCTCTTAGTCCACAGAAAGAGCCACTAGCCCAGCCAGATCTCACGCTCAGATGGGGTGTTTTTGCCAGTCAAAGGTCTGCACAGCACACTAGGGATTGGGCGGCCTGAGACCCAAATATTACATTGTAGATGGACTGTTTGCAGTTCTTGCTCCCCAGGACATTGGACTGTCTCAACTCCCTCCCCTACAGCATGAAAAAAAGACTCTTTCCAACCTTGGAGCAACTGGAGTGGGGGCGAGGGGAGCTGTTTGCATGTCTGCACTGCTCATGCCCAGGTGTCTGTGGGGGTCCGTGGCAGAGGCTGTAAGGTGCTAGGGGGCAGAAGGAGACTGTTTGAGAGGCAGGCTGCAGGCAGGGGAACCAGGAGTGTGTGCAGGGCTGTGTGTGTGGGTGTGGTGGCAGGGGGTTAGGGCAGGTCCCCGTGCTGGATGGTGAGATGGCAGCTGGGCTGGCCCTGGGCCCTCAGGGCTGAAGGGCAGAAGCAGGGTGGCAGTAAAGTAGCGCAGGGAGGAACACAGTGGATGTTAGTTGGGAGCTGCGGGACAGAGGGTAAGGGGAAAGGGGGCATCCTTGAGGATGGGTCAGGACAAGAGAGTGGGGGCAGCTGGAGGCATGGAAGGTTCCAGGAATCAGGGACTGACAGGAACAGATTCCTACACCCCCCCACTGGATAGAAGCTGCAGAAGCCAGAGCAGCAGCCCTGGATTGCCTAGGCCAAGGGCCCTGAGTGAGTCCCGCTGAGGATGAGGAAGAGGAGGAGGGGGTGTAGGAGGAGGAGGAGGAAGAGGAGGAGGAAGAGGAGAAAGAGGAGGAGGAAGAAGAGGAGGAGGAGGAGGAGGAGGAGGAGGAGGAGGGGCAGGAGGGCAGCTGTCAGTAGGCAACGGGATTAATAGAGGCCTCGATTACGGAGGCATGTGTCCAGGCAGGCACCCACCAACCCTCAGGGGCAGCTCAGGGCACCCAGGGACTTGGTGTGGGTATCTCTGGGGCGGGGACTGTCAGTCAGTCAGCAAGACTGTGTGTCAGTGCACATGGTGGGACAGGGGCCTGGCGGACCTTGGTCCCCGCCCTGGACTGTCAGATGCCAGCCCCATGCCCAGACACACACCAATCCGCCCATAGCCCCTTGGCCCTGCCGACCAGCACCTGCTTTGGCCTGGGGCTCTGTCTCTGGTGGCTGGCCACCACCCCTCAAGTCAAGTTCAGCATGGGGTCATGGCTGCTGGTCAACTGGATGGGCGGGGTCCCCGTGGCCTAGCAACCACAGGAGCCCTCTGTGATGTCCTAGCCCCTGGCAATCTGTGCTGGCCACACTGGCACTGGGCAGCCCAACTGCCCTGCCACTAGGTCAGGCAACAGCGCCCAGACGCCTGGGCCCTGGCACAGAGGGACGGAAGGATGGCAAGACAGTGCTGACCGACGAGGGACCTCAGGGCTGGCAGCCAAGAGAAGACAGGTGGAGGTGCGCCCGGGATCCAGGGAGCCCAGGCCAGAGCTGCCTGCATGCCTGCCGGCCTTCCTGGATGTCTGTATGCTGCCTTTGTCCAGGTAGGTTTCTCAGGTCCCCTCCAATCCTGTCCTCTCCTGTCCTCTCCTGTCCTCACCAACCTGTCCCCTCTCCTTTCCTCTGCACTTTGCTTCTCTCCTTTGTCTGTCCTCTCTTCCAGGTGTCCTGCTCACCAGCTCCAGCACTTGTGATGGTTCTCCAGTGACAGCTGTTCGCAACCCCTTCCACCCCCTGCCTGCCCCTAATGTGACCCAGCTCACAGGGTCTCCGGCTCACCCCACCCAAACCCACACGCCCCAACACATTCCCTGGTTCAGCCCCTCTGCCCTATTCAGCCAAACTGGGCCTTTGCAACCTACCTATGCATCGTTGTTTCTCCTCACCATTCAAGGAGAGATCTCCTTTTGTACTTAGCTTGGTTGACTGGTGGATGGATGGATGGATGGATGGATGGATGAATGGATGGATAGATGTATGGGTGGATGGATGGATGGATGGAAAGGTCAATGGATCGGTTTTGTAGAGGCAGATTACCATATAGGGGTACTGGAGTCCGCTGGTGTCAGATCCTTAGTCAATGTCAAATGTAAAACATTAATTCATCAATAACAAAAATGAATAAGCACCTAAATCAATAAATAAATATAAAAACTGGGTTAAAAAATACATGGCGTCTTTGCCTTTCTGCATATGGAATGCTGTGAGGATCTTAACAAGGAAAGCATTGTCCTGAGTAGCCCATTTGAAGTCGTGGAATATTTCCTTTTCCTTTTTCTTTTTTTACTTTCTATTTTCTTGATTATTCACTGGAATAAATAGACAGGAATTGAGAGGGAAGGGAGGTAGAGAGAGTTTGAGACACAGAGAGAGACAACTGCAGCACTTCCGCACCACTTGTAAAGATTTCCCCTGGCAGGTGCGAACCCGGGTGTTGAAGCCCAGTCCTCCTGCATTGTAACATGAGTGCTTAACTGGGTGTGGCACACCTGGTACCCTTGATGGGACACTTTTTTTTAGCAATGAAAAGAAATTCTCGTGGCAAGGTAATAAATAAATGAAGAAGTAAATAAAAGTGCATTTACATTATCTCAGTGGAAACACACAGGGACATATACGTCTCTGTTACCTGTATTACTTCTTCATGTATGGATTGATTGCCTCAAGAGGTTATTGCCACAGCTGAGTGCCTACACCACGAATAATCCACAGCTCCTGCACTCCATTTGTTCCCCTTTCGCTGCCCTTGTTGCTTGGTCACTGTGGTGGTTATTGTTTTTGTTGTTGTTGTTGTTACTGACCTTGCATCTGACAGACACAAAAGGAGAGAGCAGAGGAAATACAGGGTGGGAGAGAAAGATAGAGCTCCTAAAGACCTGCTTCACCCCCTGTAAAGCGACTCCCCTGCAGGTGGCAGTCTGGGGGCCAGACCCCAAATCCTTCCACCTGTCCCCTCTATTCGTGATCGCCACAAGCCCTTAACCCTCTGACATACCGCCAAACCTCCCTGGATTTACTTTTGAAGGCAGTATCACCTGCCTCGTTTTGAATCCTCATTATCCTGAGGGTCAGTCCTGGAGACAGTGTCATGACAGGACACATGGAGATCTCTGTTATCAGAGAGCACCTGGAACAGCAGCTGGGGCTCTAGTGCCCGGGCAGGAGCAACTCCCCATCCACCTTCCACGGAGTCCACCTGCCTGCATTTTGGTCCTTTTCCCTCCAAAAAAGATTTTTCCCTTTTTTCACTTTGAAACAGGCAGGAGACAGGTTACCCAGGCAGGGGAAAAAAATAAAAAGCCTTTTTTTTTTTTTTTTTTTTTTACCGAAGTGAATGACCATCTTCTGGGAAGTATAGGTTTTGAACCTGAAAACTCTGTCTGTCTGTCTCTTAGTCCACAGAAAGAGCCACTAGCCCAGCCAGATCTCACGCTCAGATGGGGTGTTTTTGCCAGTCAAAGGTCTGCACAGCACACTAGGGATTGGGCGGCCTGAGACCCAAATGTTACATTGTAGATGGACTGTTTGCAGTTCTTGCTCCCCAGGACATTGGACTGTCTCAACTCCCTCCCCTACAGCATGAAAAAAAGACTCTTTCCAACCTTGGAGCAACTGGAGTGGGGGCGAGGGGAGCTGTTTGCATGTCTGCACTGCTCATGCCCAGGTGTCTGTGGGGGTCCGTGGCAGAGGCTGTAAGGTGCTAGGGGGCAGAAGGAGACTGTTTGAGAGGCAGGCTGCAGGCAGGGGAACCAGGAGTGTGTGCAGGGCTGTGTGTGTGGGTGTGGTGGCAGGGGGTTAGGGCAGGTCCCCGTGCTGGATGGTGAGATGGCAGCTGGGCTGGCCCTGGGCCCTCAGGGCTGAAGGGCAGAAGCAGGGTGGCAGTAAAGTAGCGCAGGGAGGAACACAGTGGATGTTAGTTGGGAGCTGCGGGACAGAGGGTAAGGGGAAAGGGGGCATCCTTGAGGATGGGTCAGGACAAGAGAGTGGGGGCAGCTGGAGGCATGGAAGGTCCCAGGAATCAGGGACTGACAGGAACAGATTCCTACACCCCCCCACTGGATAGAAGCTGCAGAAGCCAGAGCAGCAGCCCTGGATTGCTTAGGCCAAGGGCCCTGAGTGAGTCCCGCTGAGGATGAGGAAGAGGAGGAGGGGGTGTAGGAGGAGGAGGAGGAAGAGGAGGAGGAAGAGGAGAAAGAGGAGGAGGAAGAAGAGGAGGAGGAGGAGGAGGAGGAGGAGGAGGGGCAGGAGGGCAGCTGTCAGTAGGCAACGGGATTAATAGAGGCCTCCATTACGGAGGCATGTGTCCAGGCAGGCACCCACCAACCCTCAGGGGCAGCTCAGGGCACCCAGGGACTTGGTGTGGGTATCTCTGGGGCGGGGACTGTCAGTCAGTCAGCAAGACTGTGTGTCAGTGCACATGGTGGGACAGGGGCCTGGCGGACCTTGGTCCCCTGCCCTGGACTGTCAGATGCCAGCCCCATGCCCAGACACACACCAATCCGCCCATAGCCCCTTGGCCCGGCCGACCAGCACCTGCTTTGGCCTGGGGCTCTGTCTCTGGTGGCTGGCCACCACCCCTCAAGTCAAGTTCAGCATGGCGTCATGGCTGCTGGTCAACTGGATGGGCGGGGTCCCCGTGGCCTAGCAACCACAGGAGCCCTCTGTGATGTCCTAGCCACTGGCAATCTGTGCTGGCCACACTGGCACTGGGCAGCCCAACTGCCCTGCCACTAGGTCAGGCAACAGCGCCCAGACGCCTGGGCCCTGGCACAGAGGGACGGAAGGATGGCAAGACAGTGCTGACCGACGAGGGACCTCAGGGCTGGCAGCCAAGAGAAGACAGGTGGAGGTGCGCCCGGGATCCAGGGAGCCCAGGCCAGAGCTGCCTGCATGCCTGCCGGCCTTCCTGGATGTCTGTATGCTGCCTTTGTCCAGGTAGGTTTCTCAGGTCCCCTCCAATCCTGTCCTCTCCTGTCCTCTCCTGTCCTCACCATCCTGTCCCCTCTCCTTTCCTCCGCACTTTGCTTCTCTCCTTTGTCTGTCCTCTCTTCCAGGTGTCCTGCTCACCAGCTCCAGCACTTGTGATGGTTCTCCAGTGACAGCTGTTCGCAACCCCTTCCACCCCCTGCCTGCCCCTAATGTGACCCAGCTCACAGGGTCTCCGGCTCACCCCACCCAAACCCACACGCCCCAACACATTCCCTGGTTCAGCCCCTCTGCCCTATTCAGCCAAACTGGGCCTTTGCAACCTACCTATGCATCGTTGTTTCTCCTCACCATTCAAGGAGAGATCTCCTTTTGTACTTAGCTTGGTTGACTGGTGGATGGATGGATGGATGGATGGATGGATGTATGGATGAATGGATGGATAGATGTATGGGTGGATGGATGGATGGATGGAAAGGTCAATGGATCGGTTTTGTAGAGGCAGATTACCATATAGGGGTACTGGAGTCCGCTGGTGTCAGATCCTTAGTCAATGTCAAATGTAAAACATTAATTCATCAATAACAAAAATGAATAAGCACCTAAATCAATAAATAAATATAAAAACTGGGTTAAAAAATACATGGCGTCTTTGCCTTTCTGCATATGGAATGCTGTGAGGATCTTAACAAGGAAAGCATTGTCCTGAGTAGCCCATTTGAAGTCATGGAATATTTCCTTTTCCTTTTTCTTTTTTTACTTTCTATTTTCTTGATTATTCACTGGAATAAATAGACAGGAATTGAGAGGGAAGGGAGGTAGAGAGAGTTTGAGACACAGAGAGAGACAACTGCAGCACTTCCGCACCACTTGTAAAGATTTCCCCTGGCAGGTGCGAACCCGGGTGTTGAAGCCCAGTCCTCCTGCATTGTAACATGAGTGCTTAACTGGGTGTGGCACACCTGGTACCCTTGATGGGACACTTTTTTTTAGCAATGAAAAGAAATTCTCGTGGCAAGGTAATAAATAAATGAAGAAGTAAATAAAAGTGCATTTACATTATCTCAGTGGAAACACACAGGGACATATACGTCTCTGTTACCTGTATTACTTCTTCATGTATGGATTGATTGCCTCAAGAGGTTATTGCCACAGCTGAGTGCCTACACCACGAATAATCCACAGCTCCTGCACTCCATTTGTTCCCCTTTCGCTGCCCTTGTTGCTTGGTCACTGTGGTGGTTATTGTTTTTGTTGTTGTTGTTGTTACTGACCTTGCATCTGACAGACACAAAAGGAGAGAGCAGAGGAAATACAGGGTGGGAGAGAAAGATAGAGCTCCTAAAGACCTGCTTCACCCCCTGTAAAGCGACTCCCCTGCAGGTGGCAGTCTGGGGGCCAGACCCCAAATCCTTCCACCTGTCCCCTCTATTCGTGATCGCCACAAGCCCTTAACCCTCTGACATACCGCCAAACCTCCCTGGATTTACTTTTGAAGGCAGTATCACCTGCCTCGTTTTGAATCCTCATTATCCTGAGGGTCAGTCCTGGAGACAGTGTCATGACACGACACATGGAGATCTCTGTTATCAGAGAGCACCTGGAACAGCAGCTGGGGCTCTAGTGCCCGGGCAGGAGCAACTCCCCATCCACCTTCCACGGAGTCCACCTGCCTGCATTTTGGTCCTTTTCCCTCCAAAAAAGATTTTTCCCTTTTTTCACTTTGAAACAGGCAGGAGACAGGTTACCCAGGCAGGGGAAAAAAATAAAAAGCCTTTTTTTTTTTTTTTTTTTTTTTTTTACCGAAGTGAATGACCATCTTCTGGGAAGTATAGGTTTTGAACCTGAAAACTCTGTCTGTCTGTCTCTTAGTCCACAGAAAGAGCCACTAGCCCAGCCAGATCTCACGCTCAGATGGGGTGTTTTTGCCAGTCAAAGGTCTGCACAGCACACTAGGGATTGGGCGGCCTGAGACCCAAATGTTACATTGTAGATGGACTGTTTGCAGTTCTTGCTCCCCAGGACATTGGACTGTCTCAACTCCCTCCCCTACAGCATGAAAAAAAGACTCTTTCCAACCTTGGAGCAACTGGAGTGGGGGCGAGGGGAGCTGTTTGCATGTCTGCACTGCTCATGCCCAGGTGTCTGTGGGGGTCCGTGGCAGAGGCTGTAAGGTGCTAGGGGGCAGAAGGAGACTGTTTGAGAGGCAGGCTGCAGGCAGGGGAACCAGGAGTGTGTGCAGGGTTGTGTGTGTGGGTGTGGTGGCAGGGGGTTAGGGCAGGTCCCCGTGCTGGATGGTGAGATGGCAGCTGGGCTGGCCCTGGGCCCTCAGGGCTGAAGGGCAGAAGCAGGGTGGCAGTAAAGTAGCGCAGGGAGGAACACAGTGGATGTTAGTTGGGAGCTGCGGGACAGAGGGTAAGGGGAAAGGGGGCATCCTTGAGGATGGGTCAGGTCAAGAGAGTGGGGGCAGCTGGAGGCATGGAAGGTCCCAGGAATCAGGGACTGACAGGAACAGATTCCTACACCCCCCCACTGGATAGAAGCTGCAGAAGCCAGAGCAGCAGCCCTGGATTGCCTAGGCCAAGGGCCCTGAGTGAGTCCCGCTGAGGATGAGGAAGAGGAGGAGGGGGTGTAGGAGGAGGAGGAGGAAGAGGAGGAGGAAGAGGAGAAAGAGGAGGAGGAAGAGGAGGAGGAGGAGGAGGAGGAGGAGGAGGAGGGGCAGGAGGGCAGCTGTCAGTAGGCAACGGGATTAATAGAGGCCTCCATTACGGAGGCATGTGTCCAGGCAGGCACCCACCAACCCTCAGGGGCAGCTCAGGGCACCCAGGGACTTGGTGTGGGTATCTCTGGGGCGGGGACTGTCAGTCAGTCAGCAAGACTGTGTGTCAGTGCACATGGTGGGACAGGGGCCTGGCGGACCTTGGTCCCCCGCCCTGGACTGTCAGATGCCAGCCCCATGCCCAGACACACACCAATCCGCCCATAGCCCCTTGGCCCGGCCGACCAGCACCTGCTTTGGCCTGGGGCTCTGTCTCTGGTGGCTGGCCACCACCCCTCAAGTCAAGTTCAGCATGGCGTCATGGCTGCTGGTCAACTGGATGGGCGGGGTCCCCGTGGCCTAGCAACCACAGGAGCCCTCTGTGATGTCCTAGCCCCTGGCAATCTGTGCTGGCCACACTGGCACTGGGCAGCCCAACTGCCCTGCCACTAGGTCAGGCAACAGCGCCCAGACGCCTGGGCCCTGGCACAGAGGGACGGAAGGATGGCAAGACAGTGCTGACCGACGAGGGACCTCAGGGCTGGCAGCCAAGAGAAGACAGGTGGAGGTGCGCCCGGGATCCAGGGAGCCCAGGCCAGAGCTGCCTGCATGCCTGCCGGCCTTCCTGGATGTCTGTATGCTGCCTTTGTCCAGGTAGGTTTCTCAGGTCCCCTCCAATCCTGTCCTCTCCTGTCCTCTCCTGTCCTCACCATCCTGTCCCCTCTCCTTTCCTCCGCACTTTGCTTCTCTCCTTTGTCTGTCCTCTCTTCCAGGTGTCCTGCTCACCAGCTCCAGCACTTGTGATGGTTCTCCAGTGACAGCTGTTCGCAACCCCTTCCACCCCCTGCCTGCCCCTAATGTGACCCAGCTCACAGGGTCTCCGGCTCACCCCACCCAAACCCACACGCCCCAACACATTCCCTGGTTCAGCCCCTCTGCCCTATTCAGCCAAACTGGGCCTTTGCAACCTACCTATGCATCGTTGTTTCTCCTCACCATTCAAGGAGAGATCTCCTTTTGTACTTAGCTTGGTTGACTGGTGGATGGATGGATGGATGGATGGATGGATGGATGGATGAATGGATGGATAGATGTATGGGTGGATGGATGGATGGATGGAAAGGTCAATGGATCGGTTTTGTAGAGGCAGATTACCATATAGGGGTACTGGAGTCCGCTGGTGTCAGATCCTTAGTCAATGTCAAATGTAAAACATTAATTCATCAATAACAAAAATGAATAAGCACCTAAATCAATAAATAAATATAAAAACTGGGTTAAAAAATACATGGCGTCTTTGCCTTTCTGCATATGGAATGCTGTGAGGATCTTAACAAGGAAAGCATTGTCCTGAGTAGCCCATTTGAAGTCGTGGAATATTTCCTTTTCCTTTTTCTTTTTTTACTTTCTATTTTCTTGATTATTCACTGGAATAAATAGACAGGAATTGAGAGGGAAGGGAGGTAGAGAGAGTTTGAGACACAGAGAGAGACAACTGCAGCACTTCCGCACCACTTGTAAAGATTTCCCCTGGCAGGTGCGAACCCGGGTGTTGAAGCCCAGTCCTCCTGCATTGTAACATGAGTGCTTAACTGGGTGTGGCACACCTGGTACCCTTGATGGGACACTTTTTTTTAGCAATGAAAAGAAATTCTCGTGGCAAGGTAATAAATAAATGAAGAAGTAAATAAAAGTGCATTTACATTATCTCAGTGGAAACACACAGGGACATATACGTCTCTGTTACCTGTATTACTTCTTCATGTATGGATTGATTGCCTCAAGAGGTTATTGCCACAGCTGAGTGCCTACACCACGAATAATCCACAGCTCCTGCACTCCATTTGTTCCCCTTTCGCTGCCCTTGTTGCTTGGTCACTGTGGTGGTTATTGTTTTTGTTGTTGTTGTTGTTACTGACCTTGCATCTGACAGACACAAAAGGAGAGAGCAGAGGAAATACAGGGTGGGAGAGAAAGATAGAGCTCCTAAAGACCTGCTTCACCCCCTGTAAAGCGACTCCCCTGCAGGTGGCAGTCTGGGGGCCAGACCCCAAATCCTTCCACCTGTCCCCTCTATTCGTGATCGCCACAAGCCCTTAACCCTCTGACATACCGCCAAACCTCCCTGGATTTACTTTTGAAGGCAGTATCACCTGCCTCGTTTTGAATCCTCATTATCCTGAGGGTCAGTCCTGGAGACAGTGTTATGACACGACACATGGAGATCTCTGTTATCAGAGAGCACCTGGAACAGCAGCTGGGGCTCTAGTGCCCGGGCAGGAGCAACTCCCCATCCACCTTCCACGGAGTCCACCTGCCTGCATTTTGGTCCTTTTCCCTCCAAAAAAGATTTTTCCCTTTTTTCACTTTGAAACAGGCAGGAGACAGGTTACCCAGGCAGGGGAAAAAAAATAAAAAGCCTTTTTTTTTTTTTTTTTTTTTTTACCGAAGTGAATGACCATCTTCTGGGAAGTATAGGTTTTGAACCTGAAAACTCTGTCTGTCTGTCTCTTAGTCCACAGAAAGAGCCACTAGCCCAGCCAGATCTCACGCTCAGATGGGGTGTTTTTGCCAGTCAAAGGTCTGCACAGCACACTAGGGATTGGGCGGCCTGAGACCCAAATGTTACATTGTAGATGGACTGTTTGCAGTTCTTGCTCCCCAGGACATTGGACTGTCTCAACTCCCTCCCCTACAGCATGAAAAAAAGACTCTTTCCAACCTTGGAGCAACTGGAGTGGGGGCGAGGGGAGCTGTTTGCATGTCTGCACTGCTCATGCCCAGGTGTCTGTGGGGGTCCGTGGCAGAGGCTGTAAGGTGCTAGGGGGCAGAAGGAGACTGTTTGAGAGGCAGGCTGCAGGCAGGGGAACCAGGAGTGTGTGCAGGGCTGTGTGTGTGGGTGTGGTGGCAGGGGGTTAGGGCAGGTCCCCGTGCTGGATGGTGAGATGGCAGCTGGGCTGGCCCTGGGCCCTCAGGGCTGAAGGGCAGAAGCAGGGTGGCAGTAAAGTAGCGCAGGGAGGAACACAGTGGATGTTAGTTGGGAGCTGCGGGACAGAGGGTAAGGGGAAAGGGGGCATCCTTGAGGATGGGTCAGGACAAGAGAGTGGGGGCAGCTGGAGGCATGGAAGGTCCCAGGAATCAGGGACTGACAGGAACAGATTCCTACACCCCCCCACTGGATAGAAGCTGCAGAAGCCAGAGCAGCAGCCCTGGATTGCCTAGGCCAAGGGCCCTGAGTGAGTCCCGCTGAGGATGAGGAAGAGGAGGAGGGGGTGTAGGAGGAGGAGGAGGAAGAGGAGGAGGAAGAGGAGAAAGAGGAGGAGGAAGAAGAGGAGGAGGAGGAGGAGGAGGAGGAGGAGGGCAGGAGGGCAGCTGTCAGTAGGCAACGGGATTAATAGAGGCCTCCATTACGGAGGCATGTGTCCAGGCAGGCACCCACCAACCCTCAGGGGCAGCTCAGGGCACCCAGGGACTTGGTGTGGGTATCTCTGGGGCGGGGACTGTCAGTCAGTCAGCAAGACTGTGTGTCAGTGCACATGGTGGGACAGGGGCCTGGCGGACCTTGGTCCCCCGCCCTGGACTGTCAGATGCCAGCCCCATGCCCAGACACACACCAATCCGCCCATAGCCCCTTGGCCCGGCCGACCAGCACCTGCTTTGGCCTGGGGCTCTGTCTCTGGTGGCTGGCCACCACCCCTCAAGTCAAGTTCAGCATGGCGTCATGGCTGCTGGTCAACTGGATGGGCGGGGTCCCCGTGGCCTAGCAACCACAGGAGCCCTCTGTGATGTCCTAGCCCCTGGCAATCTGTGCTGGCCACACTGGCACTGGGCAGCCCAACTGCCCTGCCACTAGGTCAGGCAACAGCGCCCAGACGCCTGGGCCCTGGCACAGAGGGACGGAAGGATGGCAAGACAGTGCTGACCGACGAGGGACCTCAGGGCTGGCAGCCAAGAGAAGACAGGTGGAGGTGCGCCCGGGATCCAGGGAGCCCAGGCCAGAGCTGCCTGCATGCCTGCCGGCCTTCCTGGATGTCTGTATGCTGCCTTTGTCCAGGTAGGTTTCTCAGGTCCCCTCCAATCCTGTCCTCTCCTGTCCTCTCCTGTCCTCACCATCCTGTCCCCTCTCCTTTCCTCCGCACTTTGCTTCTCTCCTTTGTCTGTCCTCTCTTCCAGGTGTCCTGCTCACCAGCTCCAGCACTTGTGATGGTTCTCCAGTGACAGCTGTTCGCAACCCCTTCCACCCCCTGCCTGCCCCTAATGTGACCCAGCTCACAGGGTCTCCGGCTCACCCCACCCAAACCCACACGCCCCAACACATTCCCTGGTTCAGCCCCTCTGCCCTATTCAGCCAAACTGGGCCTTTGCAACCTACCTATGCATCGTTGTTTCTCCTCACCATTCAAGGAGAGATCTCCTTTTGTACTTAGCTTGGTTGACTGGTGGATGGATGGATGGATGGATGGATGGATGGATGGATGTATGGATGAATGGATGGATAGATGTATGGGTGGATGGATGGATGGATGGAAAGGTCAATGGATCGGTTTTGTAGAGGCAGATTACCATATAGGGGTACTGGAGTCCGCTGGTGTCAGATCCTTAGTCAATGTCAAATGTAAAACATTAATTCATCAATAACAAAAATGAATAAGCACCTAAATCAATAAATAAATATAAAAACTGGGTTAAAAAATACATGGCGTCTTTGCCTTTCTGCATATGGAATGCTGTGAGGATCTTAACAAGGAAAGCATTGTCCTGAGTAGCCCATTTGAAGTCATGGAATATTTCCTTTTCCTTTTTCTTTTTTTACTTTCTATTTTCTTGATTATTCACTGGAATAAATAGACAGGAATTGAGAGGGAAGGGAGGTAGAGAGAGTTTGAGACACAGAGAGAGACAACTGCAGCACTTCCGCACCACTTGTAAAGATTTCCCCTGGCAGGTGCGAACCCAGGTGTTGAAGCCCAGTCCTCCTGCATTGTAACATGAGTGCTTAACTGGGTGTGGCACTCCTGGTACCCTTGATGGGACACTTTTTTTTAGCAATGAAAAGAAATTCTCGTGGCAAGGTAATAAATAAATGAAGAAGTAAATAAAAGTGCATTTACATTATCTCAGTGGAAACACACAGGGACATATACGTCTCTGTTACCTGTATTACTTCTTCATGTATGGATTGATTGCCTCAAGAGGTTATTGCCACAGCTGAGTGCCTACACCACGAATAATCCACAGCTCCTGCACTCCATTTGTTCCCCTTTCGCTGCCCTTGTTGCTTGGTCACTGTGGTGGTTATTGTTTTTGTTGTTGTTGTTGTTACTGACCTTGCATCTGACAGACACAAAAGGAGAGAGCAGAGGAAATAGAGGGTGGGAGAGAAAGATAGAGCTCCTAAAGACCTGCTTCACCCCCTGTAAAGCGACTCCCCTGCAGGTGGCAGTCTGGGCCCAGACCCCAAATCCTTCCACCTGTCCCCTCTATTCGTGATCCCCACAAGCCCTTAACCCTCTGACATACCGCCAAACCTCCCTGGATTTACTTTTGAAGGCAGTATCACCTGCCTCGTTTTGAATCCTCATTATCCTGAGGGTCAGTCCTGGAGACAGTGTCATGACAGGACACATGGAGATCTCTGTTATCAGAGAGCACCTGGAACAGCAGCTGGGGCTCTAGTGCCCGGGCAGGAGCAACTCCCCATCCACCTTCCATTGAGTCCACCTGCCTGCATTTTGGTCCTTTTCCCTCCAAAAAAGATTTTTCCCTTTTTTAACTTTGAAACAGGCAGGAGACAGGTTACCCAGGCAGGGGAAAAAAAATAAAAAGCCTTTTTTTTTTTTTTTTTTTTTTTTTTTTTTTTACCGAAGTGAATGACCATCTTCTGGGAAGTATAGGTTTTGAACCTGAAAACTCTGTCTGTCTGTCTCTTAGTCCACAGAAAGAGCCACTAGCCCAGCCAGATCTCACGCTCAGATGGGGTGTTTTTGCCAGTCAAAGGTCTGCACAGCACACTAGGGATTGGGCGGCCTGAGACCCAAATGTTACATTGTAGATGGACTGTTTGCAGTTCTTGCTCCCCAGGACATTGGACTGTCTCAACTCCCTCCCCTACAGCATGAAAAAAAGACTCTTTCCAACCTTGGAGCAACTGGAGTGGGGGCGAGGGGAGCTGTTTGCATGTCTGCACTGCTCATGCCCAGGTGTCTGTGGGGGTCCGTGGCAGAGGCTGTAAGGTGCTAGGGGGCAGAAGGAGACTGTTTGAGAGGCAGGCTGCAGGCAGGGGAACCAGGAGTGTGTGCAGGGCTGTGTGTGTGGGTGTGGTGGCAGGGGGTTAGGGCAGGTCCCCGTGCTGGATGGTGAGATGGCAGCTGGGCTGGCCCTGGGCCCTCAGGGCTGAAGGGCAGAAGCAGGGTGGCAGTAAAGTAGCGCAGGGAGGAACACAGTGGATGTTAGTTGGGAGCTGCGGGACAGAGGGTAAGGGGAAAGGGGGCATCCTTGAGGAGGGGTCAGGACTAGAGAGTGGGGGCAGCTGGAGGCATGGAAGGTCCCAGGAATCAGGGACTGACAGGAACAGATTCCTACACCCCCCCACTGGATAGAAGCTGCAGAAGCCAGAGCAGCAGCCCTGGATTGCCTAGGCCAAGGGCCCTGAGTGAGTCCCGCTGAGGATGAGGAAGAGGAGGAGGGGGTGTAGGAGGAGGAGGAGGAAGAGGAGGAGGAAGAGGAGAAAGAGGAGGAGGAAGAAGAGGAGGAGGAGGAGGAGGAGGAGGAGGAGGAGGAGGGGCAGGAGGGCAGCTGTCAGTAGGCAACGGGATTAATAGAGGCCTCCATTACGGAGGCATGTGTCCAGGCAGGCACCCACCAACCCTCAGGGGCAGCTCAGGGCACCCAGGGACTTGGTGTGGGTATCTCTGGGGCGGGGACTGTCAGTCAGTCAGCAAGACTGTGTGTCAGTGCACATGGTGGGACAGGGGCCTGGCGGACCTTGGTCCCCCGCCCTGGACTGTCAGATGCCAGCCCCATGCCCAGACACACACCAATCCGCCCATAGCCCCTTGGCCCTGCCGACCAGCACCTGCTTTGGCCTGGGGCTCTGTCTCTGGTGGCTGGCCACCACCCCTCAAGTCAAGTTCAGCATGGGGTCATGGCTGCTGGTCAACTGGATGGGCGGGGTCCCCGTGGCCTAGCAACCACAGGAGCCCTCTGTGATGTCCTAGCCCCTGGCAATCTGTGCTGGCCACACTGGCACTGGGCAGCCCAACTGCCCTGCCACTAGGTCAGGCAACAGCGCCCAGACGCCTGGGCCCTGGCACAGAGGGACGGAAGGATGGCAAGACAGTGCTGACCGACGAGGGACCTCAGGGCTGGCAGCCAAGAGAAGACAGGTGGAGGTGCGCCCGGGATCCAGGGAGCCCAGGCCAGAGCTGCCTGCATGCCTGCCGGCCTTCCTGGATGTCTGTATGCTGCCTTTGTCCAGGTAGGTTTCTCAGGTCCCCTCCAATCCTGTCCTCTCCTGTCCTCTCCTGTCCTCACCATCTTGTCCCCTCTCCTTTCCTCCGCACTTTGCTTCTCTCCTTTGTCTGTCCTCTCTTCCAGGTGTCCTGCTCACCAGCTCCAGCACTTGTGATGGTTCTCCAGTGACAGCTGTTCGCAACCCCTTCCACCCCCTGCCTGCCCCTAATGTGACCCAGCTCACAGGGTCTCCGGCTCACCCCACCCAAACCCACACGCCCCAACACATTCCCTGGTTCAGCCCCTCTGCCCTATTCAGCCAAACTGGGCCTTTGCAACCTACCTATGCATCGTTGTTTCTCCTCACCATTCAAGGAGAGATCTCCTTTTGTACTTAGATTGGTTGACTGGTGGATGGATGGATGGATGGATGGATGGATGAATGGATGGATAGATGTATGGGTGGATGGATGGATGGATGGAAAGGTCAATGGATCGGTTTTGTAGAGGCAGATTACCATATAGGGGTACTGGAGTCCGCTGGTGTCAGATCCTTAGTCAATGTCAAATGTAAAACATTAATTCATCAATAACAAAAATGAATAAGCACCTAAAACAATAAATAAATATAAAAACTGGGTTAAAAAATACATGGCGTCTTTGCCTTTCTGCATATGGAATGCTGTGAGGATCTTAACAAGGAAAGCATTGTCCTGAGTAGCCCATTTGAAGTCGTGGAATATTTCCTTTTCCTTTTTCTTTTTTTACTTTCTATTTTCTTGATTATTCACTGGAATAAATAGACAGGAATTGAGTGGGAAGGGAAATACAGAGAGTTTGAGACACAGAGAGAGACAACTGCAGCACTTCCGCACCACTTGTAAAGATTTCCCCTGGCAGGTGCGAACCCGGGTGTTGAAGCCCAGTCCTCCTGCATTGTAACATGAGTGCTTAACTGGGTGTGGCACACCTGGTACCCTTGATGGGACACTTTTTTTTAGCAATGAAAAGAAATTCTCATGGCAAGGTAATAAATAAATGAAGAAGTAAATAAAAGTGCATTTACATTATCTCAGTGGAAACACACAGGGACATATACGTCTCTGTTACCTGTATTACTTCTTCATGTATGGATTGATTGCCTCAAGAGGTTATTGCCACAGCTGAGTGCCTACACCACGAATAATCCACAGCTCCTGCACTCCATTTGTTCCCCTTTCGCTGCCCTTGTTGCTTGGTCACTGTGGTGGTTATTGTTTTTGTTGTTGTTGTTGTTACTGACCTTGCATCTGACAGACACAAAAGGAGAGAGCAGAGGAAATACAGGGTGGGAGAGAAAGATAGAGCTCCTAAAGACCTGCTTCACCCCCTGTAAAGCGACTCCCCTGCAGGTGGCAGTCTGGGGGCCAGACCCCAAATCCTTCCACCTGTCCCCTCTATTCGTGATCGCCACAAGCCCTTAACCCTCTGACATACCGCCAAACCTCCCTGGATTTACTTTTGAAGGCAGTATCACCTGCCTCGTTTTGAATCCTCATTATCCTGAGGGTCAGTCCTGGAGACAGTGTCATGACAGGACACATGGAGATCTCTGTTATCAGAGAGCACCTGGAACAGCAGCTGGGGCTCTAGTGCCCGGGCAGGAGCAACTCCCCATCCACCTTCCACGGAGTCCACCTGCCTGCATTTTAGTCCTTTTCCCTCCAAAAAAGATTTTTCCCTTTTTTCACTTTGAAACAGGCAGGAGACAGGTTACCCAGGCAGGGGAAAAAAAATAAAAAGCCTTTTTTTTTTTTTTTTTTTTTTTACCGAAGTCAATGATCATCTTCTGGGAAGTATAGGTTTTGAACCTGAAAACTCTGTCTGTCTGTCTCTTAGTCCACAGAAAGAGCCACTAGCCCAGCCAGATCTCACGCTCAGATGGGGTGTTTTTGCCAGTCAAAGGTCTGCACAGCACACTAGGGATTGGGCGGCCTGAGACCCAAATGTTACATTGTAGATGGACTGTTTGCAGTTCTTGCTCCCCAGGACATTGGACTGTCTCAACTCCCTCCCCTACAGCATGAAAAAAAGACTCTTTCCAACCTTGGAGCAACTGGAGTGGGGGCGAGGGGAGCTGTTTGCATGTCTGCACTGCTCATGCCCAGGTGTCTGTGGGGGTCCGTGGCAGAGGCTGTAAGGTGCTAGGGGGCAGAAGGAGACTGTTTGAGAGGCAGGCTGCAGGCAGGGGAACCAGGAGTGTGTGCAGGGCTGTGTGTGTGGGTGTGGTGGCAGGGGGTTAGGGCAGGTCCCCGTGCTGGATGGTGAGATGGCAGCTGGGCTGGCCCTGGGCCCTCAGGGCTGAAGGGCAGAAGCAGGGTGGCAGTAAAGTAGCGCAGGGAGGAACACAGTGGATGTTAGTTGGGAGCTGCGGGACAGAGGGTAAGGGGAAAGGGGGCATCCTTGAGGATGGGTCAGGACAAGAGAGTGGGGGCAGCTGGAGGCATGGAAGGTCCCAGGAATCAGGGACTGACAGGAACAGATTCCTACACCCCCCCACTGGATAGAAGCTGCAGAAGCCAGAGCAGCAGCCCTGGATTGCCTAGGCCAAGGGCCCTGAGTGAGTCCCGCTGAGGATGAGGAAGAGGAGGAGGGGGTGTAGGAGGAGGAGGAGGAAGAGGAGGAGGAAGAGGAGAAAGAGGAGGAGGAAGAAGAGGAGGAGGAGGAGGAGGAGGAGGAGGAGGGGCAGGAGGGCAGCTGTCAGTAGGCAACGGGATTAATAGAGGCCTCCATTACGGAGGCATGTGTCCAGGCAGGCACCCACCAACCCTCAGGGGCAGCTCAGGGCACCCAGGGACTTGGTGTGGGTATCTCTGGGGCGGGGACTGTCAGTCAGTCAGCAAGACTGTGTGTCAGTGCACATGGTGGGACAGGGGCCTGGCGGACCTTGGTCCCCCGCCCTGGACTGTCAGATGCCAGCCCCATGCCCAGACACACACCAATCCGCCCATAGCCCCTTGGCCCTGCCGACCAGCACCTGCTTTGGCCTGGGGCTCTGTCTCTGGTGGCTGGCCACCACCCCTCAAGTCAAGTTCAGCATGGGGTCATGGCTGCTGGTCAACTGGATGGGCGGGGTCCCCGTGGCCTAGCAACCACAGGAGCCCTCTGTGATGTCCTAGCCCCTGGCAATCTGTGCTGGCCACACTGGCACTGGGCAGCCCAACTGCCCTGCCACTAGGTCAGGCAACAGCGCCCAGACGCCTGGGCCCTGGCACAGAGGGACGGAAGGATGGCAAGACAGTGCTGACCGACGAGGGACCTCAGGGCTGGCAGCCAAGAGAAGATAGGTGGAGGTGCGCCCGGGATCCAGGGAGCCCAGGCCAGAGCTGCCTGCATGCCTGCCGGCCTTCCTGGATGTCTGTATGCTGCCTTTGTCCAGGTAGGTTTCTCAGGTCCCCTCCAATCCTGTCCTCTCCTGTCCTCACCATCCTGTCCCCTCTCCTTTCCTCCGCACTTTGCTTCTCTCCTTTGTCTGTCCTCTCTTCCAGGTGTCCTGCTCACCAGCTCCAGCACTTGTGATGGTTCTCCAGTGACAGCTGTTCGCAACCCCTTCCACCCCCTGCCTGCCCCTAATGTGACCCAGCTCACAGGGTCTCCGGCTCACCCCACCCAAACCCACCCGCCCCAACACATTCCCTGGTTCAGCCCCTCTGCCCTATTCAGCCAAACTGGGCCTTTGCAACCTACCTATGCATCGTTGTTTCTCCTCACCATTCAAGGAGAGATCTCCTTTTGTACTTAGCTTGGTTGACTGGTGGATGGATGGATGGATGGATGTATGGATGAATGGATGGATAGATGTATGGGTGGATGGATGGATGGATGGATGGAAAGGTCAATGGATCGGTTTTGTAGAGGCAGATTACCATATAGGGGTACTGGAGTCCGCTGGTGTCAGATCCTTAGTCAATGTCAAATGTAAAACATTAATTCATCAATAACAAAAATGAATAAGCACCTAAATCAATAAATAAATATAAAAACTGGGTTAAAAAATACATGGCGTCTTTGCCTTTCTGCATATGGAATGCTGTGAGGATCTTAACAAGGAAAGCATTGTCCTGAGTAGCCCATTTGAAGTCGTGGAATATTTCCTTTTCCTTTTTCTTTTTTTACTTTCTATTTTCTTGATTATTCACTGGAATAAATAGACAGGAATTGAGAGGGAAGGGAGGTAGAGAGAGTTTGAGACACAGAGAGAGACAACTGCAGCACTTCCGCACCACTTGTAAAGATTTCCCCTGGCAGGTGCGAACCCGGGTGTTGAAGCCCAGTCCTCCTGCATTGTAACATGAGTGCTTAACTGGGTGTGGCACACCTGGTACCCTTGATGGGACACTTTTTTTTAGCAATGAAAAGAAATTCTCGTGGCAAGGTAATAAATAAATGAAGAAGTAAATAAAAGTGCATTTACATTATCTCAGTGGAAACACACAGGGACATATACGACTCTGTTACCTGTATTACTTCTTCATGTATGGATTGATTGCCTCAAGAGGTTATTGCCACAGCTGAGTGCCTACACCACGAATAATCCACAGCTCCTGCACTCCATTTGTTCCCCTTTCGCTGCCCTTGTTGCTTGGTCACTGTGGTGGTTATTGTTTTTGTTGTTGTTGTTGTTACTGACCTTGCATCTGACAGACACAAAAGGAGAGAGCAGAGGAAATACAGGGTGGGAGAGAAAGATAGAGCTCCTAAAGACCTGCTTCACCCCCTGTAAAGCGACTCCCCTGCAGGTGGCAGTCTGGGGGCCAGACCCCAAATCCTTCCACCTGTCCCCTCTATTTGTGATCGCCACAAGCCCTTAACCCTCTGACATACCGCCAAACCTCCCTGGATTTACTTTTGAAGGCAGTATCACCTGCCTCGTTTTGAATCCTCATTATCCTGAGGGTCAGTCCTGGAGACAGTGTCATGACAGGACACATGGAGATCTCTGTTATCAGAGAGCACCTGGAACAGCAGCTGGGGCTCTAGTGCCCGGGCAGGAGCAACTCCCCATCCACCTTCCACGGAGTCCACCTGCCTGCATTTTGGTCCTTTTCCCTCCAAAAAAGATTTTTCCCTTTTTTCACTTTGAAACAGGCAGGAGACAGGTTACCCAGGCAGGGGAAAAAAATAAAAAGCCTTTTTTTTTTTTTTTTTTTTTTTTTTTTTTACCGAAGTGAATGACCATCTTCTGGGAAGTATAGGTTTTGAACCTGAAAACTCTGTCTGTCTGTCTCTTAGTCCACAGAGAGAGCCACTAGCCCAGCCAGATCTCACGCTCAGATGGGGTGTTTTTGCCAGTCAAAGGTCTGCACAGCACACTAGGGATTGGGCGGCCTGAGACCCAAATGTTACATTGTAGATGGACTGTTTGCAGTTCTTGCTCCCCAGGACATTGGACTGTCTCAACTCCCTCCCCTACAGCATGAAAAAAAGACTCTTTCCAACCTTGGAGCAACTGGAGTGGGGGCGAGGGGAGCTGTTTGCATGTCTGCACTGCTCATGCCCAGGTGTCTGTGGGGGTCCGTGGCAGAGGCTGTAAGGTGCTAGGGGGCAGAAGGAGACTGTTTGAGAGGCAGGCTGCAGGCAGGGGAACCAGGAGTGTGTGCAGGGCTGTGTGTGTGGGTGTGGTGGCAGGGGGTTAGGGCAGGTCCCCCTGCTGGATGGTGAGATGGCAGCTGGGCTGGCCCTGGGCCCTCAGGGCTGAAGGGCAGAAGCAGGGTGGCAGTAAAGTAGCGCAGGGAGGAACACAGTAGATGTTAGTTGGGAGCTGCGGGACAGAGGGTAAGGGGAAAGGGGGCATCCTTGAGGAGGGGTCAGGACTAGAGAGTGGGGGCAGCTGGAGGCATGGAAGGTCCCAGGAATCAGGGACTGACAGGAACAGATTCCTACACCCCCCCACTGGATAGAAGCTGCAGAAGCCAGAGCAGCAGCCCTGGATTGCCTAGGCCAAGGGCCCTGAGTGAGTCCCGCTGAGGATGAGGAAGAGGAGGAGGGGGTGTAGGAGGAGGAGGAGGAAGAGGAGGAGGAAGAGGAGAAAGAGGAGGAGGAAGAAGAGGAGGAGGAGGAGGAGGAGGAGGAGGAGGGGCAGGAGGGCAGCTGTCAGTAGGCAACGGGATTAATAGAGGCCTCCATTACGGAGGCATGTGTCCAGGCAGGCACCCACCAACCCTCAGGGGCAGCTCAGGGCACCCAGGGACTTGGTGTGGGTATCTCTGGGGCGGGGACTGTCAGTCAGTCAGCAAGACTGTGTGTCAGTGCACATGGTGGGACAGGGGCCTGGCGGACCTTGGTCCCCCGCCCTGGACTGTCAGATGCCAGCCCCATGCCCAGACACACACCAATCCGCCCATAGCCCCTTGGCCCGGCCGACCAGCACCTGCTTTGGCCTGGGGCTCTGTCTCTGGTGGCTGGCCACCACCCCTCAAGTCAAGTTCAGCATGGGGTCATGGCTGCTGGTCAACTGGATGGGCGGGGTCCCCGTGGCCTAGCAACCACAGGAGCCCTCTGTGATGTCCTAGCCCCTGGCAATCTGTGCTGGCCACACTGGCACTGGGCAGCCCAACTGCCCTGCCACTAGGTCAGGCAACAGCGCCCAGACGCCTGGGCCCTGGCACAGAGGGACGGAAGGATGGCAAGACAGTGCTGACCGACGAGGGACCTCAGGGCTGGCAGCCAAGAGAAGATAGGTGGAGGTGCGCCCGGGATCCAGGGAGCCCAGGCCAGAGCTGCCTGCATGCCTGCCGGCCTTCCTGGATGTCTGTATGCTGCCTTTGTCCAGGTAGGTTTCTCAGGTCCCCTCCAATCCTGTCCTCTCCTGTCCTCACCATCCTGTCCCCTCTCCTTTCCTCCGCACTTTGCTTCTCTCCTTTGTCTGTCCTCTCTTCCAGGTGTCCTGCTCACCAGCTCCAGCACTTGTGATGGTTCTCCAGTGACAGCTGTTCGCAACCCCTTCCACCCCCTGCCTGCCCCTAATGTGACCCAGCTCACAGGGTCTCCGGCTCACCCCACCCAAACCCACCCGCCCCAACACATTCCCTGGTTCAGCCCCTCTGCCCTATTCAGCCAAACTGGGCCTTTGCAACCTACCTATGCATCGTTGTTTCTCCTCACCATTCAAGGAGAGATCTCCTTTTGTACTTAGCTTGGTTGACTGGTGGATGGATGGATGGATGGATGTATGGATGAATGGATGGATAGATGTATGGGTGGATGGATGGATGGATGGATGGAAAGGTCAATGGATCGGTTTTGTAGAGGCAGATTACCATATAGGGGTACTGGAGTCCGCTGGTGTCAGATCCTTAGTCAATGTCAAATGTAAAACATTAATTCATCAATAACAAAAATGAATAAGCACCTAAATCAATAAATAAATATAAAAACTGGGTTAAAAAATACATGGCGTCTTTGCCTTTCTGCATATGGAATGCTGTGAGGATCTTAACAAGGAAAGCATTGTCCTGAGTAGCCCATTTGAAGTCGTGGAATATTTCCTTTTCCTTTTTCTTTTTTTACTTTCTATTTTCTTGATTATTCACTGGAATAAATAGACAGGAATTGAGAGGGAAGGGAGGTAGAGAGAGTTTGAGACACAGAGAGAGACAACTGCAGCACTTCCGCACCACTGGTAAAGATTTCCCCTGGCAGGTGCGAACCCGGGTGTTGAAGCCCAGTCCTCCTGCATTGTAACATGAGTGCTTAACTGGGTGTGGCACACCTGGTACCCTTGATGGGACACTTTTTTTTAGCAATGAAAAGAAATTCTCGTGGCAAGGTAATAAATAAATGAAGAAGTAAATAAAAGTGCATTTACATTATCTCAGTGGAAACACACAGGGACATATACGTCTCTGTTACCTGTATTACTTCTTCATGTATGGATTGATTGCCTCAAGAGGTTATTGCCACAGCTGAGTGCCTACACCACGAATAATCCACAGCTCCTGCACTCCATTTGTTCCCCTTTCGCTGCCCTTGTTGCTTGGTCACTGTGGTGGTTATTGTTTTTGTTGTTGTTGTTGTTACTGACCTTGCATCTGACAGACACAAAAGGAGAGAGCAGAGGAAATACAGGGTGGGAGAGAAAGATAGAGCTCCTAAAGACCTGCTTCACCCCCTGTAAAGCGACTCCCCTGCAGGTGGCAGTCTGGGGGCCAGACCCCAAATCCTTCCACCTGTCCCCTCTATTTGTGATCGCCACAAGCCCTTAACCCTCTGACATACCGCCAAACCTCCCTGGATTTACTTTTGAAGGCAGTATCACCTGCCTCGTTTTGAATCCTCATTATCCTGAGGGTCAGTCCTGGAGACAGTGTCATGACAGGACACATGGAGATCTCTGTTATCAGAGAGCACCTGGAACAGCAGCTGGGGCTCTAGTGCCCGGGCAGGAGCAACTCCCCATCCACCTTCCACGGAGTCCACCTGCCTGCATTTTGGTCCTTTTCCCTCCAAAAAAGATTTTTCCCTTTTTTCACTTTGAAACAGGCAGGAGACAGGTTACCCAGGCAGGGGAAAAAAATAAAAAGCCTTTTTTTTTTTTTTTTTTTTTTTACCGAAGTGAATGACCATCTTCTGGGAAGTATAGGTTTTGAACCTGAAAACTCTGTCTGTCTGTCTCTTAGTCCACAGAGAGAGCCACTAGCCCAGCCAGATCTCACGCTCAGATGGGGTGTTTTTGCCAGTCAAAGGTCTGCACAGCACACTAGGGATTGGGCGGCCTGAGACCCAAATGTTACATTGTAGATGGACTGTTTGCAGTTCTTGCTCCCCAGGACATTGGACTGTCTCAACTCCCTCCCCTACAGCATGAAAAAAAGACTCTTTCCAACCTTGGAGCAACTGGAGTGGGGGCGAGGGGAGCTGTTTGCATGTCTGCACTGCTCATGCCCAGGTGTCTGTGGGGGTCCGTGGCAGAGGCTGTAAGGTGCTAGGGGGCAGAAGGAGACTGTTTGAGAGGCAGGCTGCAGGCAGGGGAACCAGGAGTGTGTGCAGGGCTGTGTGTGTGGGTGTGGTGGCAGGGGGTTAGGGCAGGTCCCCGTGCTGGATGGTGAGATGGCAGCTGGGCTGGCCCTGGGCCCTCAGGGCTGAAGGGCAGAAGCAGGGTGGCAGTAAAGTAGCGCAGGGAGGAACACAGTGGATGTTAGTTGGGAGCTGCGGGACAGAGGGTAAGGGGAAAGGGGGCATCCTTGAGGAGGGGTCAGGACTAGAGAGTGGGGGCAGCTGGAGGCATGGAAGGTCCCAGGAATCAGGGACTGACAGGAACAGATTCCTACACCCCCCCACTGGATAGAAGCTGCAGAAGCCAGAGCAGCAGCCCTGGATTGCCTAGGCCAAGGGCCCTGAGTGAGTCCCGCTGAGGATGAGGAAGAGGAGGAGGGGGTGTAGGAGGAGGAGGAGGAAGAGGAGGAGGAAGAGGAGAAAGAGGAGGAGGAAGAAGAGGAGGAGGAGGAGGAGGAGGAGGAGGGGCAGGAGGGCAGCTGTCAGTAGGCAACGGGATTAATAGAGGCCTCCATTACGGAGGCATGTGTCCAGGCAGGCACCCACCAACCCTCAGGGGCAGCTCAGGGCACCCAGGGACTTGGTGTGGGTATCTCTGGGGCGGGGACTGTCAGTCAGTCAGCAAGACTGTGTGTCAGTGCACATGGTGGGACAGGGGCCTGGCGGACCTTGGTCCCCCGCCCTGGACTGTCAGATGCCAGCCCCATGCCCAGACACACACCAATCCGCCCATAGCCCCTTGGCCCTGCCGACCAGCACCTGCTTTGGCCTGGGGCTCTGTCTCTGGTGGCTGGCCACCACCCCTCAAGTCAAGTTCAGCATGGGGTCATGGCTGCTGGTCAACTGGATGGGCGGGGTCCCCGTGGCCTAGCAACCACAGGAGCCCTCTGTGATGTCCTAGCCCCTGGCAATCTGTGCTGGCCACACTGGCACTGGGCAGCCCAACTGCCCTGCCACTAGGTCAGGCAACAGCGCCCAGACGCCTGGGCCCTGGCACAGAGGGACGGAAGGATGGCAAGACAGTGCTGACCGACGAGGGACCTCAGGGCTGGCAGCCAAGAGAAGACAGGTGGAGGTGCGCCCGGGATCCAGGGAGCCCAGGCCAGAGCTGCCTGCATGCCTGCCGGCCTTCCTGGATGTCTGTATGCTGCCTTTGTCCAGGTAGGTTTCTCAGGTCCCCTCCAATCCTGTCCTCTCCTGTCCTCTCCTGTCCTCACCATCTTGTCCCCTCTCCTTTCCTCCGCACTTTGCTTCTCTCCTTTGTCTGTCCTCTCTTCCAGGTGTCCTGCTCACCAGCTCCAGCACTTGTGATGGTTCTCCAGTGACAGCTGTTCGCAACCCCTTCCACCCCCTGCCTGCCCCTAATGTGACCCAGCTCACAGGGTCTCCGGCTCACCCCACCCAAACCCACACGCCCCAACACATTCCCTGGTTCAGCCCCTCTGCCCTATTCAGCCAAACTGGGCCTTTGCAACCTACCTATGCATCGTTGTTTCTCCTCACCATTCAAGGAGAGATCTCCTTTTGTACTTAGATTGGTTGACTGGTGGATGGATGGATGGATGGATGGATGGATGAATGGATGGATAGATGTATGGGTGGATGGATGGATGGATGGAAAGGTCAATGGATCGGTTTTGTAGAGGCAGATTACCATATAGGGGTACTGGAGTCCGCTGGTGTCAGATCCTTAGTCAATGTCAAATGTAAAACATTAATTCATCAATAACAAAAATGAATAAGCACCTAAAACAATAAATAAATATAAAAACTGGGTTAAAAAATACATGGCGTCTTTGCCTTTCTGCATATGGAATGCTGTGAGGATCTTAACAAGGAAAGCATTGTCCTGAGTAGCCCATTTGAAGTCGTGGAATATTTCCTTTTCCTTTTTCTTTTTTTACTTTCTATTTTCTTGATTATTCACTGGAATAAATAGACAGGAATTGAGTGGGAAGGGAAATACAGGAGTTTGAGACACAGAGAGAGACAACTGCAGCACTTCCGCACCACTTGTAAAGATTTCCCCTGGCAGGTGCGAACCCGGGTGTTGAAGCCCAGTCCTCCTGCATTGTAACATGAGTGCTTAACTGGGTGTGGCACACCTGGTACCCTTGATGGGACACTTTTTTTTAGCAATGAAAAGAAATTCTCATGGCAAGGTAATAAATAAATGAAGAAGTAAATAAAAGTGCATTTACATTATCTCAGTGGAAACACACAGGGACATATACGTCTCTGTTACCTGTATTACTTCTTCATGTATGGATTGATTGCCTCAAGAGGTTATTGCCACAGCTGAGTGCCTACACCACGAATAATCCACAGCTCCTGCACTCCATTTGTTCCCCTTTCGCTGCCCTTGTTGCTTGGTCACTGTGGTGGTTATTGTTTTTGTTGTTGTTGTTGTTACTGACCTTGCATCTGACAGACACAAAAGGAGAGAGCAGAGGAAATACAGGGTGGGAGAGAAAGATAGAGCTCCTAAAGACCTGCTTCACCCCCTGTAAAGCGACTCCCCTGCAGGTGGCAGTCTGGGGGCCAGACCCCAAATCCTTCCATCTGTCCCCTCTATTCGTGATCGCCACAAGCCCTTAACCCTCTGACATACCGCCAAACCTCCCTGGATTTACTTTTGAAGGCAGTATCACCTGCCTCGTTTTGAATCCTCATTATCCTGAGGGTCAGTCCTGGAGACAGTGTCATGACAGGACACATGGAGATCTCTGTTATCAGAGAGCACCTGGAACAGCAGCTGGGGCTCTAGTGCCCGGGCAGGAGCAACTCCCCATCCACCTTCCACGGAGTCCACCTGCCTGCATTTTGGTCCTTTTCCCTCCAAAAAAGATTTTTCCCTTTTTTCACTTTGAAACAGGCAGGAGACAGGTTACCCAGGCAGGGGAAAAAAAATAAAAAGCCTTTTTTTTTTTTTTTTTTTTTTTACCGAAGTCAATGATCATCTTCTGGGAAGTATAGGTTTTGAACCTGAAAACTCTGTCTGTCTGTCTCTTAGTCCACAGAAAGAGCCACTAGCCCAGCCAGATCTCACGCTCAGATGGGGTGTTTTTGCCAGTCAAAGGTCTGCACAGCACACTAGGGATTGGGCGGCCTGAGACCCAAATGTTACATTGTAGATGGACTGTTTGCAGTTCTTGCTCCCCAGGACATTGGACTGTCTCAACTCCCTCCCCTACAGCATGAAAAAAAGACTCTTTCCAACCTTGGAGCAACTGGAGTGGGGGCGAGGGGAGCTGTTTGCATGTCTGCACTGCTCATGCCCAGGTGTCTGTGGGGGTCCGTGGCAGAGGCTGTAAGGTGCTAGGGGGCAGAAGGAGACTGTTTGAGAGGCAGGCTGCAGGCAGGGGAACCAGGAGTGTGTGCAGGGCTGTGTGTGTGGGTGTGGTGGCAGGGGGTTAGGGCAGGTCCCCGTGCTGGATGGTGAGATGGCAGCTGGGCTGGCCCTGGGCCCTCAGGGCTGAAGGGCAGAAGCAGGGTGGCAGTAAAGTAGCGCAGGGAGGAACACAGTGGATGTTAGTTGGGAGCTGCGGGACAGAGGGTAAGGGGAAAGGGGGCATCCTTGAGGATGGGTCAGGACAAGAGAGTGGGGGCAGCTGGAGGCATGGAAGGTCCCAGGAATCAGGGACTGACAGGAACAGATTCCTACACCCCCCCACTGGATAGAAGCTGCAGAAGCCAGAGCAGCAGCCCTGGATTGCCTAGGCCAAGGGCCCTGAGTGAGTCCCGCTGAGGATGAGGAAGAGGAGGAGGGGGTGTAGGAGGAGGAGGAGGAAGAGGAGGAGGAAGAGGAGAAAGAGGAGGAGGAAGAAGAGGAGGAGGAGGAGGAGGAGGAGGAGGAGGGGCAGGAGGGCAGCTGTCAGTAGGCAACGGGATTAATAGAGGCCTCCATTACGGAGGCATGTGTCCAGGCAGGCACCCACCAACCCTCAGGGGCAGCTCAGGGCACCCAGGGACTTGGTGTGGGTATCTCTGGGGCGGGGACTGTCAGTCAGTCAGCAAGACTGTGTGTCAGTGCACATGGTGGGACAGGGGCCTGGCGGACCTTGGTCCCCCGCCCTGGACTGTCAGATGCCAGCCCCATGCCCAGACACACACCAATCCGCCCATAGCCCCTTGGCCCTGCCGACCAGCACCTGCTTTGGCCTGGGGCTCTGTCTCTGGTGGCTGGCCACCACCCCTCAAGTCAAGTTCAGCATGGGGTCATGGCTGCTGGTCAACTGGATGGGCGGGGTCCCCGTGGCCTAGCAACCACAGGAGCCCTCTGTGATGTCCTAGCCCCTGGCAATCTGTGCTGGTCACACTGGCACTGGGCAGCCCAACTGCCCTGCCACTAGGTCAGGCAACAGCGCCCAGACGCCTGGGCCCTGGCACAGAGGGACGGAAGGATGGCAAGACAGTGCTGACCGACGAGGGACCTCAGGGCTGGCAGCCAAGAGAAGACAGGTGGAGGTGCGCCCGGGATCCAGGGAGCCCAGGCCAGAGCTGCCTGCATGCCTGCCGGCCTTCCTGGATGTCTGTATGCTGCCTTTGTCCAGGTAGGTTTCTCAGGTCCCCTCCAATCCTGTCCTCTCCTGTCCTCACCATCCTGTCCCCTCTCCTTTCCTCCGCACTTTGCTTCTCTCCTTTGTCTGTCCTCTCTTCCAGGTGTCCTGCTCACCAGCTCCAGCACTTGTGATGGTTCTCCAGTGACAGCTGTTCGCAACCCCTTCCACCCCCTGCCTGCCCCTAATGTGACCCAGCTCACAGGGTCTCCGGCTCACCCCACCCAAACCCACACGCCCCAACACATTCCCTGGTTCAGCCCCTCTGCCCTATTCAGCCAAACTGGGCCTTTGCAACCTACCTATGCATCGTTGTTTCTCCTCACCATTCAAGGAGAGATCTCCTTTTGTGCTTAGCTTGGTTGACTGGTGGATGGATGGATGGATGGATGGATGGAGGGATGGATGGATGGATGGATGTATGGATGAATGGATGGATAGATGTATGGGTGGATGGATGGATGGATGGAAAGGTCAATGGATCGGTTTTGTAGAGGCAGATTACCATATAGGGGTACTGGAGTCCGCTGGTGTCAGATCCTTAGTCAATGTCAAATGTAAAACATTAATTCATCAATAACAAAAATGAATAAGCACCTAAATCAATAAATAAATATAAAAACTGGGTTAAAAAATACATGGTGTCTTTGCCTTTCTGCATATGGAATGCTGTGAGGATCTTAACAAGGAAAGCATTGTCCTGAGTAGCCCATTTGAAGTCATGGAATATTTCCTTTTCCTTTTTCTTTTTTTACTTTCTATTTTCTTGATTATTCACTGGAATAAATAGACAGGAATTGAGAGGGAAGGGAGGTAGAGAGAGTTTGAGACACAGAGAGAGACAACTGCAGCACTTCCGCACCACTTGTAAAGATTTCCCCTGGCAGGTGCGAACCCGGGTGTTGAAGCCCAGTCCTCCTGCATTGTAACATGAGTGCTTAACTGGGTGTGGCACACCTGGTACCCTTGATGGGACACTTTTTTTTTAGCAATGAAAAGAAATTCTCATGGCAAGGTAATAAATAAATGAAGAAGTAAATAAAAGTGCATTTACATTATCTCAGTGGAAACACACAGGGACATATACATCTCTGTTACCTGTATTACTTCTTCATGTATGGATTGATTGCCTCAAGAGGTTATTGCCACAGCTGAGTGCCTACACCACGAATAATCCACAGCTCCTGCACTCCATTTGTTCCCCTTTCGCTGCCCTTGTTGCTTGGTCACTGTGGTGGTTATTGTTTTTGTTGTTGTTGTTGTTACTGACCTTGCATCTGACAGACACAAAAGGAGAGAGCAGAGGAAATACAGGGTGGGAGAGAAAGATAGAGCTCCTAAAGACCTGCTTCACCCCCTGTAAAGCGACTCCCCTGCAGGTGGCAGTCTGGGGGCCAGACCCCAAATCCTTCCACCTGTCCCCTCTATTCGTGATCGCCACAAGCCCTTAACCCTCTGACATACCGCCAAACCTCCCTGGATTTACTTTTGAAGGCAGTATCACCTGCCTCGTTTTGAATCCTCATTATCCTGAGGGTCAGTCCTGGAGACAGTGTCATGACAGGACACATGGAGATCTCTGTTATCAGAGAGCACCTGGAACAGCAGCTGGGGCTCTAGTGCCCGGGCAGGAGCAACTCCCCATCCACCTTCCACGGAGTCCACCTGCCTGCATTTTGGTCCTTTTCCCTCCAAAAAAGATTTTTCCCTTTTTTAACTTTGAAACAGGCAGGAGACAGGTTACCCAGGCAGGGGAAAAAAAATAAAAAGCCTTTTTTTTTTTTTTTTTTTTTTTTTTTTACCGAAGTGAATGACCATCTTCTGGGAAGTATAGGTTTTGAACCTGAAAACTCTGTCTGTCTGTCTCTTAGTCCACAGAAAGAGCCACTAGCCCAGCCAGATCTCACGCTCAGATGGGGTGTTTTTGCCAGTCAAAGGTCTGCACAGCACACTAGGGATTGGGCGGCCTGAGACCCAAATGTTACATTGTAGATGGACTGTTTGCAGTTCTTGCTCCCCAGGACATTGGACTGTCTCAACTCCCTCCCCTACAGCATGAAAAAAAGACTCTTTCCAACCTTGGAGCAACTGGAGTGGGGGCGAGGGGAGCTGTTTGCATGTCTGCACTGCTCATGCCCAGGTGTCTGTGGGGGTCCGTGGCAGAGGCTGTAAGGTGCTAGGGGGCAGAAGGAGACTGTTTGAGAGGCAGGCTGCAGGCAGGGGAACCAGGAGTGTGTGCAGGGCTGTGTGTGTGGGTGTGGTGGCAGGGGGTTAGGGCAGGTCCCCCTGCTGGATGGTGAGATGGCAGCTGGGCTGGCCCTGGGCCCTCAGGGCTGAAGGGCAGAAGCAGGGTGGCAGTAAAGTAGCGCAGGGAGGAACACAGTAGATGTTAGTTGGGAGCTGCGGGACAGAGGGTAAGGGGAAAGGGGGCATCCTTGAGGAGGGGTCAGGACTAGAGAGTGGGGGCAGCTGGAGGCATGGAAGGTCCCAGGAATCAGGGACTGACAGGAACAGATTCCTACACCCCCCCACTGGATAGAAGCTGCAGAAGCCAGAGCAGCAGCCCTGGATTGCCTAGGCCAAGGGCCCTGAGTGAGTCCCGCTGAGGATGAGGAAGAGGAGGAGGGGGTGTAGGAGGAGGAGGAGGAAGAGGAGGAGGAAGAGGAGAAAGAGGAGGAGGAAGAAGAGGAGGAGGAGGAGGAGGAGGAGGAGGAGGAGGAGGGGCAGGAGGGCAGCTGTCAGTAGGCAACGGGATTAATAGAGGCCTCCATTACGGAGGCATGTGTCCAGGCAGGCACCCACCAACCCTCAGGGGCAGCTCAGGGCACCCAGGGACTTGGTGTGGGTATCTCTGGGGCGGGGACTGTCAGTCAGTCAGCAAGACTGTGTGTCAGTGCACATGGTGGGACAGGGGCCTGGCGGACCTTGGTCCCCCGCCCTGGACTGTCAGATGCCAGCCCCATGCCCAGACACACACCAATCCGCCCATAGCCCCTTGGCCCGGCCGACCAGCACCTGCTTTGGCCTGGGGCTCTGTCTCTGGTGGCTGGCCACCACCCCTCAAGTCAAGTTCAGCATGGGGTCATGGCTTCTGGTCAACTGGATGGGCGGGGTCCCCGTGGCCTAGCAACCACAGGAGCCCTCTGTGATGTCCTAGCCCCTGGCAATCTGTGCTGGCCACACTGGCACTGGGCAGCCCAACTGCCCTGCCACTAGGTCAGGCAACAGCGCCCAGACGCCTGGGCCCTGGCACAGAGGGACGGAAGGATGGCAAGACAGTGCTGACCGACGAGGGACCTAAGGGCTGGCAGCCAAGAGAAGATAGGTGGAGGTGCGCCCGGGATCCAGGGAGCCCAGGCCAGAGCTGCCTGCATGCCTGCCGGCCTTCCTGGATGTCTGTATGCTGCCTTTGTCCAGGTAGGTTTCTCAGGTCCCCTCCAATCCTGTCCTCTCCTGTCCTCACCATCCTGTCCCCTCTCCTTTCCTCCGCACTTTGCTTCTCTCCTTTGTCTGTCCTCTCTTCCAGGTGTCCTGCTCACCAGCTCCAGCACTTGTGATGGTTCTCCAGTGACAGCTGTTCGCAACCCCTTCCACCCCCTGCCTGCCCCTAATGTGACCCAGCTCACAGGGTCTCCGGCTCACCCCACCCAAACCCACCCGCCCCAACACATTCCCTGGTTCAGCCCCTCTGCCCTATTCAGCCAAACTGGGCCTTTGCAACCTACCTATGCATCGTTGTTTCTCCTCACCATTCAAGGAGAGATCTCCTTTTGTACTTAGCTTGGTTGACTGGTGGATGGATGGATGGATGGATGTATGGATGAATGGATGGATAGATGTATGGGTGGATGGATGGATGGATGGATGGAAAGGTCAATGGATCGGTTTTGTAGAGGCAGATTACCATATAGGGGTACTGGAGTCCGCTGGTGTCAGATCCTTAGTCAATGTCAAATGTAAAACATTAATTCATCAATAACAAAAATGAATAAGCACCTAAATCAATAAATAAATATAAAAACTGGGTTAAAAAATACATGGCGTCTTTGCCTTTCTGCATATGGAATGCTGTGAGGATCTTAACAAGGAAAGCATTGTCCTGAGTAGCCCATTTGAAGTCGTGGAATATTTCCTTTTCCTTTTTCTTTTTTTACTTTCTATTTTCTTGATTATTCACTGGAATAAATAGACAGGAATTGAGAGGGAAGGGAGGTAGAGAGAGTTTGAGACACAGAGAGAGACAACTGCAGCACTTCCGCACCACTTGTAAAGATTTCCCCTGGCAGGTGCGAACCCGGGTGTTGAAGCCCAGTCCTCCTGCATTGTAACATGAGTGCTTAACTGGGTGTGGCACACCTGGTACCCTTGATGGGACACTTTTTTTTAGCAATGAAAAGAAATTCTCGTGGCAAGGTAATAAATAAATGAAGAAGTAAATAAAAGTGCATTTACATTATCTCAGTGGAAACACACAGGGACATATACGACTCTGTTACCTGTATTACTTCTTCATGTATGGATTGATTGCCTCAAGAGGTTATTGCCACAGCTGAGTGCCTACACCACGAATAATCCACAGCTCCTGCACTCCATTTGTTCCCCTTTCGCTGCCCTTGTTGCTTGGTCACTGTGGTGGTTATTGTTTTTGTTGTTGTTGTTGTTACTGACCTTGCATCTGACAGACACAAAAGGAGAGAGCAGAGGAAATACAGGGTGGGAGAGAAAGATAGAGCTCCTAAAGACCTGCTTCACCCCCTGTAAAGCGACTCCCCTGCAGGTGGCAGTCTGGGGGCCAGACCCCAAATCCTTCCACCTGTCCCCTCTATTTGTGATCGCCACAAGCCCTTAACCCTCTGACATACCGCCAAACCTCCCTGGATTTACTTTTGAAGGCAGTATCACCTGCCTCGTTTTGAATCCTCATTATCCTGAGGGTCAGTCCTGGAGACAGTGTCATGACACGACACATGGAGATCTCTGTTATCAGAGAGCACCTGGAACAGCAGCTGGGGCTCTAGTGCCCGGGCAGGAGCAACTCCCCATCCACCTTCCACGGAGTCCACCTGCCTGCATTTTGGTCCTTTTCCCTCCAAAAAAGATTTTTCCCTTTTTTCACTTTGAAACAGGCAGGAGACAGGTTACCCAGGCAGGGGAAAAAATAAAAAGCCTTTTTTTTTTTTTTTTTTTTTTTTTTTTTTACCGAAGTGAATGACCATCTTCTGGGAAGTATAGGTTTTGAACCTGAAAACTCTGTCTGTCTGTCTCTTAGTCCACAGAGAGAGCCACTAGCCCAGCCAGATCTCACGCTCAGATGGGGTGTTTTTGCCAGTCAAAGGTCTGCACAGCACACTAGGGATTGGGCGGCCTGAGACCCAAATGTTACATTGTAGATGGACTGTTTGCAGTTCTTGCTCCCCAGGACATTGGACTGTCTCAACTCCCTCCCCTACAGCATGAAAAAAAGACTCTTTCCAACCTTGGAGCAACTGGAGTGGGGGCGAGGGGAGCTGTTTGCATGTCTGCACTGCTCATGCCCAGGTGTCTGTGGGGGTCCGTGGCAGAGGCTGTAAGGTGCTAGGGGGCAGAAGGAGACTGTTTGAGAGGCAGGCTGCAGGCAGGGGAACCAGGAGTGTGTGCAGGGCTGTGTGTGTGGGTGTGGTGGCAGGGGGTTAGGGCAGGTCCCCCTGCTGGATGGTGAGATGGCAGCTGGGCTGGCCCTGGGCCCTCAGGGCTGAAGGGCAGAAGCAGGGTGGCAGTAAAGTAGTGCAGGGAGGAACACAGTAGATGTTAGTTGGGAGCTGCGGGACAGAGGGTAAGGGGAAAGGGGGCATCCTTGAGGAGGGGTCAGGACTAGAGAGTGGGGGCAGCTGGAGGCATGGAAGGTCCCAGGAATCAGGGACTGACAGGAACAGATTCCTACACCCCCCCACTGGATAGAAGCTGCAGAAGCCAGAGCAGCAGCCCTGGATTGCCTAGGCCAAGGGCCCTGAGTGAGTCCCGCTGAGGATGAGGAAGAGGAGGAGGGGGTGTAGGAGGAGGAGGAGGAAGAGGAGGAGGAAGAGGAGAAAGAGGAGGAGGAAGAAGAGGAGGAGGAGGAGGAGGAGGAGGAGGAGGGGCAGGAGGGCAGCTGTCAGTAGGCAACGGGATTAATAGAGGCCTCCATTACGGAGGCATGTGTCCAGGCAGGCACCCACCAACCCTCAGGGGCAGCTCAGGGCACCCAGGGACTTGGTGTGGGTATCTCTGGGGCGGGGACTGTCAGTCAGTCAGCAAGACTGTGTGTCAGTGCACATGGTGGGACAGGGGCCTGGCGGACCTTGGTCCCCCGCCCTGGACTGTCAGATGCCAGCCCCATGCCCAGACACACACCAATCCGCCCATAGCCCCTTGGCCCGGCCGACCAGCACCTGCTTTGGCCTGGGGCTCTGTCTCTGGTGGCTGGCCACCACCCCTCAAGTCAAGTTCAGCATGGGGTCATGGCTGCTGGTCAACTGGATGGGCGGGGTCCCCGTGGCCTAGCAACCACAGGAGCCCTCTGTGATGTCCTAGCCCCTGGCAATCTGTGCTGGCCACACTGGCACTGGGCAGCCCAACTGCCCTGCCACTAGGTCAGGCAACAGCGCCCAGACGCCTGGGCCCTGGCACAGAGGGACGGAAGGATGGCAAGACAGTGCTGACCGACGAGGGACCTCAGGGCTGGCAGCCAAGAGAAGATAGGTGGAGGTGCGCCCGGGATCCAGGGAGCCCAGGCCAGAGCTGCCTGCATGCCTGCCGGCCTTCCTGGATGTCTGTATGCTGCCTTTGTCCAGGTAGGTTTCTCAGGTCCCCTCCAATCCTGTCCTCTCCTGTCCTCACCATCCTGTCCCCTCTCCTTTCCTCCGCACTTTGCTTCTCTCCTTTGTCTGTCCTCTCTTCCAGGTGTCCTGCTCACCAGCTCCAGCACTTGTGATGGTTCTCCAGTGACAGCTGTTCGCAACCCCTTCCACCCCCTGCCTGCCCCTAATGTGACCCAGCTCACAGGGTCTCCGGCTCACCCCACCCAAACCCACCCGCCCCAACACATTCCCTGGTTCAGCCCCTCTGCCCTATTCAGCCAAACTGGGCCTTTGCAACCTACCTATGCATCGTTGTTTCTCCTCACCATTCAAGGAGAGATCTCCTTTTGTACTTAGCTTGGTTGACTGGTGGATGGATGGATGGATGGATGTATGGATGAATGGATGGATAGATGTATGGGTGGATGGATGGATGGATGGATGGATGGAAAGGTCAATGGATCGGTTTTGTAGAGGCAGATTACCATATAGGGGTACTGGAGTCCGCTGGTGTCAGATCCTTAGTCAATGTCAAATGTAAAACATTAATTCATCAATAACAAAAATGAATAAGCACCTAAATCAATAAATAAATATAAAAACTGGGTTAAAAAATACATGGCGTCTTTGCCTTTCTGCATATGGAATGCTGTGAGGATCTTAACAAGGAAAGCATTGTCCTGAGTAGCCCATTTGAAGTCGTGGAATATTTCCTTTTCCTTTTTCTTTTTTTACTTTCTATTTTCTTGATTATTCACTGGAATAAATAGACAGGAATTGAGAGGGAAGGGAGGTAGAGAGAGTTTGAGACACAGAGAGAGACAACTGCAGCACTTCCGCACCACTTGTAAAGATTTCCCCTGGCAGGTGCGAACCCGGGTGTTGAAGCCCAGTCCTCCTGCATTGTAACATGAGTGCTTAACTGGGTGTGGCACACCTGGTACCCTTGATGGGACACTTTTTTTTAGCAATGAAAAGAAATTCTCGTGGCAAGGTAATAAATAAATGAAGAAGTAAATAAAAGTGCATTTACATTATCTCAGTGGAAACACACAGGGACATATACGTCTCTGTTACCTGTATTACTTCTTCATGTATGGATTGATTGCCTCAAGAGGTTATTGCCACAGCTGAGTGCCTACACCACGAATAATCCACAGCTCCTGCACTCCATTTGTTCCCCTTTCGCTGCCCTTGTTGCTTGGTCACTGTGGTGGTTATTGTTTTTGTTGTTGTTGTTGTTACTGACCTTGCATCTGACAGACACAAAAGGAGAGAGCAGAGGAAATACAGGGTGGGAGAGAAAGATAGAGCTCCTAAAGACCTGCTTCACCCCCTGTAAAGCGACTCCCCTGCAGGTGGCAGTCTGGGGGCCAGACCCCAAATCCTTCCACCTGTCCCCTCTATTTGTGATCGCCACAAGCCCTTAACCCTCTGACATACCGCCAAACCTCCCTGGATTTACTTTTGAAGGCAGTATCACCTGCCTCGTTTTGAATCCTCATTATCCTGAGGGTCAGTCCTGGAGACAGTGTCATGACAGGACACATGGAGATCTCTGTTATCAGAGAGCACCTGGAACAGCAGCTGGGGCTCTAGTGCCCGGGCAGGAGCAACTCCCCATCCACCTTCCACGGAGTCCACCTGCCTGCATTTTGGTCCTTTTCCCTCCAAAAAAGATTTTTCCCTTTTTTCACTTTGAAACAGGCAGGAGACAGGTTACCCAGGCAGGGGAAAAAAAATAAAAAGCCTTTTTTTTTTTTTTTTTTTTTTTTTTTACCGAAGTGAATGACCATCTTCTGGGAAGTATAGGTTTTGAACCTGAAAACTCTGTCTGTCTGTCTCTTAGTCCACAGAGAGAGCCACTAGCCCAGCCAGATCTCACGCTCAGATGGGGTGTTTTTGCCAGTCAAAGGTCTGCACAGCACACTAGGGATTGGGCGGCCTGAGACCCAAATGTTACATTGTAGATGGACTGTTTGCAGTTCTTGCTCCCCAGGACATTGGACTGTCTCAACTCCCTCCCCTACAGCATGAAAAAAAGACTCTTTCCAACCTTGGAGCAACTGGAGTGGGGGCGAGGGGAGCTGTTTGCATGTCTGCACTGCTCATGCCCAGGTGTCTGTGGGGGTCCGTGGCAGAGGCTGTAAGGTGCTAGGGGGCAGAAGGAGACTGTTTGAGAGGCAGGCTGCAGGCAGGGGAACCAGGAGTGTGTGCAGGGCTGTGTGTGTGGGTGTGGTGGCAGGGGGTTAGGGCAGGTCCCCCTGCTGGATGGTGAGATGGCAGCTGGGCTGGCCCTGGGCCCTCAGGGCTGAAGGGCAGAAGCAGGGTGGCAGTAAAGTAGCGCAGGGAGGAACACAGTAGATGTTAGTTGGGAGCTGCGGGACAGAGGGTAAGGGGAAAGGGGGCATCCTTGAGGAGGGGTCAGGACTAGAGAGTGGGGGCAGCTGGAGGCATGGAAGGTCCCAGGAATCAGGGACTGACAGGAACAGATTCCTACACCCCCCCACTGGATAGAAGCTGCAGAAGCCAGAGCAGCAGCCCTGGATTGCCTAGGCCAAGGGCCCTGAGTGAGTCCCGCTGAGGATGAGGAAGAGGAGGAGGGGGTGTAGGAGGAGGAGGAGGAAGAGGAGGAGGAAGAGGAGAAAGAGGAGGAGGAAGAAGAGGAGGAGGAGGAGGAGGAGGAGGAGGAGGGGCAGGAGGGCAGCTGTCAGTAGGCAACGGGATTAATAGAGGCCTCCATTACGGAGGCATGTGTCCAGGCAGGCACCCACCAACCCTCAGGGGCAGCTCAGGGCACCCAGGGACTTGGTGTGGGTATCTCTGGGGCGGGGACTGTCAGTCAGTCAGCAAGACTGTGTGTCAGTGCACATGGTGGGACAGGGGCCTGGCGGACCTTGGTCCCCCGCCCTGGACTGTCAGATGCCAGCCCCATGCCCAGACACACACCAATCCGCCCATAGCCCCTTGGCCCTGCCGACCAGCACCTGCTTTGGCCTGGGGCTCTGTCTCTGGTGGCTGGCCACCACCCCTCAAGTCAAGTTCAGCATGGGGTCATGGCTGCTGGTCAACTGGATGGGCGGGGTCCCCGTGGCCTAGCAACCACAGGAGCCCTCTGTGATGTCCTAGCCCCTGGCAATCTGTGCTGGCCACACTGGCACTGGGCAGCCCAACTGCCCTGCCACTAGGTCAGGCAACAGCGCCCAGACGCCTGGGCCCTGGCACAGAGGGACGGAAGGATGGCAAGACAGTGCTGACCGACGAGGGACCTCAGGGCTGGCAGCCAAGAGAAGACAGGTGGAGGTGCGCCCGGGATCCAGGGAGCCCAGGCCAGAGCTGCCTGCATGCCTGCCGGCCTTCCTGGATGTCTGTATGCTGCCTTTGTCCAGGTAGGTTTCTCAGGTCCCCTCCAATCCTGTCCTCTCCTGTCCTCTCCTGTCCTCACCATCTTGTCCCCTCTCCTTTCCTCCGCACTTTGCTTCTCTCCTTTGTCTGTCCTCTCTTCCAGGTGTCCTGCTCACCAGCTCCAGCACTTGTGATGGTTCTCCAGTGACAGCTGTTCGCAACCCCTTCCACCCCCTGCCTGCCCCTAATGTGACCCAGCTCACAGGGTCTCCGGCTCACCCCACCCAAACCCACACGCCCCAACACATTCCCTGGTTCAGCCCCTCTGCCCTATTCAGCCAAACTGGGCCTTTGCAACCTACCTATGCATCGTTGTTTCTCCTCACCATTCAAGGAGAGATCTCCTTTTGTACTTAGATTGGTTGACTGGTGGATGGATGGATGGATGGATGGATGGATGAATGGATGGATAGATGTATGGGTGGATGGATGGATGGATGGAAAGGTCAATGGATCGGTTTTGTAGAGGCAGATTACCATATAGGGGTACTGGAGTCCGCTGGTGTCAGATCCTTAGTCAATGTCAAATGTAAAACATTAATTCATCAATAACAAAAATGAATAAGCACCTAAAACAATAAATAAATATAAAAACTGGGTTAAAAAATACATGGCGTCTTTGCCTTTCTGCATATGGAATGCTGTGAGGATCTTAACAAGGAAAGCATTGTCCTGAGTAGCCCATTTGAAGTCGTGGAATATTTCCTTTTCCTTTTTCTTTTTTTACTTTCTATTTTCTTGATTATTCACTGGAATAAATAGACAGGAATTGAGTGGGAAGGGAAATACAGGAGTTTGAGACACAGAGAGAGACAACTGCAGCACTTCCGCACCACTTGTAAAGATTTCCCCTGGCAGGTGCGAACCCGGGTGTTGAAGCCCAGTCCTCCTGCATTGTAACATGAGTGCTTAACTGGGTGTGGCACACCTGGTACCCTTGATGGGACACTTTTTTTTAGCAATGAAAAGAAATTCTCATGGCAAGGTAATAAATAAATGAAGAAGTAAATAAAAGTGCATTTACATTATCTCAGTGGAAACACACAGGGACATATACGTCTCTGTTACCTGTATTACTTCTTCATGTATGGATTGATTGCCTCAAGAGGTTATTGCCACAGCTGAGTGCCTACACCACGAATAATCCACAGCTCCTGCACTCCATTTGTTCCCCTTTCGCTGCCCTTGTTGCTTGGTCACTGTGGTGGTTATTGTTTTTGTTGTTGTTGTTGTTACTGACCTTGCATCTGACAGACACAAAAGGAGAGAGCAGAGGAAATACAGGGTGGGAGAGAAAGATAGAGCTCCTAAAGACCTGCTTCACCCCCTGTAAAGCGACTCCCCTGCAGGTGGCAGTCTGGGGGCCAGACCCCAAATCCTTCCACCTGTCCCCTCTATTCGTGATCGCCACAAGCCCTTAACCCTCTGACATACCGCCAAACCTCCCTGGATTTACTTTTGAAGGCAGTATCACCTGCCTCGTTTTGAATCCTCATTATCCTGAGGGTCAGTCCTGGAGACAGTGTCATGACAGGACACATGGAGATCTCTGTTATCAGAGAGCACCTGGAACAGCAGCTGGGGCTCTAGTGCCCGGGCAGGAGCAACTCCCCATCCACCTTCCACGGAGTCCACCTGCCTGCATTTTGGTCCTTTTCCCTCCAAAAAAGATTTTTCCCTTTTTTCACTTTGAAACAGGCAGGAGACAGGTTACCCAGGCAGGGGAAAAAAAATAAAAAGCCTTTTTTTTTTTTTTTTTTTTTTTTACCGAAGTCAATGATCATCTTCTGGGAAGTATAGGTTTTGAACCTGAAAACTCTGTCTGTCTGTCTCTTAGTCCACAGAAAGAGCCACTAGCCCAGCCAGATCTCACGCTCAGATGGGGTGTTTTTGCCAGTCAAAGGTCTGCACAGCACACTAGGGATTGGGCGGCCTGAGACCCAAATGTTACATTGTAGATGGACTGTTTGCAGTTCTTGCTCCCCAGGACATTGGACTGTCTCAACTCCCTCCCCTACAGCATGAAAAAAAGACTCTTTCCAACCTTGGAGCAACTGGAGTGGGGGCGAGGGGAGCTGTTTGCATGTCTGCACTGCTCATGCCCAGGTGTCTGTGGGGGTCCGTGGCAGAGGCTGTAAGGTGCTAGGGGGCAGAAGGAGACTGTTTGAGAGGCAGGCTGCAGGCAGGGGAACCAGGAGTGTGTGCAGGGCTGTGTGTGTGGGTGTGGTGGCAGGGGGTTAGGGCAGGTCCCCGTGCTGGATGGTGAGATGGCAGCTGGGCTGGCCCTGGGCCCTCAGGGCTGAAGGGCAGAAGCAGGGTGGCAGTAAAGTAGCGCAGGGAGGAACACAGTGGATGTTAGTTGGGAGCTGCGGGACAGAGGGTAAGGGGAAAGGGGGCATCCTTGAGGATGGGTCAGGACAAGAGAGTGGGGGCAGCTGGAGGCATGGAAGGTCCCAGGAATCAGGGACTGACAGGAACAGATTCCTACACCCCCCCACTGGATAGAAGCTGCAGAAGCCAGAGCAGCAGCCCTGGATTGCCTAGGCCAAGGGCCCTGAGTGAGTCCCGCTGAGGATGAGGAAGAGGAGGAGGGGGTGTAGGAGGAGGAGGAGGAAGAGGAGGAGGAAGAGGAGAAAGAGGAGGAGGAAGAAGAGGAGGAGGAGGAGGAGGAGGAGGAGGAGGGGCAGGAGGGCAGCTGTCAGTAGGCAACGGGATTAATAGAGGCCTCCATTACGGAGGCATGTGTCCAGGCAGGCACCCACCAACCCTCAGGGGCAGCTCAGGGCACCCAGGGACTTGGTGTGGGTATCTCTGGGGCGGGGACTGTCAGTCAGTCAGCAAGACTGTGTGTCAGTGCACATGGTGGGACAGGGGCCTGGCGGACCTTGGTCCCCCGCCCTGGACTGTCAGATGCCAGCCCCATGCCCAGACACACACCAATCCGCCCATAGCCCCTTGGCCCTGCCGACCAGCACCTGCTTTGGCCTGGGGCTCTGTCTCTGGTGGCTGGCCACCACCCCTCAAGTCAAGTTCAGCATGGGGTCATGGCTGCTGGTCAACTGGATGGGCGGGGTCCCCGTGGCCTAGCAACCACAGGAGCCCTCTGTGATGTCCTAGCCCCTGGCAATCTGTGCTGGCCACACTGGCACTGGGCAGCCCAACTGCCCTGCCACTAGGTCAGGCAACAGCGCCCAGACGCCTGGGCCCTGGCACAGAGGGACGGAAGGATGGCAAGACAGTGCTGACCGACGAGGGACCTCAGGGCTGGCAGCCAAGAGAAGACAGGTGGAGGTGCGCCCAGGATCCAGGGAGCCCAGGCCAGAGCTGCCTGCATGCCTGCCGGCCTTCCTGGATGTCTGTATGCTGCCTTTGTCCAGGTAGGTTTCTCAGGTCCCCTCCAATCCTGTCCTCTCCTGTCCTCACCATCCTGTCCCCTCTCCTTTCCTCCGCACTTTGCTTCTCTCCTTTGTCTGTCCTCTCTTCCAGGTGTCCTGCTCACCAGCTCCAGCACTTGTGATGGTTCTCCAGTGACAGCTGTTCGCAACCCCTTCCACCCCCTGCCTGCCCCTAATGTGACCCAGCTCACAGGGTCTCCGGCTCACCCCACCCAAACCCACACGCCCCAACACATTCCCTGGTTCAGCCCCTCTGCCCTATTCAGCCAAACTGGGCCTTTGCAACCTACCTATGCATCGTTGTTTCTCCTCACCATTCAAGGAGAGATCTCCTTTTGTGCTTAGCTTGGTTGACTGGTGGATGGATGGATGGATGGATGGATGGAGGGATGGATGGATGGATGGATGTATGGATGAATGGATGGATAGATGTATGGGTGGATGGATGGATGGATGGAAAGGTCAATGGATCGGTTTTGTAGAGGCAGATTACCATATAGGGGTACTGGAGTCCGCTGGTGTCAGATCCTTAGTCAATGTCAAATGTAAAACATTAATTCATCAATAACAAAAATGAATAAGCACCTAAATCAATAAATAAATATAAAAACTGGGTTAAAAAATACATGGTGTCTTTGCCTTTCTGCATATGGAATGCTGTGAGGATCTTAACAAGGAAAGCATTGTCCTGAGTAGCCCATTTGAAGTCATGGAATATTTCCTTTTCCTTTTTCTTTTTTTACTTTCTATTTTCTTGATTATTCACTGGAATAAATAGACAGGAATTGAGAGGGAAGGGAGGTAGAGAGAGTTTGAGACACAGAGAGAGACAACTGCAGCACTTCCGCACCACTTGTAAAGATTTCCCCTGGCAGGTGCGAACCCGGGTGTTGAAGCCCAGTCCTCCTGCATTGTAACATGAGTGCTTAACTGGGTGTGGCACACCTGGTACCCTTGATGGGACACTTTTTTTTTAGCAATGAAAAGAAATTCTCATGGCAAGGTAATAAATAAATGAAGAAGTAAATAAAAGTGCATTTACATTATCTCAGTGGAAACACACAGGGACATATACATCTCTGTTACCTGTATTACTTCTTCATGTATGGATTGATTGCCTCAAGAGGTTATTGCCACAGCTGAGTGCCTACACCACGAATAATCCACAGCTCCTGCACTCCATTTGTTCCCCTTTCGCTGCCCTTGTTGCTTGGTCACTGTGGTGGTTATTGTTTTTGTTGTTGTTGTTGTTACTGACCTTGCATCTGACAGACACAAAAGGAGAGAGCAGAGGAAATACAGGGTGGGAGAGAAAGATAGAGCTCCTAAAGACCTGCTTCACCCCCTGTAAAGCGACTCCCCTGCAGGTGGCAGTCTGGGGGCCAGACCCCAAATCCTTCCACCTGTCCCCTCTATTCGTGATCGCCACAAGCCCTTAACCCTCTGACATACCGCCAAACCTCCCTGGATTTACTTTTGAAGGCAGTATCACCTGCCTCGTTTTGAATCCTCATTATCCTGAGGGTCAGTCCTGGAGACAGTGTCATGACAGGACACATGGAGATCTCTGTTATCAGAGAGCACCTGGAACAGCAGCTGGGGCTCTAGTGCCCGGGCAGGAGCAACTCCCCATCCACCTTCCACGGAGTCCACCTGCCTGCATTTTGGTCCTTTTCCCTCCAAAAAAGATTTTTCCCTTTTTTAACTTTGAAACAGGCAGGAGACAGGTTACCCAGGCAGGGGAAAAAAAATAAAAAGCCTTTTTTTTTTTTTTTTTTTTTTTTTTTTTACCGAAGTGAATGACCATCTTCTGGGAAGTATAGGTTTTGAACCTGAAAACTCTGTCTGTCTGTCTCTTAGTCCACAGAAAGAGCCACTAGCCCAGCCAGATCTCACGCTCAGATGGGGTGTTTTTGCCAGTCAAAGGTCTGCACAGCACACTAGGGATTGGGCGGCCTGAGACCCAAATGTTACATTGTAGATGGACTGTTTGCAGTTCTTGCTCCCCAGGACATTGGACTGTCTCAACTCCCTCCCCTACAGCATGAAAAAAAGACTCTTTCCAACCTTGGAGCAACTGGAGTGGGGGCGAGGGGAGCTGTTTGCATGTCTGCACTGCTCATGCCCAGGTGTCTGTGGGGGTCCGTGGCAGAGGCTGTAAGGTGCTAGGGGGCAGAAGGAGACTGTTTGAGAGGCAGGCTGCAGGCAGGGGAACCAGGAGTGTGTGCAGGGCTGTGTGTGTGGGTGTGGTGGCAGGGGGTTAGGGCAGGTCCCCCTGCTGGATGGTGAGATGGCAGCTGGGCTGGCCCTGGGCCCTCAGGGCTGAAGGGCAGAAGCAGGGTGGCAGTAAAGTAGCGCAGGGAGGAACACAGTAGATGTTAGTTGGGAGCTGCGGGACAGAGGGTAAGGGGAAAGGGGGCATCCTTGAGGAGGGGTCAGGACTAGAGAGTGGGGGCAGCTGGAGGCATGGAAGGTCCCAGGAATCAGGGACTGACAGGAACAGATTCCTACACCCCCCCACTGGATAGAAGCTGCAGAAGCCAGAGCAGCAGCCCTGGATTGCCTAGGCCAAGGGCCCTGAGTGAGTCCCGCTGAGGATGAGGAAGAGGAGGAGGGGGTGTAGGAGGAGGAGGAGGAAGAGGAGGAGGAAGAGGAGAAAGAGGAGGAGGAAGAAGAGGAGGAGGAGGAGGAGGAGGAGGAGGAGGAGGAGGAGGGGCAGGAGGGCAGCTGTCAGTAGGCAACGGGATTAATAGAGGCCTCCATTACGGAGGCATGTGTCCAGGCAGGCACCCACCAACCCTCAGGGGCAGCTCAGGGCACCCAGGGACTTGGTGTGGGTATCTCTGGGGCGGGGACTGTCAGTCAGTCAGCAAGACTGTGTGTCAGTGCACATGGTGGGACAGGGGCCTGGCGGACCTTGGTCCCCCGCCCTGGACTGTCAGATGCCAGCCCCATGCCCAGACACACACCAATCCGCCCATAGCCCCTTGGCCCGGCCGACCAGCACCTGCTTTGGCCTGGGGCTCTGTCTCTGGTGGCTGGCCACCACCCCTCAAGTCAAGTTCAGCATGGGGTCATGGCTGCTGGTCAACTGGATGGGCGGGGTCCCCGTGGCCTAGCAACCACAGGAGCCCTCTGTGATGTCCTAGCCCCTGGCAATCTGTGCTGGCCACACTGGCACTGGGCAGCCCAACTGCCCTGCCACTAGGTCAGGCAACAGCGCCCAGACGCCTGGGCCCTGGCACAGAGGGACGGAAGGATGGCAAGACAGTGCTGACCGACGAGGGACCTCAGGGCTGGCAGCCAAGAGAAGATAGGTGGAGGTGCGCCCGGGATCCAGGGAGCCCAGGCCAGAGCTGCCTGCATGCCTGCCGGCCTTCCTGGATGTCTGTATGCTGCCTTTGTCCAGGTAGGTTTCTCAGGTCCCCTCCAATCCTGTCCTCTCCTGTCCTCACCATCCTGTCCCCTCTCCTTTCCTCCGCACTTTGCTTCTCTCCTTTGTCTGTCCTCTCTTCCAGGTGTCCTGCTCACCAGCTCCAGCACTTGTGATGGTTCTCCAGTGACAGCTGTTCGCAACCCCTTCCACCCCCTGCCTGCCCCTAATGTGACCCAGCTCACAGGGTCTCCGGCTCACCCCACCCAAACCCACCCGCCCCAACACATTCCCTGGTTCAGCCCCTCTGCCCTATTCAGCCAAACTGGGCCTTTGCAACCTACCTATGCATCGTTGTTTCTCCTCACCATTCAAGGAGAGATCTCCTTTTGTACTTAGCTTGGTTGACTGGTGGATGGATGGATGGATGGATGTATGGATGAATGGATGGATAGATGTATGGGTGGATGGATGGATGGATGGATGGATGGAAAGGTCAATGGATCGGTTTTGTAGAGGCAGATTACCATATAGGGGTACTGGAGTCCGCTGGTGTCAGATCCTTAGTCAATGTCAAATGTAAAACATTAATTCATCAATAACAAAAATGAATAAGCACCTAAATCAATAAATAAATATAAAAACTGGGTTAAAAAATACATGGCGTCTTTGCCTTTCTGCATATGGAATGCTGTGAGGATCTTAACAAGGAAAGCATTGTCCTGAGTAGCCCATTTGAAGTCGTGGAATATTTCCTTTTCCTTTTTCTTTTTTTACTTTCTATTTTCTTGATTATTCACTGGAATAAATAGACAGGAATTGAGAGGGAAGGGAGGTAGAGAGAGTTTGAGACACAGAGAGAGACAACTGCAGCACTTCCGCACCACTTGTAAAGATTTCCCCTGGCAGGTGCGAACCCGGGTGTTGAAGCCCAGTCCTCCTGCATTGTAACATGAGTGCTTAACTGGGTGTGGCACACCTGGTACCCTTGATGGGACACTTTTTTTTAGCAATGAAAAGAAATTCTCGTGGCAAGGTAATAAATAAATGAAGAAGTAAATAAAAGTGCATTTACATTATCTCAGTGGAAACACACAGGGACATATACGTCTCTGTTACCTGTATTACTTCTTCATGTATGGATTGATTGCCTCAAGAGGTTATTGCCACAGCTGAGTGCCTACACCACGAATAATCCACAGCTCCTGCACTCCATTTGTTCCCCTTTCGCTGCCCTTGTTGCTTGGTCACTGTGGTGGTTATTGTTTTTGTTGTTGTTGTTGTTACTGACCTTGCATCTGACAGACACAAAAGGAGAGAGCAGAGGAAATACAGGGTGGGAGAGAAAGATAGAGCTCCTAAAGACCTGCTTCACCCCCTGTAAAGCGACTCCCCTGCAGGTGGCAGTCTGGGGGCCAGACCCCAAATCCTTCCACCTGTCCCCTCTATTTGTGATCGCCACAAGCCCTTAACCCTCTGACATACCGCCAAACCTCCCTGGATTTACTTTTGAAGGCAGTATCACCTGCCTCGTTTTGAATCCTCATTATCCTGAGGGTCAGTCCTGGAGACAGTGTCATGACAGGACACATGGAGATCTCTGTTATCAGAGAGCACCTGGAACAGCAGCTGGGGCTCTAGTGCCCGGGCAGGAGCAACTCCCCATCCACCTTCCACGGAGTCCACCTGCCTGCATTTTGGTCCTTTTCCCTCCAAAAAAGATTTTTCCCTTTTTTCACTTTGAAACAGGCAGGAGACAGGTTACCCAGGCAGGGGAAAAAAATAAAAAGCCTTTTTTTTTTTTTTTTTTTTTTTTTTTTTACCGAAGTGAATGACCATCTTCTGGGAAGTATAGGTTTTGAACCTGAAAACTCTGTCTGTCTGTCTCTTAGTCCACAGAGAGAGCCACTAGCCCAGCCAGATCTCACGCTCAGATGGGGTGTTTTTGCCAGTCAAAGGTCTGCACAGCACACTAGGGATTGGGCGGCCTGAGACCCAAATGTTACATTGTAGATGGACTGTTTGCAGTTCTTGCTCCCCAGGACATTGGACTGTCTCAACTCCCTCCCCTACAGCATGAAAAAAAGACTCTTTCCAACCTTGGAGCAACTGGAGTGGGGGCGAGGGGAGCTGTTTGCATGTCTGCACTGCTCATGCCCAGGTGTCTGTGGGGGTCCGTGGCAGAGGCTGTAAGGTGCTAGGGGGCAGAAGGAGACTGTTTGAGAGGCAGGCTGCAGGCAGGGGAACCAGGAGTGTGTGCAGGGCTGTGTGTGTGGGTGTGGTGGCAGGGGGTTAGGGCAGGTCCCCCTGCTGGATGGTGAGATGGCAGCTGGGCTGGCCCTGGGCCCTCAGGGCTGAAGGGCAGAAGCAGGGTGGCAGTAAAGTAGTGCAGGGAGGAACACAGTAGATGTTAGTTGGGAGCTGCGGGACAGAGGGTAAGGGGAAAGGGGGCATCCTTGAGGAGGGGTCAGGACTAGAGAGTGGGGGCAGCTGGAGGCATGGAAGGTCCCAGGAATCAGGGACTGACAGGAACAGATTCCTACACCCCCCCACTGGATAGAAGCTGCAGAAGCCAGAGCAGCAGCCCTGGATTGCCTAGGCCAAGGGCCCTGAGTGAGTCCCGCTGAGGATGAGGAAGAGGAGGAGGGGGTGTAGGAGGAGGAGGAGGAAGAGGAGGAGGAAGAGGAGAAAGAGGAGGAGGAAGAAGAGGAGGAGGAGGAGGAGGAGGAGGAGGAGGGGCAGGAGGGCAGCTGTCAGTAGGCAACGGGATTAATAGAGGCCTCCATTACGGAGGCATGTGTCCAGGCAGGCACCCACCAACCCTCAGGGGCAGCTCAGGGCACCCAGGGACTTGGTGTGGGTATCTCTGGGGCGGGGACTGTCAGTCAGTCAGCAAGACTGTGTGTCAGTGCACATGGTGGGACAGGGGCCTGGCGGACCTTGGTCCCCCGCCCTGGACTGTCAGATGCCAGCCCCATGCCCAGACACACACCAATCCGCCCATAGCCCCTTGGCCCGGCCGACCAGCACCTGCTTTGGCCTGGGGCTCTGTCTCTGGTGGCTGGCCACCACCCCTCAAGTCAAGTTCAGCATGGGGTCATGGCTGCTGGTCAACTGGATGGGCGGGGTCCCCGTGGCCTAGCAACCACAGGAGCCCTCTGTGATGTCCTAGCCCCTGGCAATCTGTGCTGGCCACACTGGCACTGGGCAGCCCAACTGCCCTGCCACTAGGTCAGGCAACAGCGCCCAGACGCCTGGGCCCTGGCACAGAGGGACGGAAGGATGGCAAGACAGTGCTGACCGACGAGGGACCTCAGGGCTGGCAGCCAAGAGAAGATAGGTGGAGGTGCGCCCGGGATCCAGGGAGCCCAGGCCAGAGCTGCCTGCATGCCTGCCGGCCTTCCTGGATGTCTGTATGCTGCCTTTGTCCAGGTAGGTTTCTCAGGTCCCCTCCAATCCTGTCCTCTCCTGTCCTCACCATCCTGTCCCCTCTCCTTTCCTCCGCACTTTGCTTCTCTCCTTTGTCTGTCCTCTCTTCCAGGTGTCCTGCTCACCAGCTCCAGCACTTGTGATGGTTCTCCAGTGACAGCTGTTCGCAACCCCTTCCACCCCCTGCCTGCCCCTAATGTGACCCAGCTCACAGGGTCTCCGGCTCACCCCACCCAAACCCACCCGCCCCAACACATTCCCTGGTTCAGCCCCTCTGCCCTATTCAGCCAAACTGGGCCTTTGCAACCTACCTATGCATCGTTGTTTCTCCTCACCATTCAAGGAGAGATCTCCTTTTGTACTTAGCTTGGTTGACTGGTGGATGGATGGATGGATGGATGTATGGATGAATGGATGGATAGATGTATGGGTGGATGGATGGATGGATGGATGGATGGAAAGGTCAATGGATCGGTTTTGTAGAGGCAGATTACCATATAGGGGTACTGGAGTCCGCTGGTGTCAGATCCTTAGTCAATGTCAAATGTAAAACATTAATTCATCAATAACAAAAATGAATAAGCACCTAAATCAATAAATAAATATAAAAACTGGGTTAAAAAATACATGGCGTCTTTGCCTTTCTGCATATGGAATGCTGTGAGGATCTTAACAAGGAAAGCATTGTCCTGAGTAGCCCATTTGAAGTCGTGGAATATTTCCTTTTCCTTTTTCTTTTTTTACTTTCTATTTTCTTGATTATTCACTGGAATAAATAGACAGGAATTGAGAGGGAAGGGAGGTAGAGAGAGTTTGAGACACAGAGAGAGACAACTGCAGCACTTCCGCACCACTTGTAAAGATTTCCCCTGGCAGGTGCGAACCCGGGTGTTGAAGCCCAGTCCTCCTGCATTGTAACATGAGTGCTTAACTGGGTGTGGCACACCTGGTACCCTTGATGGGACACTTTTTTTTAGCAATGAAAAGAAATTCTCGTGGCAAGGTAATAAATAAATGAAGAAGTAAATAAAAGTGCATTTACATTATCTCAGTGGAAACACACAGGGACATATACGTCTCTGTTACCTGTATTACTTCTTCATGTATGGATTGATTGCCTCAAGAGGTTATTGCCACAGCTGAGTGCCTACACCACGAATAATCCACAGCTCCTGCACTCCATTTGTTCCCCTTTCGCTGCCCTTGTTGCTTGGTCACTGTGGTGGTTATTGTTTTTGTTGTTGTTGTTGTTACTGACCTTGCATCTGACAGACACAAAAGGAGAGAGCAGAGGAAATACAGGGTGGGAGAGAAAGATAGAGCTCCTAAAGACCTGCTTCACCCCCTGTAAAGCGACTCCCCTGCAGGTGGCAGTCTGGGGGCCAGACCCCAAATCCTTCCACCTGTCCCCTCTATTTGTGATCGCCACAAGCCCTTAACCCTCTGACATACCGCCAAACCTCCCTGGATTTACTTTTGAAGGCAGTATCACCTGCCTCGTTTTGAATCCTCATTATCCTGAGGGTCAGTCCTGGAGACAGTGTCATGACAGGACACATGGAGATCTCTGTTATCAGAGAGCACCTGGAACAGCAGCTGGGGCTCTAGTGCCCGGGCAGGAGCAACTCCCCATCCACCTTCCACGGAGTCCACCTGCCTGCATTTTGGTCCTTTTCCCTCCAAAAAAGATTTTTCCCTTTTTTCACTTTGAAACAGGCAGGAGACAGGTTACCCAGGCAGGGGAAAAAAAATAAAAAGCCTTTTTTTTTTTTTTTTTTTTTTTTTTTACCGAAGTGAATGACCATCTTCTGGGAAGTATAGGTTTTGAACCTGAAAACTCTGTCTGTCTGTCTCTTAGTCCACAGAGAGAGCCACTAGCCCAGCCAGATCTCACGCTCAGATGGGGTGTTTTTGCCAGTCAAAGGTCTGCACAGCACACTAGGGATTGGGCGGCCTGAGACCCAAATGTTACATTGTAGATGGACTGTTTGCAGTTCTTGCTCCCCAGGACATTGGACTGTCTCAACTCCCTCCCCTACAGCATGAAAAAAAGACTCTTTCCAACCTTGGAGCAACTGGAGTGGGGGCGAGGGGAGCTGTTTGCATGTCTGCACTGCTCATGCCCAGGTGTCTGTGGGGGTCCGTGGCAGAGGCTGTAAGGTGCTAGGGGGCAGAAGGAGACTGTTTGAGAGGCAGGCTGCAGGCAGGGGAACCAGGAGTGTGTGCAGGGCTGTGTGTGTGGGTGTGGTGGCAGGGGGTTAGGGCAGGTCCCCCTGCTGGATGGTGAGATGGCAGCTGGGCTGGCCCTGGGCCCTCAGGGCTGAAGGGCAGAAGCAGGGTGGCAGTAAAGTAGCGCAGGGAGGAACACAGTAGATGTTAGTTGGGAGCTGCGGGACAGAGGGTAAGGGGAAAGGGGGCATCCTTGAGGAGGGGTCAGGACTAGAGAGTGGGGGCAGCTGGAGGCATGGAAGGTCCCAGGAATCAGGGACTGACAGGAACAGATTCCTACACCCCCCCACTGGATAGAAGCTGCAGAAGCCAGAGCAGCAGCCCTGGATTGCCTAGGCCAAGGGCCCTGAGTGAGTCCCGCTGAGGATGAGGAAGAGGAGGAGGGGGTGTAGGAGGAGGAGGAGGAAGAGGAGGAGGAAGAGGAGAAAGAGGAGGAGGAAGAAGAGGAGGAGGAGGAGGAGGAGGAGGAGGAGGAGGAGGAGGAGGGGCAGGAGGGCAGCTGTCAGTAGGCAACGGGATTAATAGAGGCCTCCATTACGGAGGCATGTGTCCAGGCAGGCACCCACCAACCCTCAGGGGCAGCTCAGGGCACCCAGGGACTTGGTGTGGGTATCTCTGGGGCGGGGACTGTCAGTCAGTCAGCAAGACTGTGTGTCAGTGCACATGGTGGGACAGGGGCCTGGCGGACCTTGGTCCCCTGCCCTGGACTGTCAGATGCCAGCCCCATGCCCAGACACACACCAATCCGCCCATAGCCCCTTGGCCCGGCCGACCAGCACCTGCTTTGGCCTGGGGCTCTGTCTCTGGTGGCTGGCCACCACCCCTCAAGTCAAGTTCAGCATGGGGTCATGGCTGCTGGTCAACTGGATGGGCGGGGTCCCCGTGGCCTAGCAACCACAGGAGCCCTCTGTGATGTCCTAGCCCCTGGCAATCTGTGCTGGCCACACTGGCACTGGGCAGCCCAACTGCCCTGCCACTAGGTCAGGCAACAGCGCCCAGACGCCTGGGCCCTGGCACAGAGGGACGGAAGGATGGCAAGACAGTGCTGACCGACGAGGGACCTCAGGGCTGGCAGCCAAGAGAAGATAGGTGGAGGTGCGCCCGGGATCCAGGGAGCCCAGGCCAGAGCTGCCTGCATGCCTGCCGGCCTTCCTGGATGTCTGTATGCTGCCTTTGTCCAGGTAGGTTTCTCAGGTCCCCTCCAATCCTGTCCTCTCCTGTCCTCACCATCCTGTCCCCTCTCCTTTCCTCCGCACTTTGCTTCTCTCCTTTGTCTGTCCTCTCTTCCAGGTGTCCTGCTCACCAGCTCCAGCACTTGTGATGGTTCTCCAGTGACAGCTGTTCGCAACCCCTTCCACCCCCTGCCTGCCCCTAATGTGACCCAGCTCACAGGGTCTCCGGCTCACCCCACCCAAACCCACCCGCCCCAACACATTCCCTGGTTCAGCCCCTCTGCCCTATTCAGCCAAACTGGGCCTTTGCAACCTACCTATGCATCGTTGTTTCTCCTCACCATTCAAGGAGAGATCTCCTTTTGTACTTAGCTTGGTTGACTGGTGGATGGATGGATGGATGGATGTATGGATGAATGGATGGATAGATGTATGGGTGGATGGATGGATGGATGGATGGATGGAAAGGTCAATGGATCGGTTTTGTAGAGGCAGATTACCATATAGGGGTACTGGAGTCCGCTGGTGTCAGATCCTTAGTCAATGTCAAATGTAAAACATTAATTCATCAATAACAAAAATGAATAAGCACCTAAATCAATAAATAAATATAAAAACTGGGTTAAAAAATACATGGCGTCTTTGCCTTTCTGCATATGGAATGCTGTGAGGATCTTAACAAGGAAAGCATTGTCCTGAGTAGCCCATTTGAAGTCGTGGAATATTTCCTTTTCCTTTTTCTTTTTTTACTTTCTATTTTCTTGATTATTCACTGGAATAAATAGACAGGAATTGAGAGGGAAGGGAGGTAGAGAGAGTTTGAGACACAGAGAGAGACAACTGCAGCACTTCCGCACCACTTGTAAAGATTTCCCCTGGCAGGTGCGAACCCGGGTGTTGAAGCCCAGTCCTCCTGCATTGTAACATGAGTGCTTAACTGGGTGTGGCACACCTGGTACCCTTGATGGGACACTTTTTTTTAGCAATGAAAAGAAATTCTCGTGGCAAGGTAATAAATAAATGAAGAAGTAAATAAAAGTGCATTTACATTATCTCAGTGGAAACACACAGGGACATATACGTCTCTGTTACCTGTATTACTTCTTCATGTATGGATTGATTGCCTCAAGAGGTTATTGCCACAGCTGAGTGCCTACACCACGAATAATCCACAGCTCCTGCACTCCATTTGTTCCCCTTTCGCTGCCCTTGTTGCTTGGTCACTGTGGTGGTTATTGTTTTTTTTGTTGTTGTTGTTACTGACCTTGCATCTGACAGACACAAAAGGAGAGAGCAGAGGAAATACAGGGTGGGAGAGAAAGATAGAGCTCCTAAAGACCTGCTTCACCCCCTGTAAAGCGACTCCCCTGCAGGTGGCAGTCTGGGGGCCAGACCCCAAATCCTTCCACCTGTCCCCTCTATTTGTGATCGCCACAAGCCCTTAACCCTCTGACATACCGCCAAACCTCCCTGGATTTACTTTTGAAGGCAGTATCACCTGCCTCGTTTTGAATCCTCATTATCCTGAGGGTCAGTCCTGGAGACAGTGTCATGACAGGACACATGGAGATCTCTGTTATCAGAGAGCACCTGGAACAGCAGCTGGGGCTCTAGTGCCCGGGCAGGAGCAACTCCCCATCCACCTTCCACGGAGTCCACCTGCCTGCATTTTGGTCCTTTTCCCTCCAAAAAAGATTTTTCCCTTTTTTCACTTTGAAACAGGCAGGAGACAGGTTACCCAGGCAGGGGAAAAAAAATAAAAAGCCTTTTTTTTTTTTTTTTTTTTTTTTTTACCGAAGTGAATGACCATCTTCTGGGAAGTATAGGTTTTGAACCTGAAAACTCTGTCTGTCTGTCTCTTAGTCCACAGAAAGAGCCACTAGCCCAGCCAGATCTCACGCTCAGATGGGGTGTTTTTGCCAGTCAAAGGTCTGCACAGCACACTAGGGATTGGGCGGCCTGAGACCCAAATGTTACATTGTAGATGGACTGTTTGCAGTTCTTGCTCCCCAGGACATTGGACTGTCTCAACTCCCTCCCCTACAGCATGAAAAAAAGACTCTTTCCAACCTTGGAGCAACTGGAGTGGGGGCGAGGGGAGCTGTTTGCATGTCTGCACTGCTCATGCCCAGGTGTCTGTGGGGGTCCGTGGCAGAGGCTGTAAGGTGCTAGGGGGCAGAAGGAGACTGTTTGAGAGGCAGGCTGCAGGCAGGGGAACCAGGAGTGTGTGCAGGGCTGTGTGTGTGGGTGTGGTGGCAGGGGGTTAGGGCAGGTCCCCGTGCTGGATGGTGAGATGGCAGCTGGGCTGGCCCTGGGCCCTCAGGGCTGAAGGGCAGAAGCAGGGTGGCAGTAAAGTAGCGCAGGGAGGAACACAGTAGATGTTAGTTGGGAGCTGCGGGACAGAGGGTAAGGGGAAAGGTGGCATCCTTGAGGAGGGGTCAGGACTAGAGAGTGGGGGCAGCTGGAGGCATGGAAGGTCCCAGGAATCAGGGACTGACAGGAACAGATTCCTACACCCCCCCACTGGATAGAAGCTGCAGAAGCCAGAGCAGCAGCCCTGGATTGCCTAGGCCAAGGGCCCTGAGTGAGTCCCGCTGAGGATGAGGAAGAGGAGGAGGGGGTGTAGGAGGAGGAGGAGGAAGAGGAGGAGGAAGAGGAGAAAGAGGAGGAGGAAGAAGAGGAGGAGGAGGAGGAGGAGGAGGGGCAGGAGGGCAGCTGTCAGTAGGCAACGGGATTAATAGAGGCCTCCATTACGGAGGCATGTGTCCAGGCAGGCACCCACCAACCCTCAGGGGCAGCTCAGGGCACCCAGGGACTTGGTGTGGGTATCTCTGGGGCGGGGACTGTCAGTCAGTCAGCAAGACTGTGTGTCAGTGCACATGGTGGGACAGGGGCCTGGCGGACCTTGGTCCCCCGCCCTGGACTGTCAGATGCCAGCCCCATGCCCAGACACACACCAATCCGCCCATAGCCCCTTGGCCCGGCCGACCAGCACCTGCTTTGGCCTGGGGCTCTGTCTCTGGTGGCTGGCCACCACCCCTCAAGTCAAGTTCAGCATGGGGTCATGGCTGCTGGTCAACTGGATGGGCGGGGTCCCCGTGGCCTAGCAACAACAGGAGCCCTCTGTGATGTCCTAGCCCCTGGCAATCTGTGCTGGCCACACTGGCACTGGGCAGCCCAACTGCCCTGCCACTAGGTCAGGCAACAGCGCCCAGACGCCTGGGCCCTGGCACAGAGGGACGGAAGGATGGCAAGACAGTGCTGACCGACGAGGGACCTCAGGGCTGGCAGCCAAGAGAAGACAGGTGGAGGTGCGCCCGGGATCCAGGGAGCCCAGGCCAGAGCTGCCTGCATGCCTGCTGGCCTTCCTGGATGTCTGTATGCTGCCTTTGTCCAGGTAGGTTTCTCAGGTCCCCTCCAATCCTGTCCTCTCCTGTCCTCACCATCCTGTCCCCTCTCCTTTCCTCCGCACTTTGCTTCTCTCCTTTGTCTGTCCTCTCTTCCAGGTGTCCTGCTCACCAGCTCCAGCACTTGTGATGGTTCTCCAGTGACAGCTGTTCGCAACCCCTTCCACCCCCTGCCTGCCCCTAATGTGACCCAGCTCACAGGGTCTCCGGCTCACCCCACCCAAACCCACACGCCCCAACACATTCCCTGGTTCAGCCCCTCTGCCCTATTCAGCCAAACTGGGCCTTTGCAACCTACCTATGCATCGTTGTTTCTCCTCACCATTCAAGGAGAGATCTCCTTTTGTGCTTAGCTTGGTTGACTGGTGGATGGATGGATGGATGGATGGATGGATGGATGTATGGATGAATGGATGGATAGATGTATGGGTGGATGGATGGATGGATGGAAAGGTCAATGGATCGGTTTTGTAGAGGCAGATTACCATATAGGGGTACTGGAGTCCGCTGGTGTCAGATCCTTAGTCAATGTCAAATGTAAAACATTAATTCATCAATAACAAAAATGAATAAGCACCTAAATCAATAAATAAATATAAAAACTGGGTTAAAAAATACATGGTGTCTTTGCCTTTCTGCATATGGAATGCTGTGAGGATCTTAACAAGGAAAGCATTGTCCTGAGTAGCCCATTTGAAGTCGTGGAATATTTCCTTTTCCTTTTTCTTTTTTTACTTTCTATTTTCTTGATTATTCACTGGAATAAATAGACAGGAATTGAGAGGGAAGGGAGGTAGAGAGAGTTTGAGACACAGAGAGAGACAACTGCAGCACTTCCGCACCACTTGTAAAGATTTCCCCTGGCAGGTGCGAACCCGGGTGTTGAAGCCCAGTCCTCCTGCATTGTAACATGAGTGCTTAACTGGGTGTGGCACACCTGGTACCCTTGATGGGACACTTTTTTTTTAGCAATGAAAAGAAATTCTCGTGGCAAGGTAATAAATAAATGAAGAAGTAAATAAAAGTGCATTTACATTATCTCAGTGGAAACACACAGGGACATATACATCTCTGTTACCTGTATTACTTCTTCATGTATGGATTGATTGCCTCAAGAGGTTATTGCCACAGCTGAGTGCCTACACCACGAATAATCCACAGCTCCTGCACTCCATTTGTTCCCCTTTCGCTGCCCTTGTTGCTTGGTCACTGTGGTGGTTATTGTTTTTGTTGTTGTTGTTGTTACTGACCTTGCATCTGACAGACACAAAAGGAGAGAGCAGAGGAAATACAGGGTGGGAGAGAAAGATAGAGCTCCTAAAGACCTGCTTCACCCCCTGTAAAGCGACTCCCCTGCAGGTGGCAGTCTGGGGCCCAGACCCCAAATCCTTCCACCTGTCCCCTCTATTCGTGATCGCCACAAGCCCTTAACCCTCTGACATACCGCCAAACCTCCCTGGATTTACTTTTGAAGGCAGTATCACCTGCCTCGTTTTGAATCCTCATTATCCTGAGGGTCAGTCCTGGAGACAGTGTCATGACAGGACACATGGAGATCTCTGTTATCAGAGAGCACCTGGAACAGCAGCTGGGGCTCTAGTGCCCGGGCAGGAGCAACTCCCCATCCACCTTCCACGGAGTCCACCTGCCTGCATTTTGGTCCTTTTCCCTCCAAAAAAGATTTTTCCCTTTTTTAACTTTGAAACAGGCAGGAGACAGGTTACCCAGGCAGGGGAAAAAAAATAAAAAGCCTTTTTTTTTTTTTTTTTTTTTTTTTTTACCGAAGTGAATGACCATCTTCTGGGAAGTATAGGTTTTGAACCTGAAAACTCTGTCTGTCTGTCTCTTAGTCCACAGAGAGAGCCACTAGCCCAGCCAGATCTCACGCTCAGATGGGGTGTTTTTGCCAGTCAAAGGTCTGCACAGCACACTAGGGATTGGGCGGCCTGAGACCCAAATGTTACATTGTAGATGGACTGTTTGCAGTTCTTGCTCCCCAGGACATTGGACTGTCTCAACTCCCTCCCCTACAGCATGAAAAAAAGACTCTTTCCAACCTTGGAGCAACTGGAGTGGGGGCGAGGGGAGCTGTTTGCATGTCTGCACTGCTCATGCCCAGGTGTCTGTGGGGGTCCGTGGCAGAGGCTGTAAGGTGCTAGGGGGCAGAAGGAGACTGTTTGAGAGGCAGGCTGCAGGCAGGGGAACCAGGAGTGTGTGCAGGGCTGTGTGTGTGGGTGTGGTGGCAGGGGGTTAGGGCAGGTCCCCCTGCTGGATGGTGAGATGGCAGCTGGGCTGGCCCTGGGCCCTCAGGGCTGAAGGGCAGAAGCAGGGTGGCAGTAAAGTAGCGTAGGGAGGAACACAGTAGATGTTAGTTGGGAGCTGCGGGACAGAAGGTAAGGGGAAAGGGGGCATCCTTGAGGAGGGGTCAGGACTAGAGAGTGGGGGCAGCTGGAGGCATGGAAGGTCCCAGGAATCAGGGACAGACAGGAACAGATTCCTACACCCCCCCACTGGATAGAAGCTGCAGAAGCCAGAGCAGCAGCCCTGGATTGCCTAGGCCAAGGGCCCTGAGTGAGTCCCGCTGAGGATGAGGAAGAGGAGGAGGGGGTGTAGGAGGAGGAGGAGGAAGAGGAGGAGGAAGAGGAGAAAGAGGAGGAGGAAGAAGAGGAGGAGGAGGAGGAGGAGGAGGAGGAGGAGGGGCAGGAGGGCAGCTGTCAGTAGGCAACGGGATTAATAGAGGCCTCCATTACGGAGGCATGTGTCCAGGCAGGCACCCACCAACCCTCAGGGGCAGCTCAGGGCACCCAGGGACTTGGTGTGGGTATCTCTGGGGCGGGGACTGTCAGTCAGTCAGCAAGACTGTGTGTCAGTGCACATGGTGGGACAGGGGCCTGGCGGACCTTGGTCCCCCGCCCTGGACTGTCAGATGCCAGCCCCATGCCCAGACACACACCAATCCGCCCATAGCCCCTTGGCCCGGCCGACCAGCACCTGCTTTGGCCTGGGGCTCTGTCTCTGGTGGCTGGCCACCACCCCTCAAGTCAAGTTCAGCATGGGGTCATGGCTGCTGGTCAACTGGATGGGCGGGGTCCCCGTGGCCTAGCAACCACAGGAGCCCTCTGTGATGTCCTAGCCCCTGGCAATCTGTGCTGGCCACACTGGCACTGGGCAGCCCAACTGCCCTGCCACTAGGTCAGGCAACAGCGCCCAGACGCCTGGGCCCTGGCACAGAGGGACGGAAGGATGGCAAGACAGTGATGACCGACGAGGGACCTCAGGGCTGGCAGCCAAGAGAAGATAGGTGGAGGTGCGCCCGGGATCCAGGGAGCCCAGGCCAGAGCTGCCTGCATGCCTGCCGGCCTTCCTGGATGTCTGTATGCTGCCTTTGTCCAGGTAGGTTTCTCAGGTCCCCTCCAATCCTGTCCTCTCCTGTCCTCGCCATCCTGTCCCCTCTCCTTTCCTCCGCACTTTGCTTCTCTCCTTTGTCTGTCCTCTCTTCCAGGTGTCCTGCTCACCAGCTCCAGCACTTGTGATGGTTCTCCAGTGACAGCTGTTCGCAACCCCTTCCACCCCCTGCCTGCCCCTAATGTGACCCAGCTCACAGGGTCTCCGGCTCACCCCACCCAAACCCACACGCCCCAACACATTCCCTGGTTCAGCCCCTCTGCCCTATTCAGCCAAACTGGGCCTTTGCAACCTACCTATGCATCGTTGTTTCTCCTCACCATTCAAGGAGAGATCTCCTTTTGTACTTAGCTTGGTTGACTGGTGGATGGATGGATGGATGGATGTATGGATGAATGGATGGATAGATGTATGGGTGGATGGATGGATGGATGGATGGAAAGGTCAATGGATCGGTTTTGTAGAGGCAGATTACCATATAGGGGTACTGGAGTCCGCTGGTGTCAGATCCTTAGTCAATGTCAAATGTAAAACATTAATTCATCAATAACAAAAATGAATAAGCACCTAAATCAATAAATAAATATAAAAACTGGGTTAAAAAATACATGGCGTCTTTGCCTTTCTGCATATGGAATGCTGTGAGGATCTTAACAAGGAAAGCATTGTCCTGAGTAGCCCATTTGAAGTCGTGGAATATTTCCTTTTCCTTTTTCTTTTTTTACTTTCTATTTTCTTGATTATTCACTGGAATAAATAGACAGGAATTGAGAGGGAAGGGAGGTAGAGAGAGTTTGAGACACAGAGAGAGACAACTGCAGCACTTCCGCACCACTTGTAAAGATTTCCCCTGGCAGGTGCGAACCCGGGTGTTGAAGCCCAGTCCTGCTGCATTGTAACATGAGTGCTTAACTGGGTGTGGCACACCTGGAACCCTTGATGGGACACTTTTTTTTAGCAATGAAAAGAAATTCTCGTGGCAAGGTAATAAATAAATGAAGAAGTAAATAAAAGTGCATTTACATTATCTCAGTGGAAACACACAGGGACATATACGTCTCTGTTACCTGTATTACTTCTTCATGTATGGATTGATTGCCTCAAGAGGTTATTGCCACAGCTGAGTGCCTACACCACGAATAATCCACAGCTCCTGCACTCCATTTGTTCCCCTTTCGCTGCCCTTGTTGCTTGGTCACTGTGGTGGTTATTGTTTTTGTTGTTGTTGTTGTTACTGACCTTGCATCTGACAGACACAAAAGGAGAGAGCAGAGGAAATACAGGGTGGGAGAGAAAGATAGAGCTCCTAAAGACCTGCTTCACCCCCTGTAAAGCGACTCCCCTGCAGGTGGCAGTCTGGGGGCCAGACCCCAAATCCTTCCACCTGTCCCCTCTATTCGTGATCGCCACAAGCCCTTAACCCTCTGACATACCGCCAAACCTCCCTGGATTTACTTTTGAAGGCAGTATCACCTGCCTCGTTTTGAATCCTCATTATCCTGAGGGTCAGTCCTGGAGACAGTGTCATGACAGGACACATGGAGATCTCTGTTATCAGAGAGCACCTGGAACAGCAGCTGGGGCTCTAGTGCCCGGGCAGGAGCAACTCCCCATCCACCTTCCACGGAGTCCACCTGCCTGCATTTTGGTCCTTTTCCCTCCAAAAAAGATTTTTCCCTTTTTTCACTTTGAAACAGGCAGGAGACAGGTTACCCAGGCAGGGGAAAAAAAATAAAAAGCCTTTTTTTTTTTTTTTTTTTTTTTTTTTTTACCGAAGTGAATGACCATCTTCTGGGAAGTATAGGTTTTGAACCTGAAAACTCTGTCTGTCTGTCTCTTAGTCCACAGAAAGAGCCACTAGCCCAGCCAGATCTCACGCTCCGATGGGGTGTTTTTGCCAGTCAAAGGTCTGCACAGCACACTAGGGATTGGGCGGCCTGAGACCCAAATGTTACATTGTAGATGGACTGTTTGCAGTTCTTGCTCCCCAGGACATTGGACTGTCTCAACTCCCTCCCCTACAGCATGAAAAAAAGACTCTTTCCAACCTTGGAGCAACTGGAGTGGGGGCGAGGGGAGCTGTTTGCATGTCTGCACTGCTCATGCCCAGGTGTCTGTGGGGGTCCGTGGCAGAGGCTGTAAGGTGCTAGGGGGCAGAAGGAGACTGTTTGAGAGGCAGGCTGCAGGCAGGGGAACCAGGAGTGTGTGCAGGGCTGTGTGTGTGGGTGTGGTGGCAGGGGGTTAGGGCAGGTCCCCGTGCTGGATGGTGAGATGGCAGCTGGGCTGGCCCTGGGCCCTCAGGGCTGAAGGGCAGAAGCAGGGTGGCAGTAAAGTAGCGCAGGGAGGAACACAGTAGATGTTAGTTGGGAGCTGCGGGACAGAGGGTAAGGGGAAAGGGGGCATCCTTGAGGAGGGGTCAGGACTAGAGAGTGGGGGCAGCTGGAGGCATGGAAGGTCCCAGGAATCAGGGACTGACAGGAACAGATTCCTACACCCCCCCACTGGATAGAAGCTGCAGAAGCCAGAGCAGCAGCCCTGGATTGCCTAGGCCAAGGGCCCTGAGTGAGTCCCGCTGAGGATGAGGAAGAGGAGGAGGGGGTGTAGGAGGAGGAGGAGGAAGAGGAGGAGGAAGAGGAGAAAGAGGAGGAGGAAGAAGAGGAGGAGGAGGAGGAGGAGGAGGAGGAGGAGGAGGGGCAGGAGGGCAGCTGTCAGTAGGCAACGGGATTAATAGAGGCCTCCATTACGGAGGCATGTGTCCAGGCAGGCACCCACCAACCCTCAGGGGCAGCTCAGGGCACCCAGGGACTTGGTGTGGGTATCTCTGGGGCGGGGACTGTCAGTCAGTCAGCAAGACTGTGTGTCAGTGCACATGGTGGGACAGGGGCCTGGCGGACCTTGGTCCCCCGCCCTGGACTGTCAGATGCCAGCCCCATGCCCAGACACACACCAATCCGCCCATAGCCCCTTGGCCCGGCCGACCAGCACCTGCTTTGGCCTGGGGCTCTGTCTCTGGTGGCTGGCCACCACCCCTCAAGTCAAGTTCAGCATGGGGTCATGGCTGCTGGTCAACTGGATGGGCGGGGTCCCCGTGGCCTAGCAACCACAGGAGCCCTCTGTGATGTCCTAGCCCCTGGCAATCTGTGCTGGCCACACTGGCACTGGGCAGCCCAACTGCCCTGCCACTAGGTCAGGCAACAGCGCCCAGACGCCTGGGCCCTGGCACAGAGGGACGGAAGGATGGCAAGACAGTGCTGACCGACGAGGGACCTCAGGGCTGGCAGCCAAGAGAAGACAGGTGGAGGTGCGCCCGGGATCCAGGGAGCCCAGGCCAGAGCTGCCTGCATGCCTGCCGGCCTTCCTGGATGTCTGTATGCTGCCTTTGTCCAGGTAGGTTTCTCAGGTCCCCTCCAATCCTGTCCTCTCCTGTCCTCTCCTGTCCTCACCATCCTGTCCCCTCTCCTTTCCTCCGCACTTTGCTTCTCTCCTTTGTCTGTCCTCTCTTCCAGGTGTCCTGCTCACCAGCTCCAGCACTTGTGATGGTTCTCCAGTGACAGCTGTTCGCAACCCCTTCCACCCCCTGCCTGCCCCTAATGTGACCCAGCTCACAGGGTCTCCGGCTCACCCCACCCAAACCCACACGCCCCAACACATTCCCTGGTTCAGCCCCTCTGCCCTATTCAGCCAAACTGGGCCTTTGCAACCTACCTATGCATCGTTGTTTCTCCTCACCATTCAAGGAGAGATCTCCTTTTGTACTTAGCTTGGTTGACTGGTGGATGGATGGATGGATGGATGGATGGATGGATGGATGTATGGATGAATGGATGGATAGATGTATGGGTGGATGGATGGATGGATGGATGGAAAGGTCAATGGATCTGTTTTGTAGAGGCAGATTACCATATAGGGGTACTGGAGTCCGCTGGTGTGAGATCCTTAGTCAATGTCAAATGTAAAACATTAATTCATCAATAACAAAAATGAATAAGCACCTAAATAAATAAATAAATCAATATAAAAACTGGGTTAAAAAATACATGGCGTCTTTGCCTTTCTGCATATGGAATGCTGTGAGGATCTTAACAAGGAAAGGATTGTCCTGAGTAGCCCATTTGAAGTCGTGGAATATTTCCTTTTCCTTTTTCTTTTTTTACTTTCTATTTTCTTGATTATTCACTGGAATAAATAGACAGGAATTGAGAGGGAAGGGAGGTAGAGAGAGTTTGAGACACAGAGAGAGACAACTGCAGCACTTCCGCACCACTTGTAAAGATTTCCCCTGGCAGGTGCGAACCCGGGTGTTGAAGCCCAGTCCTCCTGCATTGTAACATGAGTGCTTAACTGGGTGTGGCACACCTGGTACCCTTGATGGGACACTTTTATTTAGCAATGAAAAGAAATTCTCGTGGCAAGGTAATAAATAAATGCAGAAGTAAATAAAAGTGCATTTACATTATCTCAGTGGAAACACACAGGGACATATACGTCTCTGTTACCTGTATTACTTCTTCATGTATGGATTGATTGCCTCAAGAGGTTATTGCCACAGCTGAGTGCCTACACCACGAATAATCCACAGCTCCTGCACTCCATTTGTTCCCCTTTCGCTGCCCTTGTTGCTTGGTCACTGTGGTGGTTATTGTTTTTTTTGTTGTTGTTGTTACTGACCTTGCATCTGACAGACACAAAAGGAGAGAGCAGAGGAAATACAGGGTGGGAGAGAAAGATAGAGCTCCTAAAGACCTGCTTCACCCCCTGTAAAGCGACTCCCCTGCAGGTGGCAGTCTGGGGGCCAGACCCCAAATCCTTCCACCTGTCCCCTCTATTTGTGATGGCCACAAGCCCTTAACCCTCTGACATACCGCCAAACCTCCCTGGATTTACTTTTGAAGGCAGTATCACCTGCCTCGTTTTGAATCCTCATTATCCTGAGGGTCAGTCCTGGAGACAGTGTCATGACAGGACACATGGAGATCTCTGTTATCAGAGAGCACCTGGAACAGCAGCTGGGGCTCTAGTGCCCGGGCAGGAGCAACTCCCCATCCACCTTCCACGGAGTCCACCTGCCTGCATTTTGGTCCTTTTCCCTCCAAAAAAGATTTTTCCCTTTTTTAACTTTGAAACAGGCAGGAGACAGGTTACCCAGGCAGGGGAAAAAAAATAAAAAGCCTTTTTTTTTTTTTTTTTTTTTTTACCGAAGTGAATGACCATCTTCTGGGAAGTATAGGTTTTGAACCTGAAAACTCTGTCTGTCTGTCTCTTAGTCCACAGAAAGAGCCACTAGCCCAGCCAGATCTCACGCTCAGATGGGGTGTTTTTGCCAGTCAAAGGTCTGCACAGCACACTAGGGATTGGGCGGACTGAGACCCAAATGTTACATTGTAGATGGACTGTTTGCAGTTCTTGCTCCCCAGGACATTGGACTGTCTCAACTCCCTCCCCTACAGCATGAAAAAAAGACTCTTTCCAACCTTGGAGCAACTGGAGTGGGGGCGAGGGGAGCTGTTTGCATGTCTGCACTGCTCATGCCCAGGTGTCTGTGGGGGTCCGTGGCAGAGGCTGTAAGGTGCTAGGGGGCAGAAGGAGACTGTTTGAGAGGCAGGCTGCAGGCAGGGGAACCAGGAGTGTGTGCAGGGCTGTGTGTGTGGGTGTGGTGGCAGGGGGTTAGGGCAGGTCCCCGTGCTGGATGGTGAGATGGCAGCTGGGCTGGCCCTGGGCCCTCAGGGCTGAAGGGCAGAAGCAGGGTGGCAGTAAAGTAGCGCAGGGAGGAACACAGTAGATGTTAGTTGGGAGCTGCGGGACAGAGGGTAAGGGGAAAGGGGGCATCCTTGAGGAGGGGTCAGGACTAGAGAGTGGGGGCAGCTGGAGGCATGGAAGGTCCCAGGAATCAGGGACTGACAGGAACAGATTCCTACACCCCCCCACTGGATAGAAGCTGCAGAAGCCAGAGCAGCAGCCCTGGATTGCCTAGGCCAAGGGCCCTGAGTGAGTCCCGCTGAGGATGAGGAAGAGGAGGAGGGGGTGTAGGAGGAGGAGGAGGAAGAGGAGGAGGAAGAGGAGAAAGAGGAGGAGGAAGAAGAGGAGGAGGAGGAGGAGGAGGAGGAGGAGGGGCAGGAGGGCAGCTGTCAGTAGGCAACGGGATTAATAGAGGCCTCCATTACGGAGGCATGTGTCCAGGCAGGCACCCACCAACCCTCAGGGGCAGCTCAGGGCACCCAGGGACTTGGTGTGGGTATCTCTGGGGCGGGGACTGTCAGTCAGTCAGCAAGACTGTGTGTCAGTGCACATGGTGGGACAGGGGCCTGGCGGACCTTGGTCCCCCGCCCTGGACTGTCAGATGCCAGCCCCATGCCCAGACACACACCAATCCGCCCATAGCCCCTTGGCCCGGCCGACCAGCACCTGCTTTGGCCTGGGGCTCTGTCTCTGGTGGCTGGCCACCACCCCTCAAGTCAAGTTCAGCATGGGGTCATGGCTGCTGGTCAACTGGATGGGCGGGGTCCCCGTGGCCTAGCAACCACAGGAGCCCTCTGTGATGTCCTAGCCCCTGGCAATCTGTGCTGGCCACACTGGCACTGGGCAGCCCAACTGCCCTGCCACTAGGTCAGGCAACAGCGCCCAGACGCCTGGGCCCTGGCACAGAGGGACGGAAGGATGGCAAGACAGTGCTGACCGACGAGGGACCTCAGGGCTGGCAGCCAAGAGAAGACAGGTGGAGGTGCGCCCGGGATCCAGGGAGCCCAGGCCAGAGCTGCCTGCATGCCTGCCGGCCTTCCTGGATGTCTGTATGCTGCCTTTGTCCAGGTAGGTTTCTCAGGTCCCCTCCAATCCTGTCCTCTCCTGTCCTCACCATCCTGTCCCCTCTCCTTTCCTCCGCACTTTGCTTCTCTCCTTTGTCTGTCCTCTCTTCCAGGTGTCCTGCTCACCAGCTCCAGCACTTGTGATGGTTCTCCAGTGACAGCTGTTCGCAACCCCTTCCACCCCCTGCCTGCCCCTAATGTGACCCAGCTCACAGGGTCTCCGGCTCACCCCACCCAAACCCACACGCCCCAACACATTCCCTGGTTCAGCCCCTCTGCCCTATTCAGCCAAACTGGGCCTTTGCAACCTACCTATGCATCGTTGTTTCTCCTCACCATTCAAGGAGAGATCTCCTTTTGTACTTAGCTTGGTTGACTGGTGGATGGATGGATGGATGGATGGATGGATGGATGGATGGATGTATGGATGAATGGATGGATAGATGTATGGGTGGATGGATGGATGGATGGATGGAAAGGTCAATGGATCGGTTTTGTAGAGGCAGATTACCATATAGGGGTACTGGAGTCCGCTGGTGTCAGATCCTTAGTCAATGTCAAATGTAAAACATTAATTCATCAATAACAAAAATGAATAAGCACCTAAATCAATAAATAAATCAATATAAAAACTGGGTTAAAAAATACATGGCGTCTTTGCCTTTCTGCATATGGAATGCTGTGAGGATCTTAACAAGGAAAGGATTGTCCTGAGTAGCCCATTTGAAGTCGTGGAATATTTCCTTTTCCTTTTTCTTTTTTTACTTTCTATTTTCTTGATTATTCACTGGAATAAATAGACAGGAATTGAGAGGGAAGGGAGGTAGAGAGAGTTTGAGACACAGAGAGAGACAACTGCAGCACTTCCGCACCACTTGTAAAGATTTCCCCTGGCAGGTGCGAACCCGGGTGTTGAAGCCCAGTCCTCCTGCATTGTAACATGAGTGCTTAACTGGGTGTGGCACACCTGGTACCCTTGATGGGACACTTTTATTTAGCAATGAAAAGAAATTCTCGTGGCAAGGTAATAAATAAATGCAGAAGTAAATAAAAGTGCATTTACATTATCTCAGTGGAAACACACAGGGACATATACGTCTCTGTTACCTGTATTACTTCTTCATGTATGGATTGATTGCCTCAAGAGGTTATTGCCACAGCTGAGTGCCTACACCACGAATAATCCACAGCTCCTGCACTCCATTTGTTCCCCTTTCGCTGCCCTTGTTGCTTGGTCACTGTGGTGGTTATTGTTTTTTTTGTTGTTGTTGTTACTGACCTTGCATCTGACAGACACAAAAGGAGAGAGCAGAGGAAATACAGGGTGGGAGAGAAAGATAGAGCTCCTAAAGACCTGCTTCACCCCCTGTAAAGCGACTCCCCTGCAGGTGGCAGTCTGGGGGCCAGACCCCAAATCCTTCCACCTGTCCCCTCTATTTGTGATCGCCACAAGCCCTTAACCCTCTGACATACCGCCAAACCTCCCTGGATTTACTTTTGAAGGCAGTATCACCTGCCTCGTTTTGAATCCTCATTATCCTGAGGGTCAGTCCTGGAGACAGTGTCATGACAGGACACATGGAGATCTCTGTTATCAGAGAGCACCTGGAACAGCAGCTGGGGCTCTAGTGCCCGGGCAGGAGCAACTCCCCATCCACCTTCCACGGAGTCCACCTGCCTGCATTTTGGTCCTTTTCCCTCCAAAAAAGATTTTTCCCTTTTTTAACTTTGAAACAGGCAGGAGACAGGTTACCCAGGCAGGGGAAAAAAAATAAAAAGCCTTTTTTTTTTTTTTTTTTTTTTTTTACCGAAGTGAATGACCATCTTCTGGGAAGTATAGGTTTTGAACCTGAAAACTCTGTCTGTCTGTCTCTTAGTCCATAGAAAGAGCCACTAGCCCAGCCAGATCTCACGCTCAGATGGGGTGTTTTTGCCAGTCAAAGGTCTGCACAGCACACTAGGGATTGGGCGGCCTGAGACCCAAATGTTACATTGTAGATGGACTGTTTGCAGTTTTTGCTCCCCAGGACATTGGACTGTCTCAACTCCCTCCCCTACAGCATGAAAAAAAGACTCTTTCCAACCTTGGAGCAACTGGAGTGGGGGCGAGGGGAGCTGTTTGCATGTCTGCACTGCTCATGCCCAGGTGTCTGTGGGGGTCCGTGGCAGAGGCTGTAAGGTGCTAGGGGGCAGAAGGAGACTGTTTGAGAGGCAGGCTGCAGGCAGGGGAACCAGGAGTGTGTGCAGGGCTGTGTGTGTGGGTGTGGTGGCAGGGGGTTAGGGCAGGTCCCCGTGCTGGATGGTGAGATGGCAGCTGGGCTGGCCCTGGGCCCTCAGGGCTGAAGGGCAGAAGCAGGGTGGCAGTAAAGTAGCGCAGGGAGGAACACAGTAGATGTTAGTTGGGAGCTGCGGGACAGAGGGTAAGGGGAAAGGGGGCATCCTTGAGGAGGGGTCAGGACTAGAGAGTGGGGGCAGCTGGAGGCATGGAAGGTCCCAGGAATCAGGGACTGACAGGAACAGATTCCTACACCCCCCCACTGGATAGAAGCTGCAGAAGCCAGAGCAGCAGCCCTGGATTGCCTAGGCCAAGGGCCCTGAGTGAGTCCCGCTGAGGATGAGGAAGAGGAGGAGGGGGTGTAGGAGGAGGAGGAGGAAGAGGAGGAGGAAGAGGAGAAAGAGGAGGAGGAAGAAGAGGAGGAGGAGGAGGAGGAGGAGGAGGAGGGGCAGGAGGGCAGCTGTCAGTAGGCAACGGGATTAATAGAGGCCTCCATTACGGAGGCATGTGTCCAGGCAGGCACCCACCAACCCTCAGGGGCAGCTCAGGGCACCCAGGGACTTGGTGTGGGTATCTCTGGGGCGCGGACTGTCAGTCAGTCAGCAAGACTGTGTGTCAGTGCACATGGTGGGACAGGGGCCTGGCGGACCTTGGTCCCCCGCCCTGGACTGTCAGATGCCAGCACCATGCCCAGACACACACCAATCCGCCCATAGCCCCTTGGCCCGGCCGACCAGCACCTGCTTTGGCCTGGGGCTCTGTCTCTGGTGGCTGGCCACCACCCCTCAAGTCAAGTTCAGCATGGGGTCATGGCTGCTGGTCAACTGGATGGGCGGGGTCCCCGTGGCCTAGCAACCACAGGAGCCCTCTGTGATGTCCTAGCCCCTGGCAATCTGTGCTGGCCACACTGGCACTGGGCAGCCCAACTGCCCTGCCACTAGGTCAGGCAACAGCGCCCAGACGCCTGGGCCCTGGCACAGAGGGACGGAAGGATGGCAAGACAGTGCTGACCGACGAGGGACCTCAGGGCTGGCAGCCAAGAGAAGACAGGTGGAGGTGCGCCCGGGATCCAGGGAGCCCAGGCCAGAGCTGCCTGCATGCCTGCCGGCCTTCCTGGATGTCTGTATGCTGCCTTTGTCCAGGTAGGTTTCTCAGGTCCCCTCCAATCCTGTCCTCTCCTGTCCTCACCATCCTGTCCCCTCTCCTTTCCTCCGCACTTTGCTTCTCTCCTTTGTCTGTCCTCTCTTCCAGGTGTCCTGCTCACCAGCTCCAGCACTTGTGATGGTTCTCCAGTGACAGCTGTTCGCAACCCCTTCCACCCCCTGCCTGCCCCTAATGTGACCCAGCTCACAGGGTCTCCGGCTCAGCCCACCCAAACCCACACGCCCCAACACATTCCCTGCTTCAGCCCCTCTGCCCTATTCAGCCAAACTGGGCCTTTGCAACCTACCTATGCATCGTTGTTTCTCCTCACCATTCAAGGAGAGATCTCCTTTTGTGCTTAGCTTGGTTGACTGGTGGATGGATGGATGGATGGATGGATGGATGGATGGATGGATGCATGGATGTATGGATGAATGGATGGATAGATGTATGGGTGGATGGATGGATGGATGGAAAGGTCAATGTATCGGTTTTGTAGAGGCAGATTACCATATAGGGGTACTGGAGTCCGCTGGTGTCAGATCCTTAGTCAATGTCAAATGTAAAACATTAATTCATCAATAACAAAAATGAATAAGCACCTAAATCAATAAATAAATATAAAAACTGGGTTAAAAAATACATGGCGTCTTTGCCTTTCTGCATATGGAATGCTGTGAGGATCTTAACAAGGAAAGCATTGTCCTGAGTAGCCCATTTGAAGTCGTGGAATATTTCCTTTTCCTTTTTCTTTTTTTACTTTCTATTTTCTTGATTATTCACTGGAATAAATAGACAGGAATTGAGAGGGAAGGGAGGTAGAGAGAGTTTGAGACACAGAGAGAGACAACTGCAGCACTTCCGCACCACTTGTAAAGATTTCCCCTGGCAGGTGCGAACCCGGGTGTTGAAGCCCAGTCCTCCTGCATTGTAACATGAGTGCTTAACTGGGTGTGGCACACCTGGTACCCTTGATGGGACACTTTTTTTTTAGCAATGAAAAGAAATTCTCGTGGCAAGGTAATAAATAAATGAAGAAGTAAATAAAAGTGCATTTACATTATCTCAGTGGAAACACACAGGGACATATACATCTCTGTTACCTGTATTACTTCTTCATGTATGGATTGATTGCCTCAAGAGGTTATTGCCACAGCTGAGTGCCTACACCACGAATAATCCACAGCTCCTGCACTCCATTTGTTCCCCTTTCGCTGCCCTTGTTGCTTGGTCACTGTGGTGGTTATTGTTTTTTTTGTTGTTGTTGTTACTGACCTTGCATCTGACAGACACAAAAGGAGAGAGCAGAGGAAATACAGGGTGGGAGAGAAAGATAGAGCTCCTAAAGACCTGCTTCACCCCCTGTAAAGCGACTCCCCTGCAGGTGGCAGTCTGGGGGCCAGACCCCAAATCCTTCCACCTGTCCCCTCTATTTGTGATGGCCACAAGCCCTTAACCCTCTGACATACCGCCAAACCTCCCTGGATTTACTTTTGAAGGCAGTATCACCTGCCTCGTTTTGAATCCTCATTATCCTGAGGGTCAGTCCTGGAGACAGTGTCATGACAGGACACATGGAGATCTCTGTTATCAGAGAGCACCTGGAACAGCAGCTGGGGCTCTAGTGCCCGGGCAGGAGCAACTCCCCATCCACCTTCCACGGAGTCCACCTGCCTGCATTTTGGTCCTTTTCCCTCCAAAAAAGATTTTTCCCTTTTTTCACTTTGAAACAGGCAGGAGACAGGTTACCCAGGCAGGGGAAAAAAAATAAAAAGCCTTTTTTTTTTTTTTTTTTTTTTTTTTACCGAAGTGAATGACCATCTTCTGGGAAGTATAGGTTTTGAACCTGAAAACTCTGTCTGTCTGTCTCTTAGTCCACAGAGAGAGCCACTAGCCCAGCCAGATCTCACGCTCAGATGGGGTGTTTTTGCCAGTCAAAGGTCTGCACAGCACACTAGGGATTGGGCGGCCTGAGACCCAAATGTTACATTGTAGATGGACTGTTTGCAGTTCTTGCTCCCCAGGACATTGGACTGTCTCAACTCCCTCCCCTACAGCATGAAAAAAAGACTCTTTCCAACCTTGGAGCAACTGGAGTGGGGGCGAGGGGAGCTGTTTGCATGTCTGCACTGCTCATGCCCAGGTGTCTGTGGGGGTCCGTGGCAGAGGCTGTAAGGTGCTAGGGGGCAGAAGGAGACTGTTTGAGAGGCAGGCTGCAGGCAGGGGAACCAGGAGTGTGTGCAGGGCTGTGTGTGTGGGTGTGGTGGCAGGGGGTTAGGGCAGGTCCCCGTGCTGGATGGTGAGATGGCAGCTGGGCTGGCCCTGGGCCCTCAGGGCTGAAGGGCAGAAGCAGGGTGGCAGTAAAGTAGCGCAGGGAGGAACACAGTAGATGTTAGTTGGGAGCTGCGGGACAGAGGGTAAGGGGAAAGGGGGCATCCTTGAGGAGGGGTCAGGACTAGAGAGTGGGGGCAGCTGGAGGCATGGAAGGTCCCAGGAATCAGGGACTGACAGGAACAGATTCCTACACCCCCCCACTGGATAGAAGCTGCAGAAGCCAGAGCAGCAGCCCTGGATTGCCTAGGCCAAGGGCCCTGAGTGAGTCCCGCTGAGGATGAGGAAGAGGAGGAGGGGGTGTAGGAGGAGGAGGAGGAAGAGGAGGAGGAAGAGGAGAAAGAGGAGGAGGAAGAAGAGGAGGAGGAGGAGGAGGAGGAGGGGCAGGAGGGCAGCTGTCAGTAGGCAACGGGATTAATAGAGGCCTCCACTACGGAGGCATGTGTCCAGGCAGGCACCCACCAACCCTCAGGGGCAGCTCAGGGCACCCAGGGACTTGGTGTGGGTATCTCTGGGGCGGGGACTGTCAGTCAGTCAGCAAGACTGTGTGTCAGTGCACATGGTGGGACAGGGGCCTGGCGGACCTTGGTCCCCCGCCCTGGACTGTCAGATGCCAGCCCCATGCCCAGACACACACCAATCCGCCCATAGCCCCTTGGCCCGGCCGACCAGCACCTGCTTTGGCCTGGGGCTCTGTCTCTGGTGGCTGGCCACCACCCCTCAAGTCAAGTTCAGCATGGGGTCATGGATGCTGGTCAACTGGATGGGCGGGGTCCCCGTGGCCTAGCAACCACAGGAGCCCTCTGTGATGTCCTAGCCCCTGGCAATCTGTGCTGGCCACACTGGCACTGGGCAGCCCAACTGCCCTGCCACTAGGTCAGGCAACAGCGCCCAGACGCCTGGGCCCTGGCACAGAGGGACGGAAGGATGGCAAGACAGTGCTGACCGACGAGGGACCTCAGGGCTGGCAGCCAAGAGAAGACAGGTGGAGGTGCGCCCGGGATCCAGGGAGCCCAGGCCAGAGCTGCCTGCATGCCTGCCGGCCTTCCTGGATGTCTGTATGCTGCCTTTGTCCAGGTAGGTTTCTCAGGTCCCCTCCAATCCTGTCCTCTCCAGTCCTCACCATCCTGTCCCCTCTCCTTTCCTCCGCACTTTGCTTCTCTCCTTTGTCTGTCCTCTCTTCCAGGTGTCCTGCTCACCAGCTCCAGCACTTGTGATGGTTCTCCAGTGACAGCTGTTCGCAACCCCTTCCACCCCCTGCCTGCCCCTAATGTGACCCAGCTCACAGGGTCTCCGGCTCACCCCACCCAAACCCACACGCCCCAACACATTCCCTGGTTCAGCCCATCTGCCCTATTCAGCCAAACTGGGCCTTTGCAACCTACCTATGCATCGTTGTTTCTCCTCACCATTCAAGGAGAGATCTCCTTTTGTACTTAGCTTGGTTGACTGGTGGATGGATGGATGGATGGATGTATGGATGAATGGATGGATAGATGTATGGGTGGATGGATGGATGGATGGAAAGGTCAATGGATCGGTTTTGTAGAGGCAGATTACCATATAGGGGTACTGGAGTCCGCTGGTGTCAGATCCTTAGTTAATGTCAAATGTAAAACATTAATTCATCAATAACAAAAATGAATAAGCACCTAAATCAATAAATAAATATAAAAACTGGGTTAAAAAATACATGGTGTCTTTGCCTTTCTGCATATGGAATGCTGTGAGGATCTTAACAAGGAAAGCATTGTCCTGAGTAGCCCATTTGAAGTCGTGGAATATTTCCTTTTCCTTTTTCTTTTTTTACTTTCTATTTTCTTGATTATTCACTGGAATAAATAGACAGGAATTGAGAGGGAAGGGAGGTAGAGAGAGTTTGAGACACAGAGAGAGACAACTGCAGCACTTCCGCACCACTTGTAAAGATTTCCCCTGGCAGGTGCGAACCCGGGTGTTGAAGCCCAGTCCTCCTGCATTGTAACATGAGTGCTTAACTGGGTGTGGCACACCTGGTACCCTTGATGGGACACTTTTTTTTTAGCAATGAAAAGAAATTCTCGTGGCAAGGTAATAAATAAATGAAGAAGTAAATAAAAGTGCATTTACATTATCTCAGTGGAAACACACAGGGACATATACATCTCTGTTACCTGTATTACTTCTTCATGTATGGATTGATTGCCTCAAGAGGTTATTGCCACAGCTGAGTGCCTACACCACGAATAATCCACAGCTCCTGCACTCCATTTGTTCCCCTTTCGCTGCCCTTGTTGCTTGGTCACTGTGGTGGTTATTGTTTTTGTTGTTGTTGTTGTTACTGACCTTGCATCTGACAGACACAAAAGGAGAGAGCAGAGGAAATACAGGGTGGGAGAGAAAGATAGAGCTCCTAAAGACCTGCTTCACCCCCTGTAAAGCGACTCCCCTGCAGGTGGCAGTCTGGGGGCCAGACCCCAAATCCTTCCACCTGTCCCCTCTATTCGTGATCGCCACAAGCCCTTAACCCTCTGACATACCGCCAAACCTCCCTGGATTTACTTTTGAAGGCAGTATCACCTGCCTCGTTTTGAATCCTCATTATCCTGAGGGTCAGTCCTGGAGACAGTGTCATGACAGGACACATGGAGATCTCTGTTATCAGAGAGCACCTGGAACAGCAGCTGGGGCTCTAGTGCCCGGGCAGGAGCAACTCCCCATCCACCTTCCACGGAGTCCACCTGCCTGCATTTTGGTCCTTTTCCCTCCAAAAAAGATTTTTCCCTTTTTTAACTTTGAAACAGGCAGGAGACAGGTTACCCAGGCAGGGGAAAAAAAATAAAAAGCCTTTTTTTTTTTTTTTTTTTTTTTTTTTTTTTTACCGAAGTGATTGACCATCTTCTGGGAAGTATAGGTTTTGAACCTGAAAACTCTGTCTGTCTGTCTCTTAGTCCACAGAGAGAGCCACTAGCCCAGCCAGATCTCACGCTCAGATGGGGTGTTTTTGCCAGTCAAAGGTCTGCACAGCACACTAGGGATTGGGCGGCCTGAGACCCAAATGTTACATTGTAGATGGACTGTTTGCAGTTCTTGCTCCCCAGGACATTGGACTGTCTCAACTCCCTCCCCTACAGCATGAAAAAAAGACTCTTTCCAACCTTGGAGCAACTGGAGTGGGGGCGAGGGGAGCTGTTTGCATGTCTGCACTGCTCATGCCCAGGTGTCTGTGGGGGTCCGTGGCAGAGGCTGTAAGGTGCTAGGGGGCAGAAGGAGACTGTTTGAGAGGCAGGCTGCAGGCAGGGGAACCAGGAGTGTGTGCAGGGCTGTGTGTGTGGGTGTGGTGGCAGGGGGTTAGGGCAGGTCCCCGTGCTGGATGGTGAGATGGCAGCTGGGCTGGCCCTGGGCCCTCAGGGCTGAAGGGCAGAAGCAGGGTGGCAGTAAAGTAGCGCAGGGAGGAACACAGTAGATGTTAGTTGGGAGCTGCGGGACAGAGGGTAAGGGGAAAGGGGGCATCCTTGAGGAGGGGTCAGGACTAGAGAGTGGGGGCAGCTGGAGGCATGGAAGGTCCCAGGAATCAGGGACTGACAGGAACAGATTCCTACACCCCCCCACTGGATAGAAGCTGCAGAAGCCAGAGCAGCAGCCCTGGATTGCCTAGGCCAAGGGCCCTGAGTGAGTCCCGCTGAGGATGAGGAAGAGGAGGAGGGGGTGTAGGAGGAGGAGGAGGAAGAGGAGGAGGAAGAGGAGAAAGAGGAGGAGGAAGAAGAGGAGGAGGAGGAGGAGGAGGAGGAGGAGGAGGAGGGGCAGGAGGGCAGCTGTCAGTAGGCAACGGGATTAATAGAGGCCTCCATTACGGAGGCATGTGTCCAGGCAGGCACCCACCAACCCTCAGGGGCAGCTCAGGGCACCCAGGGACTTGGTGTGGGTATCTCTGGGGCGGGGACTGTCAGTCAGTCAGCAAGACTGTGTGTCAGTGCACATGGTGGGACAGGGGCCTGGCGGACCTTGGTCCCCCGCCCTGGACTGTCAGATGCCAGCCCCATGCCCAGACACACACCAATCCGCCCATAGCCCCTTGGCCCGGCCGACCAGCACCTGCTTTGGCCTGGGGCTCTGTCTCTGGTGGCTGGCCACCACCCCTCAAGTCAAGTTCAGCATGGGGTCATGGCTGCTGGTCAACTGGATGGGCGGGGTCCCCGTGGCCTAGCAACCACAGGAGCCCTCTGTGATGTCCTAGCCCCTGGCAATCTGTGCTGGCCACACTGGCACTGGGCAGCCCAACTGCCCTGCCACTAGGTCAGGCAACAGCGCCCAGACGCCTGGGCCCTGGCACAGAGGGACGGAAGGATGGCAAGACAGTGCTGACCGACGAGGGACCTCAGGGCTGGCAGCCAAGAGAAGACAGGTGGAGGTGCGCCCGGGATCCAGGGAGCCCAGGCCAGAGCTGCCTGCATGCCTGCCGGCCTTCCTGGATGTCTGTATGCTGCCTTTGTCCAGGTAGGTTTCTCAGGTCCCCTCCAATCCTGTCCTCTCCTGTCCTCACCATCCTGTCCCCTCTCCTTTCCTCCGCACTTTGCTTCTCTCCTTTGTCTGTCCTCTCTTCCAGGTGTCCTGCTCACCAGCTCCAGCACTTGTGATGGTTCTCCAGTGACAGCTGTTCGCAACCCCTTCCACCCCCTGCCTGCCCCTAATGTGACCCAGCTCACAGGGTCTCCGGCTCACCCCACCCAAACCCACACGCCCCAACACATTCCATGGTTCAGCCCCTCTGCCCTATTCAGCCAAACTGGGCCTTTGCAACCTACCTATGCATCGTTGTTTCTCCTCACCATTCAAGGAGAGATCTCCTTTTGTGCTTAGCTTGGTTGACTGGTGGATGGATGGATGGATGGATGGATGGATGGATGGATGTATGGATGAATGGATGGATAGATGTATGGGTGGATGGATGGATGGATGGAAAGGTCAATGGATCGGTTTTGTAGAGGCAGATTACCATATAGGGGTACTGGAGTCCGCTGGTGTCAGATCCTTAGTTAATGTCAAATGTAAAACATTAATTCATCAATAACAAAAATGAATAAGCACCTAAATCAATAAATAAATATAAAAACTGGGTTAAAAAATACATGGTGTCTTTGCCTTTCTGCATATGGAATGCTGTGAGGATCTTAACAAGGAAAGCATTGTCCTGAGTAGCCCATTTGAAGTCGTGGAATATTTCCTTTTCCTTTTTCTTTTTTTACTTTCTATTTTCTTGATTATTCACTGGAATAAATAGACAGGAATTGAGAGGGAAGGGAGGTAGAGAGAGTTTGAGACACAGAGAGAGACAACTGCAGCACTTCCGCACCACTTGTAAAGATTTCCCCTGGCAGGTGCGAACCCGGGTGTTGAAGCCCAGTCCTCCTGCATTGTAACATGAGTGCTTAACTGGGTGTGGCACACCTGGTACCCTTGATGGGACACTTTTTTTTTAGCAATGAAAAGAAATTCTCGTGGCAAGGTAATAAATAAATGAAGAAGTAAATAAAAGTGCATTTACATTATCTCAGTGGAAACACACAGGGACATATATATCTCTGTTACCTGTATTACTTCTTCATGTATGGATTGATTGCCTCAAGAGGTTATTGCCACAGCTGAGTGCCTACACCACGAATAATCCACAGCTCCTGCACTCCATTTGTTCCCCTTTCGCTGCCCTTGTTGCTTGGTCACTGTGGTGGTTATTGTTTTTGTTGTTGTTGTTGTTACTGACCTTGCATCTGACAGACACAAAAGGAGAGAGCAGAGGAAATACAGGGTGGGAGAGAAAGATAGAGCTCCTAAAGACCTGCTTCACCCCCTGTAAAGCGACTCCCCTGCAGGTGGCAGTCTGGGGGCCAGACCCCAAATCCTTCCACCTGTCCCCTCTATTCGTGATCGCCACAAGCCCTTAACCCTCTGACATACCGCCAAACCTCCCTGGATTTACTTTTGAAGGCAGTATCACCTGCCTCGTTTTGAATCCTCATTATCCTGAGGGTCAGTCCTGGAGACAGTGTCATGACAGGACACATGGAGATCTCTGTTATCAGAGAGCACCTGGAACAGCAGCTGGGGCTCTAGTGCCCGGGCAGGAGCAACTCCCCATCCACCTTCCACGGAGTCCACCTGCCTGCATTTTGGTCCTTTTCCCTCCAAAAAAGATTTTTCCCTTTTTTAACTTTGAAACAGGCAGGAGACAGGTTACCCAGGCAGGGGAAAAAAAATAAAAAGCCTTTTTTTTTTTTTTTTTTACCGAAGTGATTGACCATCTTCTGGGAAGTATAGGTTTTGAACCTGAAAACTCTGTCTGTCTGTCTCTTAGTCCACAGAGAGAGCCACTAGCCCAGCCAGATCTCACGCTCAGATGGGGTGTTTTTGCCAGTCAAAGGTCTGCACAGCACACTAGGGATTGGGCGGCCTGAGACCCAAATGTTACATTGTAGATGGACTGTTTGCAGTTCTTGCTCCCCAGGACATTGGACTGTCTCAACTCCCTCCCCTACAGCATGAAAAAAAGACTCTTTCCAACCTTGGAGCAACTGGAGTGGGGGCGAGGGGAGCTGTTTGCATGTCTGCACTGCTCATGCCCAGGTGTCTGTGGGGGTCCGTGGCAGAGGCTGTAAGGTGCTAGGGGGCAGAAGGAGACTGTTTGAGAGGCAGGCTGCAGGCAGGGGAACCAGGAGTGTGTGCAGGGCTGTGTGTGTGGGTGTGGTGGCAGGGGGTTAGGGCAGGTCCCCCTGCTGGATGGTGAGATGGCAGCTGGGCTGGCCCTGGGCCCTCAGGGCTGAAGGGCAGAAGCAGGGTGGCAGTAAAGTAGCGCAGGGAGGAACACAGTAGATGTTAGTTGGGAGCTGCGGGACAGAGGGTAAGGGGAAAGGGGGCATCCTTGAGGAGGGGTCAGGACTAGAGAGTGGGGGCAGCTGGAGGCATGGAAGGTCCCAGGAATCAGGGACTGACAGGAACAGATTCCTACACCCCCCCACTGGATAGAAGCTGCAGAAGCCAGAGCAGCAGCCCTGGATTGCCTAGGCCAAGGGCCCTGAGTGAGTCCCGCTGAGGATGAGGAAGAGGAGGAGGGGGTGTAGGAGGAGGAGGAGGAAGAGGAGGAGGAAGAGGAGAAAGAGGAGGAGGAAGAAGAGGAGGAGGAGGAGGAGGAGGAGGAGGAGGGGCAGGAGGGCAGCTGTCAGTAGGCAACAGGATTAATAGAGGCCTCCATTACGGAGGCATGTGTCCAGGCAGGCACCCACCAACCCTCAGGGGCAGCTCAGGGCACCCAGGGACTTGGTGTGGGTATCTCTGGGGCGGGGACTGTCAGTCAGTCAGCAAGACTGTGTGTCAGTGCACATGGTGGGACAGGGGCCTGGCGGACCTTGGTCCCCCGCCCTGGACTGTCAGATGCCAGCCCCATGCCCAGACACACACCAATCCGCCCATAGCCCCTTGGCCCGGCCGACCAGCACCTGCTTTGGCCTGGGGCTCTGTCTCTGGTGGCTGGCCACCACCCCTCAAGTCAAGTTCAGCATGGGGTCATGGCTGCTGGTCAACTGGATGGGCGGGGTCCCCGTGGCCTAGCAACCACAGGAGCCCTCTGTGATGTCCTAGCCCCTGGCAATCTGTGCTGGCCACACTGGCACTGGGCAGCCCAACTGCCCTGCCACTAGGTCAGGCAACAGCGCCCAGACGCCTGGGCCCTGGCACAGAGGGACGGAAGGATGGCAAGACAGTGCTGACCGACGAGGGACCTCAGGGCTGGCAGCCAAGAGAAGACAGGTGGAGGTGCGCCCGGGATCCAGGGAGCCCAGGCCAGAGCTGCCTGCATGCCTGCCGGCCTTCCTGGATGTCTGTATGCTGCCTTTGTCCAGGTAGGTTTCTCAGGTCCCCTCCAATCCTGTCCTCTCCTGTCCTCACCATCCTGTCCCCTCTCCTTTCCTCCGCACTTTGCTTCTCTCCTTTGTCTGTCCTCTCTTCCAGGTGTCCTGCTCACCAGCTCCAGCACTTGTGATGGTTCTCCAGTGACAGCTGTTCGCAACCCCTTCCACCCCCTGCCTGCCCCTAATGTGACCCAGCTCACAGGGTCTCCGGCTCACCCCACCCAAACCCACCCGCCCCAACACATTCCCTGGTTCAGCCCCTCTGCCCTATTCAGCCAAACTGGGCCTTTGCAACCTACCTATGCATCGTTGTTTCTCCTCACCATTCAAGGAGAGATCTCCTTTTGTACTTAGCTTGGTTAACTGGTGGATGGATGGATGGATGGATGTATGGATGAATGGATGGATAGATGTATGGGTGGATGGATGGATGGATGGATGGAAAGGTCAATGGATCGGTTTTGTAGAGGCAGATTACCATATAGGGGTACTGGAGTCCGCTGGTGTCAGATCCTTAGTCAATGTCAAATGTAAAACATTAATTCATCAATAACAAAAATGAATAAGCACCTAAATCAATAAATAAATATAAAAACTGGGTTAAAAAATACATGGCGTCTTTGCCTTTCTGCATATGGAATGCTGTGAGGATCTTAACAAGGAAAGCATTGTCCTGAGTAGCCCATTTGAAGTCGTGGAATATTTCCTTTTCCTTTTTCTTTTTTTACTTTCTATTTTCTTGATTATTCACTGGAATAAATAGACAGGAATTGAGAGGGAAGGGAGGTAGAGAGAGTTTGAGACACAGAGAGAGACAACTGCAGCACTTCCGCACCACTTGTAAAGATTTCCCCTGGCAGGTGCGAACCCGGGTGTTGAAGCCCAGTCCTCCTGCATTGTAACATGAGTGCTTAACTGGGTGTGGCACACCTGGTACCCTTGATGGGACACTTTTTTTTAGCAATGAAAAGAAATTCTCGTGGCAAGGTAATAAATAAATGAAGAAGTAAATAAAAGTGCATTTACATTATCTCAGTGGAAACACACAGGGACATATACGTCTCTGTTACCTGTATTACTTCTTCATGTATGGATTGATTGCCTCAAGAGGTTATTGCCACAGCTGAGTGCCTACACCACGAATAATCCACAGCTCCTGCACTCCATTTGTTCCCCTTTCGCTGCCCTTGTTGCTTGGTCACTGTGGTGGTTATTGTTTTTGTTGTTGTTGTTGTTACTGACCTTGCATCTGACAGACACAAAAGGAGAGAGCAGAGGAAATACAGGGTGGGAGAGAAAGATAGAGCTCCTAAAGACCTGCTTCACCCCCTGTAAAGCGACTCCCCTGCAGGTGGCAGTCTGGGGGCCAGACCCCAAATCCTTCCACCTGTCCCCTCTATTTGTGATGGCCACAAGCCCTTAACCCTCTGACATACCGCCAAACCTCCCTGGATTTACTTTTGAAGGCAGTATCACCTGCCTCGTTTTGAATCCTCATTATCCTGAGGGTCAGTCCTGGAGACAGTGTCATGACAGGACACATGGAGATCTCTGTTATCAGAGAGCACCTGGAACAGCAGCTGGGGCTCTAGTGCCCGGGCAGGAGCAACTCCCCATCCACCTTCCACGGAGTCCACCTGCCTGCATTTTGGTCCTTTTCCCTCCAAAAAAGATTTTTCCCTTTTTTCACTTTGAAACAGGCAGGAGACAGGTTACCCAGGCAGGGGAAAAAAATAAAAAGCCTTTTTTTTTTTTTTTTTTTACCGAAGTGAATGACCATCTTCTGGGAAGTATAGGTTTTGAACCTGAAAACTCTGTCTGTCTGTCTCTTAGTCCACAGAAAGAGCCACTAGCCCAGCCAGATCTCACGCTCCGATGGGGTGTTTTTGCCAGTCAAAGGTCTGCACAGCACACTAGGGATTGGGCGGCCTGAGACCCAAATGTTACATTGTAGATGGACTGTTTGCAGTTCTTGCTCCCCAGGACATTGGACTGTCTCAACTCCCTCCCCTACAGCATGAAAAAAAGACTCTTTCCAACCTTGGAGCAACTGGAGTGGGGGCGAGGGGAGCTGTTTGCATGTCTGCACTGCTCATGCCCAGGTGTCTGTGGGGGTCCGTGGCAGAGGCTGTAAGGTGCTAGGGGGCAGAAGGAGACTGTTTGAGAGGCAGGCTGCAGGCAGGGGAACCAGGAGTGTGTGCAGGGCTGTGTGTGTGGGTGTGGTGGCAGGGGGTTAGGGCAGGTCCCCGTGCTGGATGGTGAGATGGCAGCTGGGCTGGCCCTGGGCCCTCAGGGCTGAAGGGCAGAAGCAGGGTGGCAGTAAAGTAGCGCAGGGAGGAACACAGTAGATGTTAGTTGGGAGCTGCGGGACAGAGGGTAAGGGGAAAGGGGGCATCCTTGAGGAGGGGTCAGGACTAGAGAGTGGGGGCAGCTGGAGGCATGGAAGGTCCCAGGAATCAGGGACTGACAGGAACAGATTCCTACACCCCCCCACTGGATAGAAGCTGCAGAAGCCAGAGCAGCAGCCCTGGATTGCCTAGGCCAAGGGCCCTGAGTGAGTCCCGCTGAGGATGAGGAAGAGGAGGAGGGGGTGTAGGAGGAGGAGGAGGAAGAGGAGGAGGAAGAGGAGAAAGAGGAGGAGGAAGAAGAGGAGGAGGAGGAGGAGGAGGAGGAGGAGGGGCAGGAGGGCAGCTGTCAGTAGGCAACGGGATTAATAGAGGCCTCCATTACGGAGGCATGTGTCCAGGCAGGCACCCACCAACCCTCAGGGGCAGCTCAGGGCACCCAGGGACTTGGTGTGGGTATCTCTGGGGCGGGGACTGTCAGTCAGTCAGCAAGACTGTGTGTCAGTGCACATGGTTGGACAGGGGCCTGGCGGACCTTGGTCCCCCGCCCTGGACTGTCAGATGCCAGCCCCATGCCCAGACACACACCAATCCGCCCATAGCCCCTTGGCCCGGCCGACCAGCACCTGCTTTGGCCTGGGGCTCTGTCTCTGGTGGCTGGCCACCACCCCTCAAGTCAAGTTCAGCATGGGGTCATGGCTGCTGGTCAACTGGATGGGCGGGGTCCCCGTGGCCTAGCAACCACAGGAGCCCTCTGTGATGTCCTAGCCCCTGGCAATCTGTGCTGGCCACACTGGCACTGGGCAGCCCAACTGCCCTGCCACTAGGTCAGGCAACAGCGCCCAGACGCCTGGGCCCTGGCACAGAGGGACGGAAGGATGGCAAGACAGTGCTGACCGACGAGGGACCTCAGGGCTGGCAGCCAAGAGAAGATAGGTGGAGGTGCGCCCGGGATCCAGGGAGCCCAGGCCAGAGCTGCCTGCATGCCTGCCGGCCTTCCTGGATGTCTGTATGCTGCCTTTGTCCAGGTAGGTTTCTCAGGTCCCCTCCAATCCTGTCCTCTCCTGTCCTCACCATCCTGTCCCCTCTCCTTTCCTCCGCACTTTGCTTCTCTCCTTTGTCTGTCCTCTCTTCCAGGTGTCCTGCTCACCAGCTCCAGCACTTGTGATGGTTCTCCAGTGACAGCTGTTCGCAACCCCTTCCACCCCCTGCCTGCCCCTAATGTGACCCAGCTCACAGGGTCTCCTGCTCACCCCACCCAAACCCACCCGCCCCAACACATTCCCTGGTTCAGCCCCTCTGCCCTATTCAGCCAAACTGGGCCTTTGCAACCTACCTATGCATCGTTGTTTCTCCTCACCATTCAAGGAGAGATCTCCTTTTGTACTTAGCTTGGTTGACTGGTGGATGGATGGATGGATGGATGTATGGATGAATGGATGGATAGATGTATGGGTGGATGGATGGATGGATGGATGGAAAGGTCAATGGATCGGTTTTGTAGAGGCAGATTACCATATAGGGGTACTGGAGTCCGCTGGTGTCAGATCCTTAGTCAATGTCAAATGTAAAACATTAATTCATCAATAACAAAAATGAATAAGCACCTAAATCAATAAATAAATATAAAAACTGGGTTAAAAAATACATGGCGTCTTTGCCTTTCTGCATATGGAATGCTGTGAGGATCTTAACAAGGAAAGCATTGTCCTGAGTAGCCCATTTGAAGTCGTGGAATATTTCCTTTTCCTTTTTCTTTTTTTACTTTCTATTTTCTTGATTATTCACTGGAATAAATAGACAGGAATTGAGAGGGAAGGGAGGTAGAGAGAGTTTGAGACACAGAGAGAGACAACTGCAGCACTTCCGCACCACTTGTAAAGATTTCCCCTGGCAGGTGCGAACCCGGGTGTTGAAGCCCAGTCCTCCTGCATTGTAACATGAGTGCTTAACTGGGTGTGGCACACCTGGTACCCTTGATGGGACACTTTTTTTTAGCAATGAAAAGAAATTCTCGTGGCAAGGTAATAAATAAATGAAGAAGTAAATAAAAGTGCATTTACATTATCTCAGTGGAAACACACAGGGACATATACGTCTCTGTTACCTGTATTACTTCTTCATGTATGGATTGATTGCCTCAAGAGGTTATTGCCACAGCTGAGTGCCTACACCACGAATAATCCACAGCTCCTGCACTCCATTTGTTCCCCTTTCGCTGCCCTTGTTGCTTGGTCACTGTGGTGGTTATTGTTTTTGTTGTTGTTGTTGTTACTGACCTTGCATCTGACAGACACAAAAGGAGAGAGCAGAGGAAATACAGGGTGGGAGAGAAAGATAGAGCTCCTAAAGACCTGCTTCACCCCCTGTAAAGCGACTCCCCTGCAGGTGGCAGTCTGGGGGCCAGACCCCAAATCCTTCCACCTGTCCCCTCTATTTGTGATCGCCACAAGCCCTTAACCCTCTGACATACCGCCAAACCTCCCTGGATTTACTTTTGAAGGCAGTATCACCTGCCTCGTTTTGAATCCTCATTATCCTGAGGGTCAGTCCTGGAGACAGTGTCATGACAGGACACATGGAGATCTCTGTTATCAGAGAGCACCTGGAACAGCAGCTGGGGCTCTAGTGCCCGGGCAGGAGCAACTCCCCATCCACCTTCCACGGAGTCCACCTGCCTGCATTTTGGTCCTTTTCCCTCCAAAAAAGATTTTTCCCTTTTTTCACTTTGAAACAGGCAGGAGACAGGTTACGCAGGCAGGGGAAAAAAAATAAAAAGCCTTTTTTTTTTTTTTTTTTTTTTTTTTTACCGAAGTGAATGACCATCTTCTGGGAAGTATAGGTTTTGAACCTGAAAACTCTGTCTGTCTGTCTCTTAGTCCACAGAAAGAGCCACTAGCCCAGCCAGATCTCACGCTCCGATGGGGTGTTTTTGCCAGTCAAAGGTCTGCACAGCACACTAGGGATTGGGCGGCCTGAGACCCAAATGTTACATTGTAGATGGACTGTTTGCAGTTCTTGCTCCCCAGGACATTGGACTGTCTCAACTCCCTCCCCTACAGCATGAAAAAAAGACTCTTTCCAACCTTGGAGCAACTGGAGTGGGGGCGAGGGGAGCTGTTTGCATGTCTGCACTGCTCATGCCCAGGTGTCTGTGGGGGTCCGTGGCAGAGGCTGTAAGGTGCTAGGGGGCAGAAGGAGACTGTTTGAGAGGCAGGCTGCAGGCAGGGGAACCAGGAGTGTGTGCAGGGCTGTGTGTGTGGGTGTGGTGGCAGGGGGTTAGGGCAGGTCCCCGTGCTGGATGGTGAGATGGCAGCTGGGCTGGCCCTGGGCCCTCAGGGCTGAAGGGCAGAAGCAGGGTGGCAGTAAAGTAGCGCAGGGAGGAACACAGTAGATGTTAGTTGGGAGCTGCGGGACAGAGGGTAAGGGGAAAGGGGGCATCCTTGAGGAGGGGTCAGGACTAGAGAGTGGGGGCAGCTGGAGGCATGGAAGGTCCCAGGAATCAGGGACTGACAGGAACAGATTCCTACACCCCCCCACTGGATAGAAGCTGCAGAAGCCAGAGCAGCAGCCCTGGATTGCCTAGGCCAAGGGCCCTGAGTGAGTCCCGCTGAGGATGAGGAAGAGGAGGAGGGGGTGTAGGAGGAGGAGGAGGAAGAGGAGGAGGAAGAGGAGAAAGAGGAGGAGGAAGAAGAGGAGGAGGAGGAGGAGGAGGAGGAGGAGGGGCAGGAGGGCAGCTGTCAGTAGGCAACAGGATTAATAGAGGCCTCCATTACGGAGGCATGTGTCCAGGCAGGCACCCACCAACCCTCAGGGGCAGCTCAGGGCACCCAGGGACTTGGTGTGGGTATCTCTGGGGCGGGGACTGTCAGTCAGTCAGCAAGACTGTGTGTCAGTGCACATGGTGGGACAGGGGCCTGGCGGACCTTGGTCCCCCGCCCTGGACTGTCAGATGCCAGCCCCATGCCCAGACACACACCAATCCGCCCATAGCCCCTTGGCCCGGCCGACCAGCACCTGCTTTGGCCTGGGGCTCTGTCTCTGGTGGCTGGCCACCACCCCTCAAGTCAAGTTCAGCATGGGGTCATGGCTGCTGGTCAACTGGATGGGCGGGGTCCCCGTGGCCTAGCAACCACAGGAGCCCTCTGTGATGTCCTAGCCCCTGGCAATCTGTGCTGGCCACACTGGCACTGGGCAGCCCAACTGCCCTGCCACTAGGTCAGGCAACAGCGCCCAGACGCCTGGGCCCTGGCACAGAGGGACGGAAGGATGGCAAGACAGTGCTGACCGACGAGGGACCTCAGGGCTGGCAGCCAAGAGAAGACAGGTGGAGGTGCGCCCGGGATCCAGGGAGCCCAGGCCAGAGCTGCCTGCATGCCTGCCGGCCTTCCTGGATGTCTGTATGCTGCCTTTGTCCAGGTAGGTTTCTCAGGTCCCCTCCAATCCTGTCCTCTCCTGTCCTCACCATCCTGTCCCCTCTCCTTTCCTCCGCACTTTGCTTCTCTCCTTTGTCTGTCCTCTCTTCCAGGTGTCCTGCTCACCAGCTCCAGCACTTGTGATGGTTCTCCAGTGACAGCTGTTCGCAACCCCTTCCACCCCCTGCCTGCCCCTAATGTGACCCAGCTCACAGGGTCTCCGGCTCACCCCACCCAAACCCACCCGCCCCAACACATTCCCTGGTTCAGCCCCTCTGCCCTATTCAGCCAAACTGGGCCTTTGCAACCTACCTATGCATCGTTGTTTCTCCTCACCATTCAAGGAGAGATCTCCTTTTGTACTTAGCTTGGTTGACTGGTGGATGGATGGATGGATGGATGTATGGATGAATGGATGGATAGATGTATGGGTGGATGGATGGATGGATGGATGGAAAGGTCAATGGATCGGTTTTGTAGAGGCAGATTACCATATAGGGGTACTGGAGTCCGCTGGTGTCAGATCCTTAGTCAATGTCAAATGTAAAACATTAATTCATCAATAACAAAAATGAATAAGCACCTAAATCAATAAATAAATATAAAAACTGGGTTAAAAAATACATGGCGTCTTTGCCTTTCTGCATATGGAATGCTGTGAGGATCTTAACAAGGAAAGCATTGTCCTGAGTAGCCCATTTGAAGTCGTGGAATATTTCCTTTTCCTTTTTCTTTTTTTACTTTCTATTTTCTTGATTATTCACTGGAATAAATAGACAGGAATTGAGAGGGAAGGGAGGTAGAGAGAGTTTGAGACACAGAGAGAGACAACTGCAGCACTTCCGCACCACTTGTAAAGATTTCCCCTGGCAGGTGCGAACCCGGGTGTTGAAGCCCAGTCCTCCTGCATTGTAACATGAGTGCTTAACTGGGTGTGGCACACCTGGTACCCTTGATGGGACACTTTTTTTTAGCAATGAAAAGAAATTCTCGTGGCAAGGTAATAAATAAATGAAGAAGTAAATAAAAGTGCATTTACATTATCTCAGTGGAAACACACAGGGACATATACGTCTCTGTTACCTGTATTACTTCTTCATGTATGGATTGATTGCCTCAAGAGGTTATTGCCACAGCTGAGTGCCTACACCACGAATAATCCACAGCTCCTGCACTCCATTTGTTCCCCTTTCGCTGCCCTTGTTGCTTGGTCACTGTGGTGGTTATTGTTTTTGTTGTTGTTGTTGTTACTGACCTTGCATCTGACAGACACAAAAGGAGAGAGCAGAGGAAATACAGGGTGGGAGAGAAAGATAGAGCTCCTAAAGACCTGCTTCACCCCCTGTAAAGCGACTCCCCTGCAGGTGGCAGTCTGGGGGCCAGACCCCAAATCCTTCCACCTGTCCCCTCTATTTGTGATCGCCACAAGCCCTTAACCCTCTGACATACCGCCAAACCTCCCTGGATTTACTTTTGAAGGCAGTATCACCTGCCTCGTTTTGAATCCTCATTATCCTGAGGGTCAGTCCTGGAGACAGTGTCATGACAGGACACATGGAGATCTCTGTTATCAGAGAGCACCTGGAACAGCAGCTGGGGCTCTAGTGCGCGGGCAGGAGCAACTCCCCATCCACCTTCCACGGAGTCCACCTGCCTGCATTTTGGTCCTTTTCCCTCCAAAAAAGATCTTTCCCTTTTTTCACTTTGAAACAGGCAGGAGACACGTTACCCAGGCAGGGGAAAAAAAATAAAAAGCCTTTTTTTTTTTTTTTTTTTTTTTTACCGAAGTGAATGACCATCTTCTGGGAAGTATAGGTTTTGAACCTGAAAACTCTGTCTGTCTGTCTCTTAGTCCACAGAAAGAGCCACTAGCCCAGCCAGATCTCACGCTCAGATGGGGTGTTTTTGCCAGTCAAAGGTCTGCACAGCACACTAGGGATTGGGCGGCCTGAGACCCAAATGTTACATTGTAGATGGACTGTTTGCAGTTCTTGCTCCCCAGGACATTGGACTGTCTCAACTCCCTCCCCTACAGCATGAAAAAAAGACTCTTTCCAACCTTGGAGCAACTGGAGTGGGGGCGAGGGGAGCTGTTTGCATGTCTGCACTGCTCATGCCCAGGTGTCTGTGGGGGTCCGTGGCAGAGGCTGTAAGGTGCTAGGGGGCAGAAGGAGACTGTTTGAGAGGCAGGCTGCAGGCAGGGGAACCAGGAGTGTGTGCAGGGCTGTGTGTGTGGGTGTGGTGGCAGGGGGTTAGGGCAGGTCCCCGTGCTGGATGGTGAGATGGCAGCTGGGCTGGCCCTGGGCCCTCAGGGCTGAAGGGCAGAAGCAGGGTGGCAGTAAAGTAGCGCAGGGAGGAACACAGTAGATGTTAGTTGGGAGCTGCGGGACAGAGGGTAAGGGGAAAGGGGGCATCCTTGAGGAGGGGTCAGGACTAGAGAGTGGGGGCAGCTGGAGGCATGGAAGGTCCCAGGAATCAGGGACTGACAGGAACAGATTCCTACACCCCCCCACTGGATAGAAGCTGCAGAAGCCAGAGCAGCAGCCCTGGATTGCCTAGGCCAAGGGCCCTGAGTGAGTCCCGCTGAGGATGAGGAAGAGGAGGAGGGGGTGTAGGAGGAGGAGGAGGAAGAGGAGGAGGAAGAGGAGAAAGAGGAGGAGGAAGAAGAGGAGGAGGAGGAGGAGGAGGAGGAGGGGCAGGAGGGCAGCTGTCAGTAGGCAACGGGATTAATAGAGGCCTCCATTACGGAGGCATGTGTCCAGGCAGGCACCCACCAACCCTCAGGGGCAGCTCAGGGCACCCAGGGACTTGGTGTGGGTATCTCTGGGGCGCGGACTGTCAGTCAGTCAGCAAGACTGTGTGTCAGTGCACATGGTGGGACAGGGGCCTGGCGGACCTTGGTCCCCCGCCCTGGACTGTCAGATGCCAGCCCCATGCCCAGACACACACCAATCCGCCCATAGCCCCTTGGCCCGGCCGACCAGCACCTGCTTTGGCCTGGGGCTCTGTCTCTGGTGGCTGGCCACCACCCCTCAAGTCAAGTTCAGCATGGGGTCATGGCTGCTGGTCAACTGGATGGGCGGGGTCCCCGTGGCCTAGCAACCACAGGAGCCCTCTGTGATGTCCTAGCCCCTGGCAATCTGTGCTGGCCACACTGGCACTGGGCAGCCCAACTGCCCTGCCACTAGGTCAGGCAACAGCGCCCAGACGCCTGGGCCCTGGCACAGAGGGACGGAAGGATGGCAAGACAGTGCTGACCGACGAGGGACCTCAGGGCTGGCAGCCAAGAGAAGACAGGTGGAGGTGCGCCCGGGATCCAGGGAGCCCAGGCCAGAGCTGCCTGCATGCCTGCCGGCCTTCCTGGATGTCTGTATGCTGCCTTTGTCCAGGTAGGTTTCTCAGGTCCCCTCCAATCCTGTCCTCTCCTGTCCTCACCATCCTGTCCCCTCTCCTTTCCTCCGCACTTTGCTTCTCTCCTTTGTCTGTCCTCTCTTCCAGGTGTCCTGCTCACCAGCTCCAGCACTTGTGATGGTTCTCCAGTGACAGCTGTTCGCAACCCCTTCCACCCCCTGCCTGCCCCTAATGTGACCCAGCTCACAGGGTCTCCGGCTCACCCCACCCAAACCCACCCGCCCCAACACATTCCCTGGTTCAGCCCCTCTGCCCTATTCAGCCAAACTGGGCCTTTGCAACCTACCTATGCATCGTTGTTTCTCCTCACCATTCAAGGAGAGATCTCCTTTTGTACTTAGCTTGGTTGACTGGTGGATGGATGGATGGATGGATGTATGGATGAATGGATGGATAGATGTATGGGTGGATGGATGGATGGATGGATGGAAAGGTCAATGGATCGGTTTTGTAGAGGCAGATTACCATATAGGGGTACTGGAGTCCGCTGGTGTCAGATCCTTAGTCAATGTCAAATGTAAAACATTAATTCATCAATAACAAAAATGAATAAGCACCTAAATCAATAAATAAATATAAAAACTGGGTTAAAAAATACATGGCGTCTTTGCCTTTCTGCATATGGAATGCTGTGAGGATCTTAACAAGGAAAGCATTGTCCTGAGTAGCCCATTTGAAGTCGTGGAATATTTCCTTTTCCTTTTTCTTTTTTTACTTTCTATTTTCTTGATTATTCACTGGAATAAATAGACAGGAATTGAGAGGGAAGGGAGGTAGAGAGAGTTTGAGACACAGAGAGAGACAACTGCAGCACTTCCGCACCACTTGTAAAGATTTCCCCTGGCAGGTGCGAACCCGGGTGTTGAAGCCCAGTCCTCCTGCATTGTAACATGAGTGCTTAACTGGGTGTGGCACACCTGGTACCCTTGATGGGACACTTTTTTTTAGCAATGAAAAGAAATTCTCGTGGCAAGGTAATAAATAAATGAAGAAGTAAATAAAAGTGCATTTACATTATCTCAGTGGAAACACACAGGGACATATACATCTCTGTTACCTGTATTACTTCTTCATGTATGGATTGATTGCCTCAAGAGGTTATTGCCACAGCTGAGTGCCTACACCACGAATAATCCACAGCTCCTGCACTCCATTTGTTCCCCTTTCGCTGCCCTTGTTGCTTGGTCACTGTGGTGGTTATTGTTGCGGTTGTTGTTGTTGTTACTGACCTTGCATCTGACAGACACAAAAGGAGAGAGCAGAGGAAATACAGGGTGGGAGAGAAAGATAGAGCTCCTAAAGACCTGCTTCACCCCCTGTAAAGCGACTCCCCTGCAGGTGGCAGTCTGGGGGCCAGACCCCAAATCCTTCCACCTGTCCCCTCTATTTGTGATCGCCACAAGCCCTTAACCCTCTGACATACCGCCAAACCTCCCTGGATTTACTTTTGAAGGCAGTATCACCTGCCTCGTTTTGAATCCTCATTATCCTGAGGGTCAGTCCTGGAGACAGTGTCATGACAGGACACATGGAGATCTCTGTTATCAGAGAGCACCTGGAACAGCAGCTGGGGCTCTAGTGCCCGGGCAGGAGCAACTCCCCATCCACCTTCCACGGAGTCCACCTGCCTGCATTTTGGTCCTTTTCCCTCCAAAAAAGATTTTTCCCTTTTTTAACTTTGAAACAGGCAGGAGACAGGTTACCCAGGCAGGGGAAAAAAAATAAAAAGCCTTTTTTTTTTTTTTTTTTTTTTTTTTTTTTACCGAAGTGAATGACCATCTTCTGGGAAGTATAGGTTTTGAACCTGAAAACTCTGTCTGTCTGTCTCTTAGTCCACAGAAAGAGCCACTAGCCCAGCCAGATCTCACGCTCCGATGGGGTGTTTTTGCCAGTCAAAGGTCTGCACAGCACACTAGGGATTGGGCGGCCTGTGACCCAAATGTTACATTGTAGATGGACTGTTTGCAGTTCTTGCTCCCCAGGACATTGGACTGTCTCAACTCCCTCCCCTACAGCATGAAAAAAAGACTCTTTCCAACCTTGGAGCAACTGGAGTGGGGGCGAGGGGAGCTGTTTGCATGTCTGCACTGCTCATGCCCAGGTGTCTGTGGGGGTCCGTGGCAGAGGCTGTAAGGTGCTAGGGGGCAGAAGGAGACTGTTTGAGAGGCAGGCTGCAGGCAGGGGAACCAGGAGTGTGTGCAGGGCTGTGTGTGTGGGTGTGGTGGCAGGGGGTTAGGGCAGGTCCCCGTGCTGGATGGTGAGATGGCAGCTGGGCTGGCCCTGGGCCCTCAGGGCTGAAGGGCAGAAGCAGGGTGGCAGTAAAGTAGCGCAGGGAGGAACACAGTGGATGTTAGTTGGGAGCTGCGGGACAGAGGGTAAGGGGAAAGGGGGCATCCTTGAGGAGGGGTCAGGACTAGAGAGTGGGGGCAGCTGGAGGCATGGAAGGTCCCAGGAATCAGGGACTGACAGGAACAGATTCCTACACCCCCCCACTGGATAGAAGCTGCAGAAGCCAGAGCAGCAGCCCTGGATTGCCTAGGCCAAGGGCCCTTTGTGAGTCCCGCTGAGGATGAGGAAGAGGAGGAGGGGGTGTAGGAGGAGGAGGAGGAAGAGGAGGAGGAAGAGGAGAAAGAGGAGGAGGAAGAAGAGGAGGAGGAGGAGGAGGAGGAGGAGGAGGAGGAGGGGCAGGAGGGCAGCTGTCAGTAGGCAACGGGATTAATAGAGGCCTCCATTACGGAGGCATGTGTCCAGGCAGGCACCCACCAACCCTCAGGGGCAGCTCAGGGCACCCAGGGACTTGGTGTGGGTATCTCTGGGGCGGGGACTGTCAGTCAGTCAGCAAGACTGTGTGTCAGTGCACATGGTGGGACAGGGGCCTGGCGGACCTTGGTCCCCCGCCCTGGACTGTCAGATGCCAGCCCCATGCCCAGACACACACCAATCCGCCCATAGCCCCTTGGCCCGGCCGACCAGCACCTGCTTTGGCCTGGGGCTCTGTCTCTGGTGGCTGGCCACCACCCCTCAAGTCAAGTTCAGCATGGGGTCATGGCTGCTGGTCAACTGGATGGGCGGGGTCCCCGTGGCCTAGCAACCACAGGAGCCCTCTGTGATGTCCTAGCCCCTGGCAATCTGTGCTGGCCACACTGGCACTGGGCAGCCCAACTGCCCTGCCACTAGGTCAGGCAACAGCGCCCAGACGCCTGGGCCCTGGCACAGAGGGACGGAAGGATGGCAAGACAGTGCTGACCGACGAGGGACCTCAGGGCTGGCAGCCAAGAGAAGACAGGTGGAGGTGCGCCCGGGATCCAGGGAGCCCAGGCCAGAGCTGCCTGCATGCCTGCCGGCCTTCCTGGATGTCTGTATGCTGCCTTTGTCCAGGTAGGTTTCTCAGGTCCCCTCCAATCCTGTCCTCTCCTGTCCTCACCATCCTGTCCCCTCTCCTTTCCTCCGCACTTTGCTTCTCTCCTTTGTCTGTCCTCTCTTCCAGGTGTCCTGCTCACCAGCTCCAGCACTTGTGATGGTTCTCCAGTGACAGCTGTTCGCAACCCCTTCCACCCCCTGCCTGCCCCTAATGTGACCCAGCTCACAGGGTCTCCGGCTCACCCCACCCAAACCCACACGCCCCAACACATTCCCTGGTTCAGCCCCTCTGCCCTATTCAGCCAAACTGGGCCTTTGCAACCTACCTATGCATCGTTGTTTCTCCTCACCATTCAAGGAGAGATCTCCTTTTGTACTTAGCTTGGTTGACTGGTGGATGGATGGATGGATGGATGGATGGATGGATGGATGTATGGATGAATGGATGGATAGATGTATGGGTGGATGGATGGATGAATGGAAAGGTCAATGGATCGGTTTTGTAGTGGCAGATTACCATATAGGGGTACTGGAGTCCGCTGGTGTCAGATCCTTAGTCAATGTCAAATGTAAAACATTAATTCATCAATAACAAAAATGAATAAGCACCTAAATCAATAAATAAATATAAAAACTGGGTTAAAAAATACATGGCGTCTTTGCCTTTCTGCATATGGAATGCTGTGAGGATCTTAACAAGGAAAGCATTGTCCTGAGTAGCCCATTTGAAGTCGTGGAATATTTCCTTTTCCTTTTTCTTTTTTTACTTTCTATTTTCTTGATTATTCACTGGAATAAATAGACAGGAATTGAGAGGGAAGGGAGGTAGAGAGAGTTTGAGACACAGAGAGAGACAACTGCAGCACTTCCGCACCACTTGTAAAGATTTCCCCTGGCAGGTGCGAACCCGGGTGTTGAAGCCCAGTCCTCCTGCATTGTAACATGAGTGCTTAACTGGGTGTGGCACACCTGGTACCCTTGATGGGACACTTTTTTTTAGCAATGAAAAGAAATTCTCGTGGCAAGGTAATAAATAAATGAAGAAGTAAATAAAAGTGCATTTACATTATCTCAGTGGAAACACACAGGGACATATACGTCTCTGTTACCTGTATTACTTCTTCATGTATGGATTGATTGCCTCAAGAGGTTATTGCCACAGCTGAGTGCCTACACCACGAATAATCCACAGCTCCTGCACTCCATTTGTTCCCCTTTCGCTGCCCTTGTTGCTTGGTCACTGTGGTGGTTATTGTTTTTGTTGTTGTTGTTGTTACTGACCTTGCATCTGACAGACACAAAAGGAGAGAGCAGAGGAAATACAGGGTGGGAGAGAAAGATAGAGCTCCTAAAGACCTGCTTCACCCCCTGTAAAGCGACTCCCCTGCAGGTGGCAGTCTGGGGGCCAGACCCCAAATCCTTCCACCTGTCCCCTCTATTCGTGATCGCCACAAGCCCTTAACCCTCTGACATACCGCCAAACCTCCCTGGATTTACTTTTGAAGGCAGTATCACCTGCCTCGTTTTGAATCCTCATTATCCTGAGGGTCAGTCCTGGAGACAGTGTCATGACAGGACACATGGAGATCTCTGTTATCAGAGAGCACCTGGAACAGCAGCTGGGGCTCTAGTGCCCGGGCAGGAGCAACTCCCCATCCACCTTCCACGGAGTCCACCTGCCTGCATTTTGGTCCTTTTCCCTCCAAAAAAGATTTTTCCCTTTTTTAACTTTGAAACAGGCAGGAGACAGGTTACCCAGGCAGGGGAAAAAAATAAAAAGCCTTTTTTTTTTTTTTTTTTTTTTTTACCGAAGTGAATGACCATCTTCTGGGAAGTATAGGTTTTGAACCTGAAAACTCTGTCTGTCTGTCTCTTAGTCCACAGAAAGAGCCACTAGCCCAGCCAGATCTCACGCTCAGATGGGGTGTTTTTGCCAGTCAAAGGTCTGCACAGCACACTAGGGATTGGGCGGCCTGAGACCCAAATGTTACATTGTAGATGGACTGTTTGCAGTTCTTGCTCCCCAGGACATTGGACTGTCTCAACTCCCTCCCCTACAGCATGAAAAAAAGACTCTTTCCAACCTTGGAGCAACTGGAGTGGGGGCGAGGGGAGCTGTTTGCATGTCTGCACTGCTCATGCCCAGGTGTCTGTGGGGGTCCGTGGCAGAGGCTGTAAGGTGCTAGGGGGCAGAAGGAGACTGTTTGAGAGGCAGGCTGCAGGCAGGGGAACCAGGAGTGTGTGCAGGGCTGTGTGTGTGGGTGTGGTGGCAGGGGGTTAGGGCAGGTCCCCGTGCTGGATGGTGAGATGGCAGCTGGGCTGGCCCTGGGCCCTCAGGGCTGAAGGGCAGAAGCAGGGTGGCAGTAAAGTAGCGCAGGGAGGAACACAGTAGATGTTAGTTGGGAGCTGCGGGACAGAGGGTAAGGGGAAAGGGGGCATCCTTGAGGATGGGTCAGGACTAGAGAGTGGGGGCAGCTGGAGGCATGGAAGGTCCCAGGAATCAGGGACTGACAGGAACAGATTCCTACACCCCCCCACTGGATAGAAGCTGCAGAAGCCAGACCAGCAGCCCTGGATTGCCTATGCCAAGGGCCCTGAGTGAGTCCCGCTGAGGATGAGGAAGAGGAGGAGGGGGTGTAGGAGGAGGAGGAGGAAGAGGAGGAGGAAGAGGAGAAAGAGGAGGAGGAAGAAGAGGAGGAGGAGGAGGAGGAGGAGGAGGAGGAGGGGCAGGAGGGCAGCTGTCAGTAGGCAACGGGATTAATAGAGGCCTCCATTACGGAGGCATGTGTCCAGGCAGGCACCCACCAACCCTCAGGGGCAGCTCAGGGCACCCAGGGACTTGGTGTGGGTATCTCTGGGGCGGGGACTGTCAGTCAGTCAGCAAGACTGTGTGTCAGTGCACATGGTGGGACAGGGGCCTGGCGGACCTTGGTCCCCCGCCCTGGACTGTCAGATGCCAGCCCCATGCCCAGACACACACCAATCCGCCCATAGCCCCTTGGCCCGGCCGACCAGCACCTGCTTTGGCCTGGGGCTCTGTCTCTGGTGGCTGGCCACCACCCCTCAAGTCAAGTTCAGCATGGGGTCATGGCTGCTGGTCAACTGGATGGGCGGGGTCCCCGTGGCCTAGCAACCACAGGAGCCCTCTGTGATGTCCTAGCCCCTGGCAATCTGTGCTGGCCACACTGGCACTGGGCAGCCCAACTGCCCTGCCACTAGGTCAGGCAACAGCGCCCAGACGCCTGGGCCCTGGCACAGAGGGACGGAAGGATGGCAAGACAGTGCTGACCGACGAGGGACCTCAGGGCTGGCAGCCAAGAGAAGACAGGTGGAGGTGCGCCCGGGATCCAGGGAGCCCAGGCCAGAGCTGCCTGCATGCCTGCCGGCCTTCCTGGATGTCTGTATGCTGCCTTTGTCCAGGTAGGTTTCTCAGGTCCCCTCCAATCCTGTCCTCTCCTGTCCTCACCATCCTGTCCCCTCTCCTTTCCTCCGCACTTTGCTTCTCTCCTTTGTCTGTCCTCTCTTCCAGGTGTCCTGCTCACCAGCTCCAGCACTTGTGATGGTTCTCCAGTGACAGCTGTTCGCAACCCCTTCCACCCCCTGCCTGCCCCTAATGTGACCCAGCTCACAGGGTCTCCGGCTCACCCCACCCAAACCCACACGCCCCAACACATTCCCTGGTTCAGCCCCTCTGCCCTATTCAGCCAAACTGGGCCTTTGCAACCTACCTATGCATCGTTGTTTCTCCTCACCATTCAAGGAGAGATCTCCTTTTGTACTTAGCTTGGTTGACTGGTGGATGGATGGATGGATGGATGGATGGATGGATGGATGTATGGATGAATGGATGGATAGATGTATGGGTGGATGGATGGATGAATGGAAAGGTCAATGGATCGGTTTTGTAGTGGCAGATTACCATATAGGGGTACTGGAGTCCGCTGGTGTCAGATCCTTAGTCAATGTCAAATGTAAAACATTAATTCATCAATAACAAAAATGAATAAGCACCTAAATCAATAAATAAATATAAAAACTGGGTTAAAAAATACATGGCGTCTTTGCCTTTCTGCATATGGAATGCTGTGAGGATCTTAACAAGGAAAGCATTGTCCTGAGTAGCCCATTTGAAGTCGTGGAATATTTCCTTTTCCTTTTTCTTTTTTTACTTTCTATTTTCTTGATTATTCACTGGAATAAATAGACAGGAATTGAGAGGGAAGGGAGGTAGAGAGAGTTTGAGACACAGAGAGAGACAACTGCAGCACTTCCGCACCACTTGTAAAGATTTCCCCTGGCAGGTGCGAACCCGGGTGTTGAAGCCCAGTCCTCCTGCATTGTAACATGAGTGCTTAACTGGGTGTGGCACACCTGGTACCCTTGATGGGACACTTTTTTTTAGCAATGAAAAGAAATTCTCGTGGCAAGGTAATAAATAAATGAAGAAGTAAATAAAAGTGCATTTACATTATCTCAGTGGAAACACACAGGGACATATACGTCTCTGTTACCTGTATTACTTCTTCATGTATGGATTGATTGCCTCAAGAGGTTATTGCCACAGCTGAGTGCCTACACCACGAATAATCCACAGCTCCTGCACTCCATTTGTTCCCCTTTCGCTGCCCTTGTTGCTTGGTCACTGTGGTGGTTATTGTTTTTGTTGTTGTTGTTGTTACTGACCTTGCATCTGACAGACACAAAAGGAGAGAGCAGAGGAAATACAGGGTGGGAGAGAAAGATAGAGCTCCTAAAGACCTGCTTCACCCCCTGTAAAGCGACTCCCCTGCAGGTGGCAGTCTGGGGGCCAGACCCCAAATCCTTCCACCTGTCCCCTCTATTCGTGATCGCCACAAGCCCTTAACCCTCTGACATACCGCCAAACCTCCCTGGATTTACTTTTGAAGGCAGTATCACCTGCCTCGTTTTGAATCCTCATTATCCTGAGGGTCAGTCCTGGAGACAGTGTCATGACAGGACACATGGAGATCTCTGTTATCAGAGAGCACCTGGAACAGCAGCTGGGGCTCTAGTGCCCGGGCAGGAGCAACTCCCCATCCACCTTCCACGGAGTCCACCTGCCTGCATTTTGGTCCTTTTCCCTCCAAAAAAGATTTTTCCCTTTTTTAACTTTGAAACAGGCAGGAGACAGGTTACCCAGGCAGGGGAAAAAAATAAAAAGCCTTTTTTTTTTTTTTTTTTTTTTTTTTACCGAAGTGAATGACCATCTTCTGGGAAGTATAGGTTTTGAACCTGAAAACTCTGTCTGTCTGTCTCTTAGTCCACAGAAAGAGCCACTAGCCCAGCCAGATCTCACGCTCAGATGGGGTGTTTTTGCCAGTCAAAGGTCTGCACAGCACACTAGGGATTGGGCGGCCTGAGACCCAAATGTTACATTGTAGATGGACTGTTTGCAGTTCTTGCTCCCCAGGACATTGGACTGTCTCAACTCCCTCCCCTACAGCATGAAAAAAAGACTCTTTCCAACCTTGGAGCAACTGGAGTGGGGGCGAGGGGAGCTGTTTGCATGTCTGCACTGCTCATGCCCAGGTGTCTGTGGGGGTCCGTGGCAGAGGCTGTAAGGTGCTAGGGGGCAGAAGGAGACTGTTTGAGAGGCAGGCTGCAGGCAGGGGAACCAGGAGTGTGTGCAGGGCTGTGTGTGTGGGTGTGGTGGCAGGGGGTTAGGGCAGGTCCCCGTGCTGGATGGTGAGATGGCAGCTGGGCTGGCCCTGGGCCCTCAGGGCTGAAGGGCAGAAGCAGGGTGGCAGTAAAGTAGCGCAGGGAGGAACACAGTAGATGTTAGTTGGGAGCTGCGGGACAGAGGGTAAGGGGAAAGGGGGCATCCTTGAGGATGGGTCAGGACTAGAGAGTGGGGGCAGCTGGAGGCATGGAAGGTCCCAGGAATCAGGGACTGACAGGAACAGATTCCTACACCCCCCCACTGGATAGAAGCTGCAGAAGCCAGACCAGCAGCCCTGGATTGCCTATGCCAAGGGCCCTGAGTGAGTCCCGCTGAGGATGAGGAAGAGGAGGAGGGGGTGTAGGAGGAGGAGGAGGAAGAGGAGGAGGAAGAGGAGAAAGAGGAGGAGGAAGAAGAGGAGGAGGAGGAGGAGGAGGAGGAGGAGGAGGGGCAGGAGGGCAGCTGTCAGTAGGCAACGGGATTAATAGAGGCCTCCATTACGGAGGCATGTGTCCAGGCAGGCACCCACCAACCCTCAGGGGCAGCTCAGGGCACCCAGGGACTTGGTGTGGGTATCTCTGGGGCGGGGACTGTCAGTCAGTCAGCAAGACTGTGTGTCAGTGCACATGGTGGGACAGGGGCCTGGCGGACCTTGGTCCCCCGCCCTGGACTGTCAGATGCCAGCCCCATGCCCAGACACACACCAATCCGCTCATAGCCCCTTGGCCCGGCCGACCAGCACCTGCTTTGGCCTGGGGCTCTGTCTCTGGTGGCTGGCCACCACCCCTCAAGTCAAGTTCAGCATGGGGTCATGGCTGCTGGTCAACTGGATGGGCGGGGTCCCCGTGGCCTAGCAACCACAGGAGCCCTCTGTGATGTCCTAGCCCCTGGCAATCTGTGCTGGCCACACTGGCACTGGGCAGCCCAACTGCCCTGCCACTAGGTCAGGCAACAGCGCCCAGACGCCTGGGCCCTGGCACAGAGGGACGGAAGGATGGCAAGACAGTGCTGACCGACGAGGGACCTCAGGGCTGGCAGCCAAGAGAAGACAGGTGGAGGTGCGCCCGGGATCCAGGGAGCCCAGGCCAGAGCTGCCTGCATGCCTGCCGGCCTTCCTGGATGTCTGTATGCTGCCTTTGTCCAGGTAGGTTTCTCAGGTCCCCTCCAATCCTGTCCTCTCCTGTCCTCACCATCCTGTCCCCTCTCCTTTCCTCCGCACTTTGCTTCTCTCCTTTGTCTGTCCTCTCTTCCAGGTGTCCTGCTCACCAGCTCCAGCACTTGTGATGGTTCTCCAGTGACAGCTGTTCGCAACCCCTTCCACCCCCTGCCTGCCCCTAATGTGACCCAGCTCACAGGGTCTCCGGCTCACCCCACCCAAACCCACACGCCCCAACACATTCCCTGGTTCAGCCCCTCTGCCCTATTCAGCCAAACTGGGCCTTTGCAACCTACCTATGCATCGTTGTTTCTCCTCACCATTCAAGGAGAGATCTCCTTTTGTACTTAGCTTGGTTGACTGGTGGATGGATGGATGGATGGATGGATGGATGGATGTATGGATGAATGGATGGATAGATGTATGGGTGGATGGATGGATGAATGGAAAGGTCAATGGATCGGTTTTGTAGTGGCAGATTACCATATAGGGGTACTGGAGTCCGCTGGTGTCAGATCCTTAGTCAATGTCAAATGTAAAACATTAATTCATCAATAACAAAAATGAATAAGCACCTAAATCAATAAATAAATATAAAAACTGGGTTAAAAAATACATGGCGTCTTTGCCTTTCTGCATATGGAATGCTGTGAGGATCTTAACAAGGAAAGCATTGTCCTGAGTAGCCCATTTGAAGTCGTGGAATATTTCCTTTTCCTTTTTCTTTTTTTACTTTCTATTTTCTTGATTATTCACTGGAATAAATAGACAGGAATTGAGAGGGAAGGGAGGTAGAGAGAGTTTGAGACACAGAGAGAGACAACTGCAGCACTTCCGCACCACTTGTAAAGATTTCCCCTGGCAGGTGCGAACCCGGGTGTTGAAGCCCAGTCCTCCTGCATTGTAACATGAGTGCTTAACTGGGTGTGGCACACCTGGTACCCTTGATGGGACACTTTTTTTTAGCAATGAAAAGAAATTCTCGTGGCAAGGTAATAAATAAATGAAGAAGTAAATAAAAGTGCATTTACATTATCTCAGTGGAAACACACAGGGACATATACGTCTCTGTTACCTGTATTACTTCTTCATGTATGGATTGATTGCCTCAAGAGGTTATTGCCACAGCTGAGTGCCTACACCACGAATAATCCACAGCTCCTGCACTCCATTTGTTCCCCTTTCGCTGCCCTTGTTGCTTGGTCACTGTGGTGGTTATTGTTTTTGTTGTTGTTGTTGTTACTGACCTTGCATCTGACAGACACAAAAGGAGAGAGCAGAGGAAATACAGGGTGGGAGAGAAAGATAGAGCTCCTAAAGACCTGCTTCACCCCCTGTAAAGCGACTCCCCTGCAGGTGGCAGTCTGGGGGCCAGACCCCAAATCCTTCCACCTGTCCCCTCTATTCGTGATCGCCACAAGCCCTTAACCCTCTGACATACCGCCAAACCTCCCTGGATTTACTTTTGAAGGCAGTATCACCTGCCTCGTTTTGAATCCTCATTATCCTGAGGGTCAGTCCTGGAGACAGTGTCATGACAGGACACATGGAGATCTCTGTTATCAGAGAGCACCTGGAACAGCAGCTGGGGCTCTAGTGCCCGGGCAGGAGCAACTCCCCATCCACCTTCCACGGAGTCCACCTGCCTGCATTTTGGTCCTTTTCCCCCCAAAAAAGATTTTTCCCTTTTTTAACTTTGAAACAGGCAGGAGACAGGTTACCCAGGCAGGGGAAAAAAATAAAAAGCCTTTTTTTTTTTTTTTTTTTTTTTTACCGAAGTGAATGACCATCTTCTGGGAAGTATAGGTTTTGAACCTGAAAACTCTGTCTGTCTGTCTCTTAGTCCACAGAAAGAGCCACTAGCCCAGCCAGATCTCACGCTCAGATGGGGTGTTTTTGCCAGTCAAAGGTCTGCACAGCACACTAGGGATTGGGCGGCCTGAGACCCAAATGTTACATTGTAGATGGACTGTTTGCAGTTCTTGCTCCCCAGGACATTGGACTGTCTCAACTCCCTCCCCTACAGCATGAAAAAAAGACTCTTTCCAACCTTGGAGCAACTGGAGTGGGGGCGAGGGGAGCTGTTTGCATGTCTGCACTGCTCATGCCCAGGTGTCTGTGGGGGTCCGTGGCAGAGGCTGTAAGGTGCTAGGGGGCAGAAGGAGACTGTTTGAGAGGCAGGCTGCAGGCAGGGGAACCAGGAGTGTGTGCAGGGCTGTGTGTGTGGGTGTGGTGGCAGGGGGTTAGGGCAGGTCCCCGTGCTGGATGGTGAGATGGCAGCTGGGCTGGCCCTGGGCCCTCAGGGCTGAAGGGCAGAAGCAGGGTGGCAGTAAAGTAGCGCAGGGAGGAACACAGTAGATGTTAGTTGGGAGCTGCGGGACAGAGGGTAAGGGGAAAGGGGGCATCCTTGAGGATGGGTCAGGACTAGAGAGTGGGGGCAGCTGGAGGCATGGAAGGTCCCAGGAATCAGGGACTGACAGGAACAGATTCCTACACCCCCCCACTGGATAGAAGCTGCAGAAGCCAGACCAGCAGCCCTGGATTGCCTAGGCCAAGGGCCCTGAGTGAGTCCCGCTGAGGATGAGGAAGAGGAGGAGGGGGTGTAGGAGGAGGAGGAGGAAGAGGAGGAGGAAGAGGAGAAAGAGGAGGAGGAAGAAGAGGAGGAGGAGGAGGAGGAGGAGGAGGAGGAGGAGGGGCAGGAGGGCAGCTGTCAGTAGGCAACGGGATTAATAGAGGCCTCCATTACAGAGGCATGTGTCCAGGCAGGCACCCACCAACCCTCAGGGGCAGCTCAGGGCACCCAGGGACTTGGTGTGGGTATCTCTGGGGCGGGGACTGTCAGTCAGTCAGCAAGACTGTGTGTCAGTGCACATGGTGGGACAGGGGCCTGGCGGACCTTGGTCCCCCGCCCTGGACTGTCAGATGCCAGCCCCATGCCCAGACACACACCAATCCGCCCATAGCCCCTTGGCCCGGCCGACCAGCACCTGCTTTGGCCTGGGGCTCTGTCTCTGGTGGCTGGCCACCACCCCTCAAGTCAAGTTCAGCATGGGGTCATGGCTGCTGGTCAACTGGATGGGCGGGGTCCCCGTGGCCTAGCAACCACAGGAGCCCTCTGTGATGTCCTAGCCCCTGGCAATCTGTGCTGGCCACACTGGCACTGGGCAGCCCAACTGCCCTGCCACTAGGTCAGGCAACAGCGCCCAGACGCCTGGGCCCTGGCACAGAGGGACGGAAGGATGGCAAGACAGTGCTGACCGACGAGGGACCTCAGTGCTGGCAGCCAAGAGAAGACAGGTGGAGGTGCGCCCGGGATCCAGGGAGCCCAGGCCAGAGCTGCCTGCATGCCTGCCGGCCTTCCTGGATGTCTGTATGCTGCCTTTGTCCAGGTAGGTTTCTCAGGTCCCCTCCAATCCTGTCCTCTCCTGTCCTCACCATCCTGTCCCCTCTCCTTTCCTCCGCACTTTGCTTCTCTCCTTTGTCTGTCCTCTCTTCCAGGTGTCCTGCTCACCAGCTCCAGCACTTGTGATGGTTCTCCAGTGACAGCTGTTCGCAACCCCTTCCACCCCCTGCCTGCCCCTAATGTGACCCAGCTCACAGGGTCTCCGGCTCACCCCACCCAAACCCACACGCCCCAACACATTCCCTGGTTCAGCCCCTCTGCCCTATTCAGCCAAACTGGGCCTTTGCAACCTACCTATGCATCGTTGTTTCTCCTCACCATTCAAGGAGAGATCTCCTTTTGTACTTAGCTTGGTTGACTGGTGGATGGATGGATGGATGGATGGATGGATGGATGGATGTATGGATGAATGGATGGATAGATGTATGGGTGGATGGATGGATGAATGGAAAGGTCAATGGATCGGTTTTGTAGTGGCAGATTACCATATAGGGGTACTGGAGTCCGCTGGTGTCAGATCCTTAGTCAATGTCAAATGTAAAACATTAATTCTTCAATAATAAAAATGAATAAGCACCTAAATCAATAAATAAATATAAAAACTGGGTTAAAAAATACATGGCGTCTTTGCCTTTCTGCATATGGAATGCTGTGAGGATCTTAACAAGGAAAGCATTGTCCTGAGTAGCCCATTTGAAGTCGTGGAATATTTCCTTTTCCTTTTTCTTTTTTTACTTTCTATTTTCTTGATTATTCACTGGAATAAATAGACAGGAATTGAGAGGGAAGGGAGGTAGAGAGAGTTTGAGACACAGAGAGAGACAACTGCAGCACTTCCGCACCACTTGTAAAGATTTCCCCTGGCAGGTGCGAACCCGGGTGTTGAAGCCCAGTCCTCCTGCATTGTAACATGAGTGCTTAACTGGGTGTGGCACACCTGGTACCCTTGATGGGACACTTTTTTTTAGCAATGAAAAGAAATTCTCGTGGCAAGGTAATAAATAAATGAAGAAGTAAATAAAAGTGCATTTACATTATCTCAGTGGAAACACACAGGGACATATACGTCTCTGTTACCTGTATTACTTCTTCATGTATGGATTGATTGCCTCAAGAGGTTATTGCCACAGCTGAGTGCCTACACCACGAATAATCCACAGCTCCTGCACTCCATTTGTTCCCCTTTCGCTGCCCTTGTTGCTTGGTCACTGTGGTGGTTATTGTTTTTGTTGTTGTTGTTGTTACTGACCTTGCATCTGACAGACACAAAAGGAGAGAGCAGAGGAAATACAGGGTGGGAGAGAAAGATAGAGCTCCTAAAGACCTGCTTCACCCCCTGTAAAGCGACTCCCCTGCAGGTGGCAGTCTGGGGGCCAGACCCCAAATCCTTCCACCTGTCCCCTCTATTCGTGATCGCCACAAGCCCTTAACCCTCTGACATACCGCCAAACCTCCCTGGATTTACTTTTGAAGGCAGTATCACCTGCCTCGTTTTGAATCCTCATTATCCTGAGGGTCAGTCCTGGAGACAGTGTCATGACAGGACACATGGAGATCTCTGTTATCAGAGAGCACCTGGAACAGCAGCTGGGGCTCTAGTGCCCGGGCAGGAGCAACTCCCCATCCACCTTCCACGGAGTCCACCTGCCTGCATTTTGGTCCTTTTCCCTCCAAAAAAGATTTTTCCCTTTTTTAACTTTGAAACAGGCAGGAGACAGGTTACCCAGGCAGGGGAAAAAAAATAAAAAGCCTTTTTTTTTTTTTTTTTTTTTTTTACCGAAGTGAATGACCATCTTCTGGGAAGTATAGGTTTTGAACCTGAAAACTCTGTCTGTCTGTCTCTTAGTCCACAGAAAGAGCCACTAGCCCAGCCAGATCTCACGCTCAGATGGGGTGTTTTTGCCAGTCAAAGGTCTGCACAGCACACTAGGGATTGGGCGGCCTGAGACCCAAATGTTACATTGTAGATGGACTGTTTGCAGTTCTTGCTCCCCAGGACATTGGACTGTCTCAACTCCCTCCCCTACAGCATGAAAAAAAGACTCTTTCCAACCTTGGAGCAACTGGAGTGGGGGCGAGGGGAGCTGTTTGCATGTCTGCACTGCTCATGCCCAGGTGTCTGTGGGGGTCCGTGGCAGAGGCTGTAAGGTGCTAGGGGGCAGAAGGAGACTGTTTGAGAGGCAGGCTGCAGGCAGGGGAACCAGGAGTGTGTGCAGGGCTGTGTGTGTGGGTGTGGTGGCAGGGGGTTAGGGCAGGTCCCCGTGCTGGATGGTGAGATGGCAGCTGGGCTGGCCCTGGGCCCTCAGGGCTGAAGGGCAGAAGCAGGGTGGCAGTAAAGTAGCGCAGGGAGGAACACAGTAGATGTTAGTTGGGAGCTGCGGGACAGAGGGTAAGGGGAAAGGGGGCATCCTTGAGGAGGGGTCAGGACTAGAGAGTGGGGGCAGCTGGAGGCATGGAAGGTCCCAGGAATCAGGGACTGACAGGAACAGATTCCTACACCCCCCCACTGGATAGAAGCTGCAGAAGCCAGAGCAGCAGCCCTGGATTGCCTAGGCCAAGGGCCCTGAGTGAGTCCCGCTGAGGATGAGGAAGAGGAGGAGGGGGTGTAGGAGGAGGAGGAGGAAGAGGAGGAGGAAGAGGAGAAAGAGGAGGAGGAAGAAGAGGAGGAGGAGGAGGAGGAGGAGGAGGAGGAGGGGCAGGAGGGCAGCTGTCAGTAGGCAACGGGATTAATAGAGGCCTCCATTACGGAGGCATGTGTCCAGGCAGGCACCCACCAACCCTCAGGGGCAGCTCAGGGCACCCAGGGACTTGGTGTGGGTATCTCTGGGGCGGGGACTGTCAGTCAGTCAGCAAGACTGTGTGTCAGTGCACATGGTGGGACAGGGGCCTGGCGGACCTTGGTCCCCCGCCCTGGACTGTCAGATGCCAGCCCCATGCCCAGACACACACCAATCCGCCCATAGCCCCTTGGCCCGGCCGACCAGCACCTGCTTTGGCCTGGGGCTCTGTCTCTGGTGGCTGGCCACCACCCCTCAAGTCAAGTTCAGCATGGGGTCATGGCTGCTGGTCAACTGGATGGGCGGGGTCCCCGTGGCCTAGCAACCACAGGAGCCCTCTGTGATGTCCTAGCCCCTGGCAATCTGTGCTGGCCACACTGGCACTGGGCAGCCCAACTGCCCTGCCACTAGGTCAGGCAACAGCGCCCAGACGCCTGGGCCCTGGCACAGAGGGACGGAAGGATGGCAAGACAGTGCTGACCGACGAGGGACCTCAGGGCTGGCAGCCAAGAGAAGACAGGTGGAGGTGCGCCCGGGATCCAGGGAGCCCAGGCCAGAGCTGCCTGCATGCCTGCCGGCCTTCCTGGATGTCTGTATGCTGCCTTTGTCCAGGTAGGTTTCTCAGGTCCCCTCCAATCCTGTCCTCTCCTGTCCTCTCCTGTCCTCACCATCCTGTCCCCTCTCCTTTCCTCCGCACTTTGCTTCTCTCCTTTGTCTGTCCTCTCTTCCAGGTGTCCTGCTCACCAGCTCCAGCACTTGTGATGGTTCTCCAGTGACAGCTGTTCGCAACCCCTTCCACCCCCTGCCTGCCCCTAATGTGACCCAGCTCACAGGGTCTCCGGCTCACCCCACCCAAACCCACACGCCCCAACACATTCCCTGGTTCAGCCCCTCTGCCCTATTCAGCCAAACTGGGCCTTTGCAACCTACCTATGCATCGTTGTTTCTCCTCACCATTCAAGGAGAGATCTCCTTTTGTACTTAGCTTGGTTGACTGGTGGATGGATGGATGGATGGATGGATGGATGGATGGATGTATGGATGAATGGATGGATAGATGTATGGGTGGATGGATGGATGGATGGATGGAAAGGTCAATGGATCGGTTTTGTAGAGGCAGATTACCATATAGGGGTACTGGAGTCCGCTGGTGTCAGATCCTTAGTCAATGTCAAATGTAAAACATTAATTCATCAATAACAAAAATGAATAAGCACCTAAATAAATAAATAAATCAATATAAAAACTGGGTTAAAAAATACATGGCGTCTTTGCCTTTCTGCATATGGAATGCTGTGAGGATCTTAACAAGGAAAGCATTGTCCTGAGTAGCCCATTTGAAGTCGTGGAATATTTCCTTTTCCTTTTTCTTTTTTTACTTTCTATTTTCTTGATTATTCACTGGAATAAATAGACAGGAATTGAGAGGGAAGGGAGGTAGAGAGAGTTTGAGACACAGAGAGAGACAACTGCAGCACTTCCGCACCACTTGTAAAGATTTCCCCTGGCAGGTGCGAACCCGGGTGTTGAAGCCCAGTCCTCCTGCATTGTAACATGAGTGCTTAACTGGGTGTGGCACACCTGGTACCCTTGATGGGACACTTTTATTTAGCAATGAAAAGAAATTCTCGTGGCAAGGTAATAAATAAATGCAGAAGTAAATAAAAGTGCATTTACATTATCTCAGTGGAAACACACAGGGACATATACGTCTCTGTTACCTGTATTACTTCTTCATGTATGGATTGATTGCCTCAAGAGGTTATTGCCACAGCTGAGTGCCTACACCACGAATAATCCACAGCTCCTGCACTCCATTTGTTCCCCTTTCGCTGCCCTTGTTGCTTGGTCACTGTGGTGGTTATTGTTTTTGTTGTTGTTGTTGTTACTGACCTTGCATCTGACAGACACAAAAGGAGAGAGCAGAGGAAATACAGGGTGGGAGAGAAAGATAGAGCTCCTAAAGACCTGCTTCACCCCCTGTAAAGCGACTCCCCTGCAGGTGGCAGTCTGGGGGCCAGACCCCAAATCCTTCCACCTGTCCCCTCTATTCGTGATCGCCACAAGCCCTTAACCCTCTGACATACCGCCAAACCTCCCTGGATTTACTTTTGAAGGCAGTATCACCTGCCTCGTTTTGAATCCTCATTATCCTGAGGGTCAGTCCTGGAGACAGTGTCATGACAGGACACATGGAGATCTCTGTTATCAGAGAGCACCTGGAACAGCAGCTGGGGCTCTAGTGCCCGGGCAGGAGCAACTCCCCATCCACCTTCCACGGAGTCCACCTGCCTGCATTTTGGTCCTTTTCCCTGCAAAAAAGATTTTTCCCTTTTTTAACTTTGAAACAGGCAGGAGACAGGTTACCCAGGCAGGGGAAAAAAAATAAAAAGCCTTTTTTTTTTTTTTTTTTTTTTTACCGAAGTGAATGACCATCTTCTGGGAAGTATAGGTTTTGAACCTGAAAACTCTGTCTGTCTGTCTCTTAGTCCACAGAAAGAGCCACTAGCCCAGCCAGATCTCACGCTCAGATGGGGTGTTTTTGCCAGTCAAAGGTCTGCACAGCACACTAGGGATTGGGCGGCCTGAGACCCAAATGTTACATTGTAGATGGACTGTTTGCAGTTCTTGCTCCCCAGGACATTGGACTGTCTCAACTCCCTCCCCTACAGCATGAAAAAAAGACTCTTTCCAACCTTGGAGCAACTGGAGTGGGGGCGAGGGGAGCTGTTTGCATGTCTGCACTGCTCATGCCCAGGTGTCTGTGGGGGTCCGTGGCAGAGGCTGTAAGGTGCTAGGGGGCAGAAGGAGACTGTTTGAGAGGCAGGCTGCAGGCAGGGGAACCAGGAGTGTGTGCAGGGCTGTGTGTGTGGGTGTGGTGGCAGGGGGTTAGGGCAGGTCCCCGTGCTGGATGGTGAGATGGCAGCTGGGCTGGCCCTGGGCCCTCAGGGCTGAAGGGCAGAAGCAGGGTGGCAGTAAAGTAGCGCAGGGAGGAACACAGTAGATGTTAGTTGGGAGCTGCGGGACAGAGGGTAAGGGGAAAGGGGGCATCCTTGAGGATGGGTCAGGACTAGAGAGTGGGGGCAGCTGGAGGCATGGAAGGTCCCAGGAATCAGGGACTGACAGGAACAGATTCCTACACCCCCCCACTGGATAGAAGCTGCAGAAGCCAGACCAGCAGCCCTGGATTGCCTAGGCCAAGGGCCCTGAGTGAGTCCCGCTGAGGATGAGGAAGAGGAGGAGGGGGTGTAGGAGGAGGAGGAGGAAGAGGAGGAGGAAGAGGAGAAAGAGGAGGAGGAAGAAGAGGAGGAGGAGGAGGAGGAGGAGGAGGGGCAGGAAGGCAGCTGTCAGTAGGCAACGGGATTAATAGAGGCCTCCATTACAGAGGCATGTGTCCAGGCAGGCACCCACCAACCCTCAGGGGCAGCTCAGGGCACCCAGGGACTTGGTGTGGGTATCTCTGGGGCGGGGACTGTCAGTCAGTCAGCAAGACTGTGTGTCAGTGCACATGGTGGGACAGGGGCCTGGCGGACCTTGGTCCCCCGCCCTGGACTGTCAGATGCCAGCCCCATGCCCAGACACACACCAATCCGCCCATAGCCCCTTGGCCCGGCCGACCAGCACCTGCTTTGGCCTGGGGCTCTGTCTCTGGTGGCTGGCCACCACCCCTCAAGTCAAGTTCAGCATGGGGTCATGGCTGCTGGTCAACTGGATGGGCGGGGTCCCCGTGGCCTAGCAACCACAGGAGCCCTCTGTGATGTCCTAGCCCCTGGCAATCTGTGCTGGCCACACTGGCACTGGGCAGCCCAACTGCCCTGCCACTAGGTCAGGCAACAGCGCCCAGACGCCTGGGCCCTGGCACAGAGGGACGGAAGGATGGCAAGACAGTGCTGACCGACGAGGGACCTCAGTGCTGGCAGCCAAGAGAAGACAGGTGGAGGTGCGCCCGGGATCCAGGGAGCCCAGGCCAGAGCTGCCTGCATGCCTGCCGGCCTTCCTGGATGTCTGTATGCTGCCTTTGTCCAGGTAGGTTTCTCAGGTCCCCTCCAATCCTGTCCTCTCCTGTCCTCACCATCCTGTCCCCTCTCCTTTCCTCCGCACTTTGCTTCTCTCCTTTGTCTGTCCTCTCTTCCAGGTGTCCTGCTCACCAGCTCCAGCACTTGTGATGGTTCTCCAGTGACAGCTGTTCGCAACCCCTTCCACCCCCTGCCTGCCCCTAATGTGACCCAGCTCACAGGGTCTCCGGCTCACCCCACCCAAACCCACACGCCCCAACACATTCCCTGGTTCAGCCCCTCTGCCCTATTCAGCCAAACTGGGCCTTTGCAACCTACCTATGCATCGTTGTTTCTCCTCACCATTCAAGGAGAGATCTCCTTTTGTACTTAGCTTGGTTGACTGGTGGATGGATGGATGGATGGATGGATGGATGGATGTATGGATGAATGGATGGATAGATGTATGGGTGGATGGATGGATGAATGGAAAGGTCAATGGATCGGTTTTGTAGTGGCAGATTACCATATAGGGGTACTGGAGTCCGCTGGTGTCAGATCCTTAGTCAATGTCAAATGTAAAACATTAATTCATCAATAATAAAAATGAATAAGCACCTAAATCAATAAATAAATATAAAAACTGGGTTAAAAAATACATGGCGTCTTTGCCTTTCTGCATATGGAATGCTGTGAGGATCTTAACAAGGAAAGCATTGTCCTGAGTAGCCCATTTGAAGTCGTGGAATATTTCCTTTTCCTTTTTCTTTTTTTACTTTCTATTTTCTTGATTATTCACTGGAATAAATAGACAGGAATTGAGAGGGAAGGGAGGTAGAGAGAGTTTGAGACACAGAGAGAGACAACTGCAGCACTTCCGCACCACTTGTAAAGATTTCCCCTGGCAGGTGCGAACCCGGGTGTTGAAGCCCAGTCCTCCTGCATTGTAACATGAGTGCTTAACTGGGTGTGGCACACCTGGTACCCTTGATGGGACACTTTTTTTTAGCAATGAAAAGAAATTCTCGTGGCAAGGTAATAAATAAATGCAGAAGTAAATAAAAGTGCATTTACATTATCTCAGTGGAAACACACAGGGACATATACGTCTCTGTTACCTGTATTACTTCTTCATGTATGGATTGATTGCCTCAAGAGGTTATTGCCACAGCTGAGTGCCTACACCACGAATAATCCACAGCTCCTGCACTCCATTTGTTCCCCTTTCGCTGCCCTTGTTGCTTGGTCACTGTGGTGGTTATTGTTTTTGTTGTTGTTGTTGTTACTGACCTTGCATCTGACAGACACAAAAGGAGAGAGCAGAGGAAATACAGGGTGGGAGAGAAAGATAGAGCTCCTAAAGACCTGCTTCACCCCCTGTAAAGCGACTCCCCTGCAGGTGGCAGTCTGGGGGCCAGACCCCAAATCCTTCCACCTGTCCCCTCTATTCGTGATCGCCACAAGCCCTTAACCCTCTGACATACCGCCAAACCTCCCTGGATTTACTTTTGAAGGCAGTATCACCTGCCTCGTTTTGAATCCTCATTATCCTGAGGGTCAGTCCTGGAGACAGTGTCATGACAGGACACATGGAGATCTCTGTTATCAGAGAGCACCTGGAACAGCAGCTGGGGCTCTAGTGCCCGGGCAGGAGCAACTCCCCATCCACCTTCCACGGAGTCCACCTGCCTGCATTTTGGTCCTTTTCCCTCCAAAAAAGATTTTTCCCTTTTTTAACTTTGAAACAGGCAGGAGACAGGTTACCCAGGCAGGGGAAAAAAAATAAAAAGCCTTTTTTTTTTTTTTTTTTTTTTTACCGAAGTGAATGACCATCTTCTGGGAAGTATAGGTTTTGAACCTGAAAACTCTGTCTGTCTGTCTCTTAGTCCACAGAAAGAGCCACTAGCCCAGCCAGATCTCACGCTCAGATGGGGTGTTTTTGCCAGTCAAAGGTCTGCACAGCACACTAGGGATTGGGCGGCCTGAGACCCAAATGTTACATTGTAGATGGACTGTTTGCAGTTCTTGCTCCCCAGGACATTGGACTGTCTCAACTCCCTCCCCTACAGCATGAAAAAAAGACTCTTTCCAACCTTGGAGCAACTGGAGTGGGGGCGAGGGGAGCTGTTTGCATGTCTGCACTGCTCATGCCCAGGTGTCTGTGGGGGTCCGTGGCAGAGGCTGTAAGGTGCTAGGGGGCAGAAGGAGACTGTTTGAGAGGCAGGCTGCAGGCAGGGGAACCAGGAGTGTGTGCAGGGCTGTGTGTGTGGGTGTGGTGGCAGGGGGTTAGGGCAGGTCCCCCTGCTGGATGGTGAGATGGCAGCTGGGCTGGCCCTGGGCCCTCAGGGCTGAAGGGCAGAAGCAGGGTGGCAGTAAAGTAGCGCAGGGAGGAACACAGTAGATGTTAGTTGGGAGCTGCGGGACAGAGGGTAAGGGGAAAGGGGGCATCCTTGAGGAGGGGTCAGGACTAGAGAGTGGGGGCAGCTGGAGGCATGGAAGGTCCCAGGAATCAGGGACTGACAGGAACAGATTCCTACACCCCCCCACTGGATAGAAGCTGCAGAAGCCAGAGCAGCAGCCCTGGATTGCCTAGGCCAAGGGCCCTGAGTGAGTCCCGCTGAGGATGAGGAAGAGGAGGAGGGGGTGTAGGAGGAGGAGGAGGAAGAGGAGGAGGAAGAGGAGAAAGAGGAGGAGGAAGAAGAGGAGGAGGAGGAGGAGGAGGAGGAGGAGGAGGAGGAGGGGCAGGAGGGCAGCTGTCAGTAGGCAACGGGATTAATAGAGGCCTCCATTACGGAGGCATGTGTCCAGGCAGGCACCCACCAACCCTCAGGGGCAGCTCAGGGCACCCAGGGACTTGGTGTGGGTATCTCTGGGGCGGGGACTGTCAGTCAGTCAGCAAGACTGTGTGTCAGTGCACATGGTGGGACAGGGGCCTGGCGGACCTTGGTCCCCCGCCCTGGACTGTCAGATGCCAGCCCCATGCCCAGACACACACCAATCCGCCCATAGCCCCTTGGCCCGGCCGACCAGCACCTGCTTTGGCCTGGGGCTCTGTCTCTGGTGGCTGGCCACCACCCCTCAAGTCAAGTTCAGCATGGGGTCATGGCTGCTGGTCAACTGGATGGGCGGGGTCCCCGTGGCCTAGCAACCACAGGAGCCCTCTGTGATGTCCTAGCCCCTGGCAATCTGTGCTGGCCACACTGGCACTGGGCAGCCCAACTGCCCTGCCACTAGGTCAGGCAACAGCGCCCAGACGCCTGGGCCCTGGCACAGAGGGACGGAAGGATGGCAAGACAGTGCTGACCGACGAGGGACCTCAGGGCTGGCAGCCAAGAGAAGACAGGTGGAGGTGCGCCCGGGATCCAGGGAGCCCAGGCCAGAGCTGCCTGCATGCCTGCCGGCCTTCCTGGATGTCTGTATGCTGCCTTTGTCCAGGTAGGTTTCTCAGGTCCCCTCCAATCCTGTCCTCTCCTGTCCTCTCCTGTCCTCACCATCCTGTCCCCTCTCCTTTCCTCCGCACTTTGCTTCTCTCCTTTGTCTGTCCTCTCTTCCAGGTGTCCTGCTCACCAGCTCCAGCACTTGTGATGGTTCTCCAGTGACAGCTGTTCGCAACCCCTTCCACCCCCTGCCTGCCCCTAATGTGACCCAGCTCACAGGGTCTCCGGCTCACCCCACCCAAACCCACACGCCCCAACACATTCCCTGGTTCAGCCCCTCTGCCCTATTCAGCCAAACTGGGCCTTTGCAACCTACCTATGCATCGTTGTTTCTCCTCACCATTCAAGGAGAGATCTCCTTTTGTACTTAGCTTGGTTGACTGGTGGATGGATGGATGGATGGATGGATGGATGGATGGATGGATGTATGGATGAATGGATGGATAGATGTATGGGTGGATGGATGGATGGATGGATGGAAAGGTCAATGGATCGGTTTTGTAGAGGCAGATTACCATATAGGGGTACTGGAGTCCGCTGGTGTCAGATCCTTAGTCAATGTCAAATGTAAAACATTAATTCATCAATAACAAAAATGAATAAGCACCTAAATAAATAAATAAATAAATCAATATAAAAACTGGGTTAAAAAATACATGGCGTCTTTGCCTTTCTGCATATGGAATGCTGTGAGGATCTTAACAAGGAAAGCATTGTCCTGAGTAGCCCATTTGAAGTCGTGGAATATTTCCTTTTCCTTTTTCTTTTTTTACTTTCTATTTTCTTGATTATTCACTGGAATAAATAGACAGGAATTGAGAGGGAAGGGAGGTAGAGAGAGTTTGAGACACAGAGAGAGACAACTGCAGCACTTCCGCACCACTTGTAAAGATTTCCCCTGGCAGGTGCGAACCCGGGTGTTGAAGCCCAGTCCTCCTGCATTGTAACATGAGTGCTTAACTGGGTGTGGCACACCTGGTACCCTTGATGGGACACTTTTATTTAGCAATGAAAAGAAATTCTCGTGGCAAGGTAATAAATAAATGCAGAAGTAAATAAAAGTGCATTTACATTATCTCAGTGGAAACACACAGGGACATATACGTCTCTGTTACCTGTATTACTTCTTCATGTATGGATTGATTGCCTCAAGAGGTTATTGCCACAGCTGAGTGCCTACACCACGAATAATCCACAGCTCCTGCACTCCATTTGTTCCCCTTTCGCTGCCCTTGTTGCTTGGTCACTGTGGTGGTTATTGTTTTTTTTTGTTGTTGTTGTTACTGACCTTGCATCTGACAGACACAAAAGGAGAGAGCAGAGGAAATACAGGGTGGGAGAGAAAGATAGAGCTCCTAAAGACCTGCTTCACCCCCTGTAAAGCGACTCCCCTGCAGGTGGCAGTCTGGGGGCCAGACCCCAAATCCTTCCACCTGTCCCCTCTATTTGTGATCGCCACAAGCCCTTAACCCCCTGACATACCGCCAAACCTCCCTGGATTTACTTTTGAAGGCAGTATCACCTGCCTCGTTTTGAATCCTCATTATCCTGAGGGTCAGTCCTGGAGACAGTGTCATGACAGGACACATGGAGATCTCTGTTATCAGAGAGCACCTGGAACAGCAGCTGGGGCTCTAGTGCCCTGGCAGGAGCAACTCCCCATCCACCTTCCACGGAGTCCACCTGCCTGCATTTTGGTCCTTTTCCCTCCAAAAAAGATTTTTCCCTTTTTTAACTTTGAAACAGGCAGGAGACAGGTTACCCAGGCAGGGGAAAAAAAATAAAAAGCCTTTTTTTTTTTTTTTTTTTTTTTACCGAAGTGAATGACCATCTTCTGGGAAGTATAGGTTTTGAACCTGAAAACTCTGTCTGTCTGTCTCTTAGTCCACAGAAAGAGCCACTAGCCCAGCCAGATCTCACGCTCAGATGGGGTGTTTTTGCCAGTCAAAGGTCTGCACAGCACACTAGGGATTGGGCGGCCTGAGACCCAAATGTTACATTGTAGATGGACTGTTTGCAGTTTTTGCTCCCCAGGACATTGGACTGTCTCAACTCCCTCCCCTACAGCATGAAAAAAAGACTCTTTCCAACCTTGGAGCAACTGGAGTGGGGGCGAGGGGAGCTGTTTGCATGTCTGCACTGCTCATGCCCAGGTGTCTGTGGGGGTCCGTGGCAGAGGCTGTAAGGTGCTAGGGGGCAGAAGGAGACTGTTTGAGAGGCAGGCTGCAGGCAGGGGAACCAGGAGTGTGTGCAGGGCTGTGTGTGTGGGTGTGGTGGCAGGGAGTTAGGGCAGGTCCCCGTGCTGGATGGTGAGATGGCAGCTGGGCTGGCCCTGGGCCCTCAGGGCTGAAGGGCAGAAGCAGGGTGGCAGTAAAGTAGCGCAGGGAGGAACACAGTAGATGTTAGTTGGGAGCTGCGGGACAGAGGGTAAGGGGAAAGGGAGCATCCTTGAGGAGGGGTCAGGACTAGAGAGTGGGGGCAGCTGGAGGCATGGAAGGTCCCAGGAATCAGGGACTGACAGGAACAGATTCCTACACCCCCCCACTGGATAGAAGCTGCAGAAGCCAGAGCAGCAGCCCTGGATTGCCTAGGCCAAGGGCCCTGAGTGAGTCCCGCTGAGGATGAGGAAGAGGAGGAGGGGGTGTAGGAGGAGGAGGAGGAAGAGGAGGAGGAAGAGGAGAAAGAGGAGGAGGAAGAAGAGGAGGAGGAGGAGGAGGAGGAGGAGGGGCAGGAGGGCAGCTGTCAGTAGGCAACGGGATTAATAGAGGCCTCCATTACGGAGGCATGTGTCCAGGCAGGCACCCACCAACCCTCAGGGGCAGCTCAGGGCACCCAGGGACTTGGTGTGGGTATCTCTGGGGCGGGGACTGTCAGTCAGTCAGCAAGACTGTGTGTCAGTGCACATGGTGGGACAGGGGCCTGGCGGACCTTGGTCCCCCGCCCTGGACTGTCAGATGCCAGCCCCATGCCCAGACACACACCAATCCGCCCATAGCCCCTTGGCCCGGCCGACCAGCACCTGCTTTGGCCTGGGGCTCTGTCTCTGGTGGCTGGCCACCACCCCTCAAGTCAAGTTCAGCATGGGGTCATGGCTGCTGGTCAACTGGATGGGCGGGGTCCCCGTGGCCTAGCAACCACAGGAGCCCTCGGTGATGTCCTAGCCCCTGGCAATCTGTGCTGGCCACACTGGCACTGTGCAGCCCAACTGCCCTGCCACTAGGTCAGGCAACAGCGCCCAGACGCCTGGGCCCTGGCACAGAGGGACGGAAGGATGGCAAGACAGTGCTGACCGACGAGGGACCTCAGGGCTGGCAGCCAAGAGAAGACAGGTGGAGGTGCGCCCGGGATTCAGGGAGCCCAGGCCAGAGCTGCCTGCATGCCTGCCGGCCTTCCTGGATGTCTGTATGCTGCCTTTGTCCAGGTAGGTTTCTCAGGTCCCCTCCAATCCTGTCCTCTCCTGTCCTCACCATCCTGTCCCCTCTCCTTTCCTCCGCACTTTGCTTCTCTCCTTTGTCTGTCCTCTCTTCCAGGTGTCCTGCTCACCAGCTCCAGCACTTGTGATGGTTCTCCAGTGACAGCTGTTCGCAACCCCTTCCACCCCCTGCCTGCCCCTAATGTGACCCAGCTCACAGGGTCTCCGGCTCACCCCACCCAAACCCACACGCCCCAACACATTCCCTGGTTCAGCCCCTCTGCCCTATTCAGCCAAACTGGGCCTTTGCAACCTACCTATGCATCGTTGTTTCTCCTCACCATTCAAGGAGAGATCTCCTTTTGTACTTAGCTTGGTTGACTGGTGGATGGATGGATGGATGGATGGATGGATGGATGGATGTATGGATGAATGGATGGATAGATGTATGCGTGGATGGATGGATGGATGGATGGAAAGGTCAATGGATCGGTTTTGTAGAGGCAGATTACCATATAGGGGTACTGGAGTCCGCTGGTGTCAGATCCTTAGTCAATGTCAAATGTAAAACATTAATTCATCAATAACAAAAATGAATAAGCACCTAAATCAATAAATAAATATAAAAACTGGATTAAAAAATACATGGCGTCTTTGCCTTTCTGCATATGGAATGCTGTGAGGATCTTAACAAGGAAAGCATTGTCCTGAGTAGCCCATTTGAAGTCGTGGAATATTTCCTTTTCCTTTTTCTTTTTTTACTTTCTATTTTCTTGATTATTCACTGGAATAAATAGACAGGAATTGAGAGGGAAGGGAGGTAGAGAGAGTTTGAGACACAGAGAGAGACAACTGCAGCACTTCCGCACCACTTGTAAAGATTTCCCCTGGCAGGTGCGAACCCGGGTGTTGAAGCCCAGTCCTCCTGCATTGTAACATGAGTGCTTAACTGGGTGTGGCACACCTGGTACCCTTGATGGGACACTTTTTTTTAGCAATGAAAAGAAATTCTCGTGGCAAGGTAATAAATAAATGAAGAAGTAAATAAAAGTGCATTTACATTATCTCAGTGGAAACACACAGGGACATATACGTCTCTGTTACCTGTATTACTTCTTCATGTATGGATTGATTGCCACAAGAGGTTATTGCCACAGCTGAGTGCCTACACCACGAATAATCCACAGCTCCTGCACTCCATTTGTTCCCCTTTCGCTGCCCTTGTTGCTTGGTCACTGTGGTGGTTATTGTTTTTGTTGTTGTTGTTGTTACTGACCTTGCATCTGACAGACACAAAAGGAGAGAGCAGAGGAAATACAGGGTGGGAGAGAAAGATAGAGCTCCTAAAGACCTGCTTCACCCCCTGTAAAGCGACTCCCCTGCAGGTGGCAGTCTGGGGGCCAGACCCCAAATCCTTCCACCTGTCCCCTCTATTCGTGATCGCCACAAGCCCTTAACCCTCTGACATACCGCCAAACCTCCCTGGATTTACTTTTGAAGGCAGTATCACCTGCCTCGTTTTGAATCCTCATTATCCTGAGGGTCAGTCCTGGAGACAGTGTCATGACAGGACACATGGAGATCTCTGTTATCAGAGAGCACCTGGAACAGCAGCTGGGGCTCTAGTGCCCGGGCAGGAGCAACTCCCCATCCACCTTCCACGGAGTCCACCTGCCTGCATTTTGGTCCTTTTCCCTCCAAAAAAGCTTTTTCCCTTTTTTCACTTTGAAACAGGCAGGACACAGGTTACCCAGGCAGGGGAAAAAAATAAAAAGCCTTTTTTTTTTTTTTTTTTTTTTTTACCGAAGTGAATGACCATCTTCTGGGAAGTATAGGTTTTGAACCTGAAAACTCTGTCTGTCTGTCTCTTAGTCCACAGAAAGAGCCACAGCCCAGCCAGATCTCACGCTCAGATGGGGTGTTTTTGCCAGTCAAAGGTCTGCACAGCACACTAGGGATTGGGCGGCCTGAGACCCAAATGTTACATTGTAGATGGACTGTTTGCAGTTCTTGCTCCCCAGGACATTGGACTGTCTCAACTCCCTCCCCTACAGCATGAAAAAAAGACTCTTTCCAACCTTGGAGCAACTGGAGTGGGGGCGAGGGGAGCTGTTTGCATGTCTGCACTGCTCATGCCCAGGTGTCTGTGGGGGTCCGTGGCAGAGGCTGTAAGGTGCTAGGGGGCAGAAGGAGACTGTTTGAGAGGCAGGCTGCAGGCAGGGGAACCAGGAGTGTGTGCAGGGCTGTGTGTGTGGGTGTGGTGGCAGGGGGTTAGGGCAGGTCCCCGTGCTGGATGGTGAGATGGCAGCTGGGCTGGCCCTGGGCCCTCAGGGCTGAAGGGCAGAAGCAGGGTGGCAGTAAAGTAGCGCAGGGAGGAACACAGTAGATGTTAGTTGGGAGCTCCGGGACAGAGGGTAAGGGGAAAGGGGGCATCCTTGAGGAGGGGTCAGGACTAGAGAGTGGGGGCAGCTGGAGGCATGGAAGGTCCCAGGAATCAGGGACTGACAGGAACAGATTCCTACACCCCCCACTGGATACAAGCTGTAGAAGCCAGAGCAGCAGCCCTGGATTGCCTAGGCCAAGGGCCCTGAGTGAGTCCCGCTGAGGATGAGGAAGAGGAGGAGGGGGTGTAGGAGGAGGAGGAGGAAGAGGAGGAGGAAGAGGAGAAAGAGGAGGAGGAAGAAGAGGAGGAGGAGGAGGAGGAGGAGGAGGAGGAGGAGGAGGAGGGGCAGGAGGGCAGCTGTCAGTAGGCAACGGGATTAATAGAGGCCTCCATTACGGAGGCATGTGTCCAGGCAGGCACCCACCAACCCTCAGGGGCAGCTCAGGGCACCCAGGGACTTGGTGTGGGTATCTCTGGGGCGGGGACTGTCAGTCAGTCAGCAAGACTGTGTGTCAGTGCACATGGTGGGACAGGGGCCTGGCGGACCTTGGTCCCCCGCCCTGGACTGTCAGATGCCAGCCCCATGCCCAGACACACACCAATCCGCCCATAGCCCCTTGGCCCGGCCGACCAGCACCTGCTTTGGCCTGGGGCTCTGTCTCTGGTGGCTGGCCACCACCCCTCAAGTCAAGTTCAGCATGGGGTCATGGCTGCTGGTCAACTGGATGGGCGGGGTCCCCGTGGCCTAGCAACCACAGGAGCCCTCTGTGATGTCCTAGCCCCTGGCAATCTGTGCTGGCCACACTGGCACTGGGCAGCCCAACTGCCCTGCCACTAGGTCAGGCAACAACGCCCAGACGCCTGGGCCCTGGCACAGAGGGACGGAAGGATGGCAAGACAGTGCTGACCGACGAGGGACCTCAGGGCTGGCAGCCAAGAGAAGACAGGTGGAGGTGCGCCCGGGATCCAGGGAGCCCAGGCCAGAGCTGCCTGCATGCCTGCCGGCCTTCCTGGATGTCTGTATGCTGCCTTTGTCCAGGTAGGTTTCTCAGGTCCCCTCCAATCCTGTCCTCTTCTGTCCTCACCATCCTGTCCCCTCTCCTTTCCTCCGCACTTTGCTTCTCTCCTTTGTCTGTCCTCTCTTCCAGGTGTCCTGCTCACCAGCTCCAGCACTTGTGATGGTTCTCCAGTGACAGCTGTTCGCAACCCCTTCCACCCCCTGCCTGCCCCTAATGTGACCCAGCTCACAGGGTCTCCGGCTCACCCCACCCAAACCCACACGCCCCAACACATTCCCTGGTTCAGCCCCTCTGCCCTATTCAGCCAAACTGGGCCTTTGCAACCTACCTATGCATCGTTGTTTCTCCTCACCATTCAAGGAGAGATCTCCTTTTGTACTTAGCTTGGTTGACTGGTGGATGGATGGATGGATGGATGGATGGATGTATGGATGAATGGATGGATAGATGTATGGGTGGATGGATGGATGGATGGATGGAAAGGTCAATGGATCGGTTTTGTAGAGGCAGATTACCATATAGGGGTACTGGAGTCCGCTGGTGTCAGATCCTTAGTCAATGTCAAATGTAAAACATTAATTCATCAATAACAAAAATGAATAAGCACCTAAATAAATAAATAAATATAAAAACTGGGTTAAAAAATACATGGCGTCTTTGCCTTTCTGCATATGGAATGCTGTGAGGATCTTAACAAGGAAAGCATTGTCCTGAGTAGCCCATTTGAAGTCGTGGAATATTTCCTTTTCCTTTTTCTTTTTTTACTTTCTATTTTCTTGATTATTCACTGGAATAAATAGACAGGAATTGAGAGGGAAGGGAGGTAGAGAGAGTTTGAGACACAGAGAGAGACAACTGCAGCACTTCCGCACCACTTGTAAAGATTTCCCCTGGCAGGTGCGAACCCCGGTGTTGAAGCCCAGTTTTCCTGCATTGTAACATGAGTGCTTAACTGGGTGTGGCACACCTGGTACCCTTGATGGGACACTTTTTTTTAGCAATGAAAAGAAATTCTCGTGGCAAGGTAATAAATAAATGAAGAAGTAAAAAAAAGTGCATTTACATTATCTCAGTGGAAACACACAGGGACATATACGTCTCTGTTACCTGTATTACTTCTTCATGTATGGATTGATTGCCTCAAGAGGTTATTGCCACAGCTGAGTGCCTACACCACGAATAATCCACAGCTCCTGCACTCCATTTGTTCCCCTTTCGCTGCCCTTGTTGCTTGGTCACTGTGGTGGTTATTGTTTTTGTTGTTGTTGTTGTTACTGACCTTGCATCTGACAGACACAAAAGGAGAGAGCAGAGGAAATAGAGGGTGGGAGAGAAAGATAGAGCTCCTAAAGACCTGCTTCACCCCCTGTAAAGCGACTCCCCTGCAGGTGGCAGTCTGGGCCCAGACCCCAAATCCTTCCACCTGTCCCCTCTATTCGTGATCCCCACAAGCCCTTAACCCTCTGACATACCGCCAAACCTCCCTGGATTTACTTTTGAAGGCAGTATCACCTGCCTCGTTTTGAATCCTCATTATCCTGAGGGTCAGTCCTGGAGACAGTGTCATGACAGGACACATGGAGATCTCTGTTATCAGAGAGCACCTGGAACAGCAGCTGGGGCTCTAGTGCCCGGGCAGGAGCAACTCCCCATCCACCTTCCACGGAGTCCACCTGCCTGCATTTTGGTCCTTTTCCCTCCAAAAAAGATTTTTCCCTTTTTTAACTTTGAAACAGGCAGGAGACAGGTTACCCAGGCAGGGGAAAAAAAATAAAAAGCCTTTTTTTTTTTTTTTTTTTTTTTTTTTTCCGAAGTGAATGACCATCTTCTGGGAAGTATAGGTTTTGAACCTGAAAACTCTGTCTGTCTGTCTCTTAGTCCACAGAAAGAGCCACTAGCCCAGCCAGATCTCACGCTCAGATGGGGTGTTTTTGCCAGTCAAAGGTCTGCACAGCACACTAGGGATTGGGCGGCCTGAGACCCAAATGTTACATTGTAGATGGACTGTTTGCAGTTCTTGCTCCCCAGGACATTGGACTGTCTCAACTCCCTCCCCTACAGCATGAAAAAAAGACTCTTTCCAACCTTGGAGCAACTGGAGTGGGGGCGAGGGGAGCTGTTTGCATGTCTGCACTGCTCATGCCCAGGTGTCTGTGGGGGTCCGTGGCAGAGGCTGTAAGGTGCTAGGGGGCAGAAGGAGACTGTTTGAGAGGCAGGCTGCAGGCAGGGGAACCAGGAGTGTGTGCAGGGCTGTGTGTGTGGGTGTGGTGGCAGGGGGTTAGGGCAGGTCCCCGTGCTGGATGGTGAGATGGCAGCTGGGCTGGCCCTGGGCCCTCAGGGCTGAAGGGCAGAAGCAGGGTGGCAGTAAAGTAGCGCAGGGAGGAACACAGTGGATGTTAGTTGGGAGCTGCGGGACAGAGGGTAAGGGGAAAGGGGGCATCCTTGAGGAGGGGTCAGGACTAGAGAGTGGGGGCAGCTGGAGGCATGGAAGGTCCCAGGAATCAGGGACTGACAGGAACAGATTCCTACACCCCCCACTGGATACAAGCTGTAGAAGCCAGAGCAGCAGCCCTGGATTGCCTAGGCCAAGGGCCCTGAGTGAGTCCCGCTGAGGATGAGGAAGAGGAGGAGGGGGTGTAGGAGGAGGAGGAGGAAGAGGAGGAGGAAGAGGAGAAAGAGGAGGAGGAAGAAGAGGAGGAGGAGGAGGAGGAGGAGGAGGAGGAGGAGGAGGGGCAGGAGGGCAGCTGTCAGTAGGCAACGGGATTAATAGAGGCCTCCATTATGGAGGCATGTGTCCAGGCAGGCACCCACCAACCCTCAGGGGCAGCTCAGGGCACCCAGGGACTTGGTGTGGGTATCTCTGGGGCGGGGACTGTCAGTCAGTCAGCAAGACTGTGTGTCAGTGCACATGGTGGGACAGGGGCCTGGCGGACCTTGGTCCCCCGCCCTGGACTGTCAGATGCCAGCCCCATGCCCAGACACACACCAATCCGCCCATAGCCCCTTGGCCCGGCCGACCAGCACCTGCTTTGGCCTGGGGCTCTGTCTCTGGTGGCTGGCCACCACCCCTCAAGTCAAGTTCAGCATGGGGTCATGGCTGCTGGTCAACTGGATGGGCGGGGTCCCCGTGGCCTAGCAACCACAGGAGCCCTCTGTGATGTCCTAGCCCCTGGCAATCTGTGCTGGCCACACTGGCACTGGGCAGCCCAACTGCCCTGCCACTAGGTCAGGCAACAACGCCCAGACGCCTGGGCCCTGGCACAGAGGGACGGAAGGATGGCAAGACAGTGCTGACCGACGAGGGACCTCAGGGCTGGCAGCCAAGAGAAGACAGGTGGAGGTGCGCCCGGGATCCAGGGAGCCCAGGCCAGAGCTGCCTGCATGCCTGCCGGCCTTCCTGGATGTCTGTATGCTGCCTTTGTCCAGGTAGGTTTCTCAGGTCCCCTCCAATCCTGTCCTCTTCTGTCCTCACCATCCTGTCCCCTCTCCTTTCCTCCGCACTTTGCTTCTCTCCTTTGTCTGTCCTCTCTTCCAGGTGTCCTGCTCACCAGCTCCAGCACTTGTGATGGTTCTCCAGTGACAGCTGTTCGCAACCCCTTCCACCCCCTGCCTGCCCCTAATGTGACCCAGCTCACAGGGTCTCCGGCTCACCCCACCCAAACCCACACGCCCCAACACATTCCCTGGTTCAGCCCCTCTGCCCTATTCAGCCAAACTGGGCCTTTGCAACCTACCTATGCATCGTTGTTTCTCCTCACCATTCAAGGAGAGATCTCCTTTTGTACTTAGCTTGGTTGACTGGTGGATGGATGGATGGATGGATGGATGGATGGATGTATGGATGAATGGATGGATAGATGTATGGGTGGATGGATGGATGGATGGATGGAAAGGTCAATGGATCGGTTTTGTAGAGGCAGATTACCATATAGGGGTACTGGAGTCCGCTGGTGTCAGATCCTTAGTCAATGTCAAATGTAAAACATTAATTCATCAATAACAAAAATGAATAAGCACCTAAATCAATAAATAAATATAAAAACTGGATTAAAAAATACATGGCGTCTTTGCCTTTCTGCATATGGAATGCTGTGAGGATCTTAACAAGGAAAGCATTGTCCTGAGTAGCCAATTTGAAGTCGTGGAATATTTCCTTTTCCTTTTTCTTTTTTTACTTTCTATTTTCTTGATTATTCACTGGAATAAATAGACAGGAATTGAGAGGGAAGGGAGGTAGAGAGAGTTTGAGACACAGAGAGAGACAACTGCAGCACTTCCGCACCACTTGTAAAGATTTCCCCTGGCAGGTGCGAACCCCGGTGTTGAAGCCCAGTTTTCCTGCATTGTAACATGAGTGCTTAACTGGGTGTGGCACACCTGGTACCCTTGATGGGACACTTTTTTTTAGCAATGAAAAGAAATTCTCGTGGCAAGGTAATAAATAAATGAAGAAGTAAATAAAAGTGCATTTACATTATCTCAGTGGAAACACACAGGGACATATACGTCTCTGTTACCTGTATTACTTCTTCATGTATGGATTGATTGCCTCAAGAGGTTATTGCCACAGCTGAGTGCCTACACCACGAATAATCCACAGCTCCTGCACTCCATTTGTTCCCCTTTCGCTGCCCTTGTTGCTTGGTCACTGTGGTGGTTATTGTTTTTGTTGTTGTTGTTGTTACTGACCTTGCATCTGACAGACACAAAAGGAGAGAGCAGAGGAAATAGAGGGTGGGAGAGAAAGATAGAGCTCCTAAAGACCTGCTTCACCCCCTGTAAAGCGACTCCCCTGCAGGTGGCAGTCTGGGCCCAGACCCCAAATCCTTCCACCTGTCCCCTCTATTCGTGATCCCCACAAGCCCTTAACCCTCTGACATACCGCCAAACCTCCCTGGATTTACTTTTGAAGGCAGTATCACCTGCCTCGTTTTGAATCCTCATTATCCTGAGGGTCAGTCCTGGAGACAGTGTCATGACAGGACACATGGAGATCTCTGTTATCAGAGAGCACCTGGAACAGCAGCTGGGGCTCTAGTGCCCGGGCAGGAGCAACTCCCCATCCACCTTCCACGGAGTCCACCTGCCTGCATTTTGGTCCTTTTCCCTCCAAAAAAGATTTTTCCCTTTTTTAACTTTGAAACAGGCAGGAGACAGGTTACCCAGGCAGGGGAAAAAAAATAAAAAGCCTTTTTTTTTTTTTTTTTTTTTTTTTTTTTCCGAAGTGAATGACCATCTTCTGGGAAGTATAGGTTTTGAACCTGAAAACTCTGTCTGTCTGTCTCTTAGTCCACAGAAAGAGCCACTAGCCCAGCCAGATCTCACGCTCAGATGGGGTGTTTTTGCCAGTCAAAGGTCTGCACAGCACACTAGGGATTGGGCGGCCTGAGACCCAAATGTTACATTGTAGATGGACTGTTTGCAGTTCTTGCTCCCCAGGACATTGGACTGTCTCAACTCCCTCCCCTACAGCATGAAAAAAAGACTCTTTCCAACCTTGGAGCAACTGGAGTGGGGGCGAGGGGAGCTGTTTGCATGTCTGCACTGCTCATGCCCAGGTGTCTGTGGGGGTCCGTGGCAGAGGCTGTAAGGTGCTAGGGGGCAGAAGGAGACTGTTTGAGAGGCAGGCTGCAGGCAGGGGAACCAGGAGTGTGTGCAGGGCTGTGTGTGTGGGTGTGGTGGCAGGGGGTTAGGGCAGGTCCCCGTGCTGGATGGTGAGATGGCAGCTGGGCTGGCCCTGGGCCCTCAGGGCTGAAGGGCAGAAGCAGGGTGGCAGTAAAGTAGCGCAGGGAGGAACACAGTGGATGTTAGTTGGGAGCTGCGGGACAGAGGGTAAGGGGAAAGGGGGCATCCTTGAGGAGGGGTCAGGACTAGAGAGTGGGGGCAGCTGGAGGCATGGAAGGTCCCAGGAATCAGGGACTGACAGGAACAGATTCCTACACCCCCCACTGGATACAAGCTGTAGAAGCCAGAGCAGCAGCCCTGGATTGCCTAGGCCAAGGGCCCTGAGTGAGTCCCGCTGAGGATGAGGAAGAGGAGGAGGGGGTGTAGGAGGAGGAGGAGGAAGAGGAGGAGGAAGAGGAGAAAGAGGAGGAGGAAGAAGAGGAGGAGAAGGAGGAGGAGGAGGAGGAGGAGGAGGAGGGGCAGGAGGGCAGCTGTCAGTAGGCAACGGGATTAATAGAGGCCTCCATTACGGAGGCATGTGTCCAGGCAGGCACCCACCAACCCTCAGGGGCAGCTCAGGGCACCCAGGGACTTGGTGTGGGTATCTCTGGGGCGGGGACTGTCAGTCAGTCAGCAAGACTGTGTGTCAGTGCACATGGTGGGACAGGGGCCTGGCGGACCTTGGTCCCCCGCCCTGGACTGTCAGATGCCAGCCCCATGCCCAGACACACACCAATCCGCCCATAGCCCCTTGGCCCGGCCGACCAGCACCTGCTTTGGCCTGGGGCTCTGTCTCTGGTGGCTGGCCACCACCCCTCAAGTCAAGTTCAGCATGGGGTCATGGCTGCTGGTCAACTGGATGGGCGGGGTCCCCGTGGCCTAGCAACCACAGGAGCCCTCTGTGATGTCCTAGCCCCTGGCAATCTGTGCTGGCCACACTGGCACTGGGCAGCCCAACTGCCCTGCCACTAGGTCAGGCAACAACGCCCAGACGCCTGGGCCCTGGCACAGAGGGACGGAAGGATGGCAAGACAGTGCTGACCGACGAGGGACCTCAGGGCTGGCAGCCAAGAGAAGACAGGTGGAGGTGCGCCCGGGATCCAGGGAGCCCAGGCCAGAGCTGCCTGCATGCCTGCCGGCCTTCCTGGATGTCTGTATGCTGCCTTTGTCCAGGTAGGTTTCTCAGGTCCCCTCCAATCCTGTCCTCTCCTGTCCTCTCCTGTCCTCACCATCCTGTCCCCTCTCCTTTCCTCCGCACTTTGCTTCTCTCCTTTGTCTGTCCTCTCTTCCAGGTGTCCTGCTCACCAGCTCCAGCACTTGTGATGGTTCTCCAGTGACAGCTGTTCGCAACCCCTTCCACCCCCTGCCTGCCCCTAATGTGACCCAGCTCACAGGGTCTCCGGCTCACCCCACCCAAACCCACACGCCCCAACACATTCCCTGGTTCAGCCCCTCTGCCCTATTCAGCCAAACTGGGCCTTTGCAACCTACCTATGCATCGTTGTTTCTCCTCACCATTCAAGGAGAGATCTCCTTTTGTACTTAGCTTGGTTGACTGGTGGATGGATGGATGGATGGATGGATGGATGGATGGATGAATGGATGGATAGATGTATGGGTGGATGGATGGATGGATGGATGGAAAGGTCAATGGATCGGTTTTGTAGAGGCATATTACCATATAGGGGTACTGGAGTCCGCTGGTGTCAGATCCTTAGTCAATGTCAAATGTAAAACATTAATTCATCAATAACAAAAATGAATAAGCACCTAAATAAATAAATAAATATAAAAACTGGGTTAAAAAATACATGGCGTCTTTGCCTTTCTGCATATGGAATGCTGTGAGGATCTTAACAAGGAAAGCATTGTCCTGAGTAGCCCATTTGAAGTCGTGGAATATTTCCTTTTCCTTTTTCTTTTTTTACTTTCTATTTTCTTGATTATTCACTGGAATAAATAGACAGGAATTGAGTGGGAAGGGAGGTAGAGAGAGTTTGAGACACAGAGAGAGACAACTGCAGCACTTCCGCACCACTTGTAAAGATTTCCCCTGGCAGGTGCGAACCCGGGTGTTGAAGCCCAGTCCTCCTGCATTGTAACATGAGTGCTTAACTGGGTGTGGCACACCTGGTACCCTTGATGGGACACTTTTTTTTAGCAATGAAAAGAAATTCTCATGGCAAGGTAATAAATAAATGAAGAAGTAAATAAAAGTGCATTTACTTTATCTCAGTGGAAACACACAGGGACATATACGTCTCTGTTACCTGTATTACTTCTTCATGTATGGATTGATTGCCTCAAGAGGTTATTGCCACAGCTGAGTGCCTACACCACGAATAATCCACAGCTCCTGCACTCCATTTGTTCCCCTTTCGCTGCCCTTGTTGCTTGGTCACTGTGGTGGTTATTGTTTTTGTTGTTGTTGTTGTTACTGACCTTGCATCTGACAGACACAAAAGGAGAGAGCAGAGGAAATACAGGGTGGGAGAGAAAGATAGAGCTCCTAAAGACCTGCTTCACCCCCTGTAAAGCGACTCCCCTGCAGGTGGCAGTCTGGGGGCCAGACCCCAAATCCTTCCACCTGTCCCCTCTATTCGTGATCGCCACAAGCCCTTAACCCTCTGACATACCGCCAAACCTCCCTGGATTTACTTTTGAAGGCAGTATCACCTGCCTCGTTTTGAATCCTCATTATCCTGAGGGTCAGTCCTGGAGACAGTGTCATGACAGGACACATGGAGATCTCTGTTATCAGAGAGCACCTGGAACAGCAGCTGGGGCTCTAGTGCCCGGGCAGGAGCAACTCCCCATCCACCTTCCACGGAGTCCACCTGCCTGCATTTTGGTCCTTTTCCCTCCAAAAAAGATTTTTCCCTTTTTTCACTTTGAAACAGGCAGGAGACAGGTTACCCAGGCAGGGGAAAAAAAATAAAAAGCCTTTTTTTTTTTTTTTTTTTTTTTTAACCGAAGTGAATGATCATCTTCTGGGAAGTATAGGTTTTGAACCTGAAAACTCTGTCTGTCTGTCTCTTAGTCCACAGAAAGAGCCACTAGCCCAGCCAGATCTCACGCTCAGATGGGGTGTTTTTGCCAGTCAAAGGTCTGCACAGCACACTAGGGATTGGGCGGCCTGAGACCCAAATGTTACATTGTAGATGGACTGTTTGCAGTTCTTGCTCCCCAGGACATTGGACTGTCTCAACTCCCTCCCCTACAGCATGAAAAAAAGACTCTTTCCAACCTTGGAGCAACTGGAGTGGGGGCGAGGGGAGCTGTTTGCATGTCTGCACTGCTCATGTCCAGGTGTCTGTGGGGGTCCGTGGCAGAGGCTGTAAGGTGCTAGGGGGCAGAAGGAGACTGTTTGAGAGGCAGGCTGCAGGCAGGGGAACCAGGAGTGTGTGCAGGGCTGTGTGTGTGGGTGTGGTGGCAGGGGGTTAGGGCAGGTCCCCGTGCTGGATGGTGAGATGGCAGCTGGGCTGGCCCTGGGCCCTCAGGGCTGAAGGGCAGAAGCAGGGTGGCAGTAAAGTAGCGCAGGGAGGAACACAGTGGATGTTAGTTGGGAGCTGCGGGACAGAGGGTAAGGGGAAAGGGGGCATCCTTGAGGATGGGTCAGGACAAGAGAGTGGGGGCAGCTGGAGGCATGGAAGGTCCCAGGAATCAGGGACTGACAGGAACAGATTCCTACACCCCCCCACTGGATAGAAGCTGCAGAAGCCAGAGCAGCAGCCCTGGATTGCCTAGGCCAAGGGCCCTGAGTGAGTCCCGCTGAGGATGAGGAAGAGGAGGAGGGGGTGTAGGAGGAGGAGGAGGAAGAGGAGGAGGAAGAGGAGAAAGAGGAGGAGGAAGAAGAGGAGGAGGAGGAGGAGGAGGAGGAGGAGGGGCAGGAGGGCAGCTGTCAGTAGGCAACGGGATTAATAGAGGCCTCCATTACGGAGGCATGTGTCCAGGCAGGCACCCACCAACCCTCAGGGGCAGCTCAGGGCACCCAGGGACTTGGTGTGGGTATCTCTGGGGCGGGGACTGTCAGTCAGTCAGCAAGACTGTGTGTCAGTGCACATGGTGGGACAGGGGCCTGGCGGACCTTGGTCCCCCGCCCTGGACTGTCAGATGCCAGCCCCATGCCCAGACACACACCAATCCGCCCATAGCCCCTTGGCCCGGCCGACCAGCACCTGCTTTGGCCTGGGGCTCTGTCTCTGGTGGCTGGCCACCACCCCTCAAGTCAAGTTCAGCATGGGGTCATGGCTGCTGGTCAACTGGATGGGCGGGGTCCCCGTGGCCTAGCAACCACAGGAGCCCTCTGTGATGTCCTAGCCCCTGGCAATCTGTGCTGGCCACACTGGCACTGTGCAGCCCAACTGCCCTGCCACTAGGTCAGGCAACAGCGCCCAGACGCCTGGGCCCTGGCACAGAGGGACGGAAGGATGGCAAGACAGTGCTGACCGACGAGGGACCTCAGGGCTGGCAGCCAAGAGAAGACAGGTGGAGGTGCGCCCGGGATTCAGGGAGCCCAGGCCAGAGCTGCCTGCATGCCTGCCGGCCTTCCTGGATGTCTGTATGCTGCCTTTGTCCAGGTAGGTTTCTCAGGTCCCCTCCAATCCTGTCCTCTCCTGTCCTCTCCTGTCCTCACCATCCTGTCCCCTCTCCTTTCCTCCGCACTTTGCTTCTCTCCTTTGTCTGTCCTCTCTTCCAGGTGTCCTGCTCACCAGCTCCAGCACTTGTGATGGTTCTCCAGTGACAGCTGTTCGCAACCCCTTCCACCCCCTGCCTGCCCCTAATGTGACCCAGCTCACAGGGTCTCCGGCTCACCCCACCCAAACCCACACGCCCCAACACATTCCCTGGTTCAGCCCCTCTGCTCTATTCAGCCAAACTGGGCCTTTGCAACCTACCTATGCATCGTTGTTTCTCCTCACCATTCAAGGAGAGATCTCCTTTTGTACTTAGCTTGGTTGACTGGTGGATGGATGGATGGATGGATGGATGGATGGATGGATGGATGAATGGATGGATAGATGTATGGGTGGATGGATGGATGGATGGATGGAAAGGTCAATGGATCGGTTTTGTAGAGGCATATTACCATATAGGGGTACTGGAGTCCGCTGGTGTCAGATCCTTAGTCAATGTCAAATGTAAAACATTAATTCATCAATAACAAAAATGAATAAGCACCTAAATAAATAAATAAATATAAAAACTGGGTTAAAAAATACATGGCGTCTTTGCCTTTCTGCATATGGAATGCTGTGAGGATCTTAACAAGGAAAGCATTGTCCTGAGTAGCCCATTTGAAGTCGTGGAATATTTCCTTTTCCTTTTTCTTTTTTTACTTTCTATTTTCTTGATTATTCACTGGAATAAATAGACAGGAATTGAGTGGGAAGGGAGGTAGAGAGAGTTTGAGACACAGAGAGAGACAACTGCAGCACTTCTGCACCACTTGTAAAGATTTCCCCTGGCAGGTGCGAACCCGGGTGTTGAAGCCCAGTCCTCCTGCATTGTAACATGAGTGCTTAACTGGGTGTGGCACACCTGGTACCCTTGATGGGACACTTTTTTTTAGCAATGAAAAGAAATTCTCATGGCAAGGTAATAAATAAATGAAGAAGTAAATAAAAGTGCATTTACATTATCTCAGTGGAAACACACAGGGACATATACGTCTCTGTTACCTGTATTACTTCTTCATGTATGGATTGATTGCCTCAAGAGGTTATTGCCACAGCTGAGTGCCTACACCACGAATAATCCACAGCTCCTGCACTCCATTTGTTCCCCTTTCGCTGCCCTTGTTGCTTGGTCACTGTGGTGGTTATTGTTTTTGTTGTTGTTGTTGTTACTGACCTTGCATCTGACAGACACAAAAGGAGAGAGCAGAGGAAATACAGGGTGGGAGAGAAAGATAGAGCTCCTAAAGACCTGCTTCACCCCTGTGTAAAGCGACTCCCCTGCAGGTGGCAGTCTGGGGCCAGACCCCAAACCTTCACGGGGGAGGGGGATAGGGGGGGGGGGGGGGGGGGGGGGGGGGGGGGGGGGGGGTAGGGGTAGGCCCTGGATTTACTTTTGAAGGCAGTATCACCTGCCTCGTTTTGAATCCTCATTATCCTGAGGGTCAGTCCTGGAGACAGTGTCATGACAGGACACATGGAGATCTCTGTTATCAGAGAGCACCTGGAACAGCAGCTGGGGCTCTAGTGCCCGGGCAGGAGCAACTCCCCATCCACCTTCCACGGAGTCCACCTGCCTGCATTTTGGTCCTTTTCCCTCCAAAAAAGATTTTTCCCTTTTTTCACTTTGAAACAGGCAGGAGACAGGTTACCCAGGCAGGGGAAAAAAAATAAAAAGCCTTTTTTTTTTTTTTTTTTTTTTTTAACCGAAGTGAATGATCATCTTCTGGGAAGTATAGGTTTTGAACCTGAAAACTCTGTCTGTCTGTCTCTTAGTCCACAGAAAGAGCCACTAGCCCAGCCAGATCTCACGCTCAGATGGGGTGTTTTTGCCAGTCAAAGGTCTGCACAGCACACTAGGGATTGGGCGGCCTGAGACCCAAATGTTACATTGTAGATGGACTGTTTGCAGTTCTTGCTCCCCAGGACATTGGACTGTCTCAACTCCCTCCCCTACAGCATGAAAAAAAGACTCTTTCCAACCTTGGAGCAACTGGAGTGGGGGCGAGGGGAGCTGTTTGCATGTCTGCACTGCTCATGCCCAGGTGTCTGTGGGGGTCCGTGGCAGAGGCTGTAAGGTGCTAGGGGGCAGAAGGAGACTGTTTGAGAGGCAGGCTGCAGGCAGGGGAACCAGGAGTGTGTGCAGGGCTGTGTGTGTGGGTGTGGTGGCAGGGGGTTAGGGCAGGTCCCCGTGCTGGATGGTGAGATGGCAGCTGGGCTGGCCCTGGGCCCTCAGGGCTGAAGGGCAGAAGCAGGGTGGCAGTAAAGTAGCGCAGGGAGGAACACAGTGGATGTTAGTTGGGAGCTGCGGGACAGAGGGTAAGGGGAAAGGGGGCATCCTTGAGGATGGGTCAGGACAAGAGAGTGGGGGCAGCTGGAGGCATGGAAGGTCCCAGGAATCAGGGACTGACAGGAACAGATTCCTACACCCCCCCACTGGATAGAAGCTGCAGAAGCCAGAGCAGCAGCCCTGGATTGCCTAGGCCAAGGGCCCTGAGTGAGTCCCGCTGAGGATGAGGAAGAGGAGGAGGGGGTGTAGGAGGAGGAGGAGGAAGAGGAGGAGGAAGAGGAGAAAGAGGAGGAGGAAGAAGAGGAGGAGGAGGAGGAGGAGGAGGAGGAGGGGCAGGAGGGCAGCTGTCAGTAGGCAACGGGATTAATAGAGGCCTCCATTACGGAGGCATGTGTCCAGGCAGGCACCCACCAACCCTCAGGGGCAGCTCAGGGCACCCAGGGACTTGGTGTGGGTATCTCTGGGGCGGGGACTGTCAGTCAGTCAGCAAGACTGTGTGTCAGTGCACATGGTGGGACAGGGGCCTGGCGGACCTTGGTCCCCCGCCCTGGACTGTCAGATGCCAGCCCCATGCCCAGACACACACCAATCCGCCCATAGCCCCTTGGCCCGGCCGACCAGCACCTGCTTTGGCCTGGGGCTCTGTCTCTGGTGGCTGGCCACCACCCCTCAAGTCAAGTTCAGCATGGGGTCATGGCTGCTGGTCAACTGGATGGGCGGGGTCCCCGTGGCCTAGCAACCACAGGAGCCCTCTGTGATGTCCTAGCCCCTGGCAATCTGTGCTGGCCACACTGGCACTGTGCAGCCCAACTGCCCTGCCACTAGGTCAGGCAACAGCGCCCAGACGCCTGGGCCCTGGCACAGAGGGACGGAAGGATGGCAAGACAGTGCTGACCGACGAGGGACCTCAGGGCTGGCAGCCAAGAGAAGACAGGTGGAGGTGCGCCCGGGATTCAGGGAGCCCAGGCCAGAGCTGCCTGCATGCCTGCCGGCCTTCCTGGATGTCTGTATGCTGCCTTTGTCCAGGTAGGTTTCTCAGGTCCCCTCCAATCCTGTCCTCTCCTGTCCTCACCATCCTGTCCCCTCTCCTTTCCTCCGCACTTTGCTTCTCTCCTTTGTCTGTCCTCTCTTCCAGGTGTCCTGCTCACCAGCTCCAGCACTTGTGATGGTTCTCCAGTGACAGCTGTTCGCAACCCCTTCCACCCCCTGCCTGCCCCTAATGTGACCCAGCTCACAGGGTCTCCGGCTCACCCCACCCAAACCCACACGCCCCAACACATTCCCTGGTTCAGCCCCTCTGCCCTATTCAGCCAAACTGGGCCTTTGCAACCTACCTATGCATCGTTGTTTCTCCTCACCATTCAAGGAGAGATCTCCTTTTGTACTTAGCTTGGTTGACTGGTGGATGGATGGATGGATGGATGTATGGATGAATGGATGGATAGATGTATGGGTGGATGGATGGATGGATGGAAAGGTCAATGGATCGGTTTTGTAGAGGCAGATTACCATATAGGGGTACTGGAGTCCGCTGGTGTCAGATCCTTAGTCAATGTCAAATGTAAAACATTAATTCATCAATAACAAAAATGAATAAGCACCTAAATCAATAAATAAATATAAAAACTGGATTAAAAAATACATGGCGTCTTTGCCTTTCTGCATATGGAATGCTGTGAGGATCTTAACAAGAAAGCATTGTCCTGAGTAGCCCATTTGAAGTCGTGGAATATTTCCTTTTCCTTTTTCTTTTTTTACTTTCTATTTTCTTGATTATTCACTGGAATAAATAGACAGGAATTGAGAGGGAAGGGAGGTAGAGAGAGTTTGAGACACAGAGAAAGACAACTGCAGCACTTCCGCACCACTTGTAAAGATTTCCCCTGGCAGGTGCGAACCCCGGTGTTGAAGCCCAGTTTTCCTGCATTGTAACATGAGTGCTTAACTGGGTGTGGCACACCTGGTACCCTTGATGGGACACTTTTTTTTAGCAATGAAAAGAAATTCTCGTGGCAAGGTAATAAATAAATGAAGAAGTAAATAAAAGTGCATTTACATTATCTCAGTGGAAACACACAGGGACATATACGTCTCTGTTACCTGTATTCCTTCTTCATGTATGGATTGATTGCCTCAAGAGGTTATTGCCACAGCTGAGTGCCTACACCACGAATAATCCACAGCTCCTGCACTCCATTTGTTCCCCTTTCGCTGCCCTTGTTGCTTGGTCACTGTGGTGGTTATTGTTTTTGTTGTTGTTGTTGTTACTGACCTTGCATCTGACAGACACAAAAGGAGAGAGCAGAGGAAATAGAGGGTGGGAGAGAAAGATAGAGCTCCTAAAGACCTGCTTCACCCCCTGTAAAGCGACTCCCCTGCAGGTGGCAGTCTGGGCCCAGACCCCAAATCCTTCCACCTGTCCCCTCTATTCGTGATCCCCACAAGCCCTTAACCCTCTGACATACCGCCAAACCTCCCTGGATTTACTTTTGAAGGCAGTATCACCTGCCTCGTTTTGAATCCTCATTATCCTGAGGGTCAGTCCTGGAGACAGTGTCATGACAGGACACATGGAGATCTCTGTTATCAGAGAGCACCTGGAACAGCAGCTGGGGCTCTAGTGCCCGGGCAGGAGCAACTCCCCATCCACCTTCCACGGAGTCCACCTGCCTGCATTTTGGTCCTTTTCCCTCCAAAAAAGATTTTTCCCTTTTTTAACTTTGAAACAGGCAGGAGACAGGTTACCCAGGCAGGGGAAAAAAAATAAAAAGCCTTTTTTTTTTTTTTTTTTTTTTTTTTTCCGAAGTGAATGACCATCTTCTGGGAAGTATAGGTTTTGAACCTGAAAACTCTGTCTGTCTGTCTCTTAGTCCACAGAAAGAGCCACTAGCCCAGCCAGATCTCACGCTCAGATGGGGTGTTTTTGCCAGTCAAAGGTCTGCACAGCACACTAGGGATTGGGCGGCCTGAGACCCAAATGTTACATTGTAGATGGACTGTTTGCAGTTCTTGCTCCCCAGGACATTGGACTGTCTCAACTCCCTCCCCTACAGCATGAAAAAAAGACTCTTTCCAACCTTGGAGCAACTGGAGTGGGGGCGAGGGGAGCTGTTTGCATGTCTGCACTGCTCATGCCCAGGTGTCTGTGGGGGTCCGTGGCAGAGGCTGTAAGGTGCTAGGGGGCAGAAGGAGACTGTTTGAGAGGCAGGCTGCAGGCAGGGGAACCAGGAGTGTGTGCAGGGCTGTGTGTGTGGGTGTGGTGGCAGGGGGTTAGGGCAGGTCCCCGTGCTGGATGGTGAGATGGCAGCTGGGCTGGCCCTGGGCCCTCAGGGCTGAAGGGCAGAAGCAGGGTGGCAGTAAAGTAGCGCAGGGAGGAACACAGTAGATGTTAGTTGGGAGCTGCGGGACAGAGGGTAAGGGGAAAGGGGGCATCCTTGAGGAGGGGTCAGGACTAGAGAGTGGGGGCAGCTGGAGGCATGGAAGGTCCCAGGAATCAGGGACTGACAGGAACAGATTCCTACACCCCCCCACTGGATAGAAGCTGCAGAAGCCAGAGCAGCAGCCCTGGATTGCCTAGGCCAAGGGCCCTGAGTGAGTCCCGCTGAGGATGAGGAAGAGGAGGAGGGGGTGTAGGAGGAGGAGGAGGAAGAGGAGGAGGAAGAGGAGAAAGAGGAGGAGGAAGAAGAGGAGGAGGAGGAGGAGGAGGAGGAGGAGGGGCAGGAGGGCAGCTGTCAGTAGGCAACGGGATTAATAGAGGCCTCCATTACGGAGGCATGTGTCCAGGCAGGCACCCACCAACCCTCAGGGGCAGCTCAGGGCACCCAGGGACTTGGTGTGGGTATCTCTGGGGCGGGGACTGTCAGTCAGTCAGCAAGACTGTGTGTCAGTGCACATGGTGGGACAGGGGCCTGGCGGACCTTGGTCCCCAGCCCTGGACTGTCAGATGCCAGCCCCATGCCCAGACACACACCAATCCGCCCATAGCCCCTTGGCCCGGCCGACCAGCACCTGCTTTGGCCTGGGGCTCTGTCTCTGGTGGCTGGCCACCACCCCTCAAGTCAAGTTCAGCATGGGGTCATGGCTGCTGGTCAACTGGATGGGCGGGGTCCCCGTGGCCTAGCGACCACAGGAGCCCTCTGTGATGTCCTAGCCCCTGGCAATCTGTGCTGGCCACACTGGCACTGTGCAGCCCAACTGCCCTGCCACTAGGTCAGGCAACAGCGCCCAGACGCCTGGGCCCTGGCACAGAGGGACGGAAGGATGGCAAGACAGTGCTGACCGACGAGGGACCTCAGGGCTGGCAGCCAAGAGAAGACAGGTGGAGGTGCGCCCGGGATCCATGGAGCCCAGGCCAGAGCTGCCTGCATGCCTGCCGGCCTTCCTGGATGTCTGTATGCTGCCTTTGTCCAGGTAGGTTTCTCAGGTCCCCTCCAATCCTGTCCTCTCCTGTCCTCACCATCCTGTCCCCTCTCCTTTCCTCCGCACTTTGCTTCTCTCCTTTGTCTGTCCTCTCTTCCAGGTGTCCTGCTCACCAGCTCCAGCACTTGTGATGGTTCTCCAGTGACAGCTGTTCGCAACCCCTTCCACCCCCTGCCTGCCCCTAATGTGACCCAGCTCACAGGGTCTCCGGCTCACCCCACCCAAACCCACACGCCCCAACACATTCCCTGGTTCAGCCCCTCTGCCCTATTCAGCCAAACTGGGCCTTTGCAACCTACCTATGCATCGTTGTTTCTCCTCACCATTCAAGGAGAGATCTCCTTTTGTACTTAGCTTGGTTGACTGGTGGATGGATGGATGGATGGATGGATGGATGTATGGATGAATGGATGGATAGATGTATGGGTGGATGGATGGATGGATGGAAAGGTCAATGGATCGGTTTTGTAGAGGCAGATTACCATATAGGGGTACTGGAGTCCGCTGGTGTCAGATCCTTAGTCAATGTCAAATGTAAAACATTAATTCATCAATAACAAAAATGAATAAGCACCTAAATCAATAAATAAATATAAAAACTGGGTTAAAAAATACATGGCGTCTTTGCCTTTCTGCATATGGAATGCTGTGAGGATCTTAACAAGGAAAGCATTGTCCTGAGTAGCCCATTTGAAGTCGTGGAATATTTCCTTTTCCTTTTTCTTTTTTTACTTTCTATTTTCTTGATTATTCACTGGAATAAATAGACAGGAATTGAGAGGGAAGGGAGGTAGAGAGAGTTTGAGACACAGAGAGAGACAACTGCAGCACTTCCGCACCACTTGTAAAGATTTCCCCTGGCAGGTGCGAACCCGGGTGTTGAAGCCCAGTCCTCCTGCATTGTAACATGAGTGCTTAACTGGGTGTGGCACACCTGGTACCCTTGATGGGACACTTTTTTTTAGCAATGAAAAGAAATTCTCGTGGCAAGGTAATAAATAAATGAAGAAGTAAATAAAAGTGCATTTACATTATCTCAGTGGAAACACACAGGGACATATACGTCTCTGTTACCTGTATTACTTCTTCATGTATGGATTGATTGCCTCAAGAGGTTATTGCCACAGCTGAGTGCCTACACCACGAATAATCCACAGCTCCTGCACTCCATTTGTTCCCCTTTCGCTGCCCTTGTTGCTTGGTCACTGTGGTGGTTATTGTTTTTGTTGTTGTTGTTGTTACTGACCTTGCATCTGACAGACACAAAAGGAGAGAGCAGAGGAAATACAGGGTGGGAGAGAAAGATAGAGCTCCTAAAGACCTGCTTCACCCCCTGTAAAGCGACTCCCCTGCAGGTGGCAGTCTGGGGGCCAGACCCCAAATCCTTCCACCTGTCCCCTCTATTCGTGATCGCCACAAGCCCTTAACCCTCTGACATACCGCCAAACCTCCCTGGATTTACTTTTGAAGGCAGTATCACCTGCCTCGTTTTGAATCCTCATTATCCTGAGGGTCAGTCCTGGAGACAGTGTCATGACAGGACACATGGAGATCTCTGTTATCAGAGAGCACCTGGAACAGCAGCTGGGGCTCTAGTGCCCGGGCAGGAGCAACTCCCCATCCACCTTCCACGGAGTCCACCTGCCTGCATTTTGGTCCTTTTCCCTCCAAAAAAGATTTTTCCCTTTTTTCACTTTGAAACAGGCAGGACACAGGTTACCCAGGCAGGGGAAAAAAATAAAAAGCCTTTTTTTTTTTTTTTTTTTTTTTTTACCGAAGTGAATGACCATCTTCTGGGAAGTATAGGTTTTGAACCTGAAAACTCTGTCTGTCTGTCTCTTAGTCCACAGAAAGAGCCACTAGCCCAGCCAGATCTCACGCTCAGATGGGGTGTTTTTGCCAGTCAAAGGTCTGCACAGCACACTAGGCATTGGGCGGCCTGAGACCCAAATGTTACATTGTAGATGGACTGTTTGCAGTTCTTGCTCCCCAGGACATTGGACTGTCTCAACTCCCTCCCCTACAGCATGAAAAAAAGACTCTTTCCAACCTTGGAGCAACTGGAGTGGGGGCGAGGGGAGCTGTTTGCATGTCTGCACTGCTCATGCCCAGGTGTCTGTGGGGGTCCGTGGCAGAGGCTGTAAGGTGCTAGGGGGCAGAAGGAGACTGTTTGAGAGGCAGGCTGCAGGCAGGGGAACCAGGAGTGTGTGCAGGGCTGTGTTTGTGGGTGTGGTGGCAGGGGGTTAGGGCAGGTCCCCGTGCTGGATGGTGAGATGGCAGCTGGGCTGGCCCTGGGACCTCAGGGCTGAAGGGCAGAAGCAGGGTGGCAGTAAAGTAGCGCAGGGAGGAACACAGTAGATGTTAGTTGGGAGCTGAGGGACAGAGGGTAAGGGGAAAGGGGGCATCCTTGAGGAGGGGTCAGGACTAGAGAGTGGGGGCAGCTGGAGGCATGGAAGGTCCCAGGAATCAGGGACTGACAGGAACAGATTCCTACACCCCCCACTGGATACAAGCTGTAGAAGCCAGAGCAGCAGCCCTGGATTGCCTAGGCCAAGGGCCCTGAGTGAGTCCCGCTGAGGATGAGGAAGAGGAGGAGGGGGTGTAGGAGGAGGAGGAGGAAGAGGAGGAGGAAGAGGAGAAAGAGGAGGAGGAAGAAGAGGAGGAGGAGGAGGAGGAGGAGGAGGAGGAGGAGGAGGAGGGGCAGGAGGGCAGCTGTCAGTAGGCAACGGGATTAATAGAGGCCTCCATTACGGAGGCATGTGTCCAGGCAGGCACCCACCAACCCTCAGGGGCAGCTCAGGGCACCCAGGGACTTGGTGTGGGTATCTCTGGGGCGGGGACTGTCAGTCAGTCAGCAAGACTGTGTGTCAGTGCACATGGTGGGACAGGGGCCTGGCGGACCTTGGTCCCCCGCCCTGGACTGTCAGATGCCAGCCCCATGCCCAGACACACACCAATCCGCCCATAGCCCCTTGGCCCGGCCGACCAGCAGCTGCTTTGGCCTGGGGCTCTGTCTCTGGTGGCTGGCCACCACCCCTCAAGTCAAGTTCAGCATGGGGTCATGGCTGCTGGTCAACTGGATGGGCGGGGTCCCCGTGGCCTAGCAACCACAGGAGCCCTCTGTGATGTCCTAGCCCCTGGCAATCTGTGCTGGCCACACTGGCAGTGGGCAGCCCAACTGCCCTGCCACTAGGTCAGGCAACAGCGCCCAGACGCCTGGGCCCTGGCACAGAGGGACGGAAGGATGGCAAGACAGTGCTGACCGACGAGGGACCTCAGGGCTGGCAGCCAAGAGAAGACAGGTGGAGGTGCGCCCGGGATCCAGGGAGCCCAGGCCAGAGCTGCCTGCATGCCTGCCGGCCTTCCTGGATGTCTGTATGCTGCCTTTGTCCAGGTAGGTTTCTCAGGTCCCCTCCAATCCTGTCCTCTCCTGTCCTCTCCTGTCCTCACCATCCTGTCCCCTCTCCTTTCCTCCGCACTTTGCTTCTCTCCTTTGTCTGTCCTCTCTTCCAGGTGTCCTGCTCACCAGCTCCAGCACTTGTGATGGTTCTCCAGTGACAGCTGTTCGCAACCCCTTCCACCCCCTGCCTGCCCCTAATGTGACCCAGCTCACAGGGTCTCCGGCTCACCCCACCCAAACCCACACGCCCCAACACATTCCCTGGTTCAGCCCCTCTGCCCTATTCAGCCAAACTGGGCCTTTGCAACCTACCTATGCATCGTTGTTTCTCCTCACCATTCAAGGAGAGATCTCCTTTTGTACTTAGCTTGGTTGACTGGTGGATGGATGGATGGATGGATGTATGGATGAATGGATGGATAGATGTATGGGTGGATGGATGGATGGATGGAAAGGTCAATGGATCGGTTTTGTAGAGGCAGATTACCATATAGGGGTACTGGAGTCCGCTGGTGTCAGATCCTTAGTCAATGTCAAATGTAAAACATTAATTCATCAATAACAAAAATGAATAAGCACCTAAATCAATAAATAAATATAAAAACTGGATTAAAAAATACATGGCGTCTTTGCCTTTCTGCATATGGAATGCTGTGAGGATCTTAACAAGGAAAGCATTGTCCTGAGTAGCCCATTTGAAGTCGTGGAATATTTCCTTTTCCTTTTTCTTTTTTTACTTTCTATTTTCTTGATTATTCACTGGAATAAATAGACAGGAATTGAGAGGGAAGGGAGGTAGAGAGAGTTTGAGACACAGAGAAAGACAACTGCAGCACTTCCGCACCACTTGTAAAGATTTCCCCTGGCAGGTGCGAACCCCGGTGTTGAAGCCCAGTTTTCCTGCATTGTAACATGAGTGCTTAACTGGGTGTGGCACACCTGGTACCCTTGATGGGACACTTTTTTTTAGCAATGAAAAGAAATTCTCGTGGCAAGGTAATAAATAAATGAAGAAGTAAATAAAAGTGCATTTACATTATCTCTGTGGAAACACACAGGGACATATACGTCTCTGTTACCTGTATTCCTTCTTCATGTATGGATTGATTGCCTCAAGAGGTTATTGCCACAGCTGAGTGCCTACACCACGAATAATCCACAGCTCCTGCACTCCATTTGTTCCCCTTTCGCTGCCCTTGTTGCTTGGTCACTGTGGTGGTTATTGTTTTTGTTGTTGTTGTTGTTACTGACCTTGCATCTGACAGACACAAAAGGAGAGAGCAGAGGAAATAGAGGGTGGGAGAGAAAGATAGAGCTCCTAAAGACCTGCTTCACCCCCTGTAAAGCGACTCCCCTGCAGGTGGCAGTCTGGGCCCAGACCCCAAATCCTTCCACCTGTCCCCTCTATTCGTGATCCCCACAAGCCCTTAACCCTCTGACATACCGCCAAACCTCCCTGGATTTACTTTTGAAGGCAGTATCACCTGCCTCGTTTTGAATCCTCATTATCCTGAGGGTCAGTCCTGGAGACAGTGTCATGACAGGACACATGGAGATCTCTGTTATCAGAGAGCACCTGGAACAGCAGCTGGGGCTCTAGTGCCCGGGCAGGAGCAACTCCCCATCCACCTTCCACGGAGTCCACCTGCCTGCATTTTGGTCCTTTTCCCTCCAAAAAAGATTTTTCCCTTTTTTAACTTTGAAAAAGGCAGGAGACAGGTTACCCAGGCAGGGGAAAAAAAATAAAAAGCCTTTTTTTTTTTTTTTTTTTTTTTTTTTTTCCGAAGTGAATGACCATCTTCTGGGAAGTATAGGTTTTGAACCTGAAAACTCTGTCTGTCTGTCTCTTAGTCCACAGAAAGAGCCACTAGCCCAGCCAGATCTCACGCTCAGATGGGGTGTTTTTGCCAGTCAAAGGTCTGCACAGCACACTAGGGATTGGGCGGCCTGAGACCCAAATGTTACATTGTAGATGGACTGTTTGCAGTTCTTGCTCCCCAGGACATTGGACTGTCTCAACTCCCTCCCCTACAGCATGAAAAAAAGACTCTTTCCAACCTTGGAGCAACTGGAGTGGGGGCGAGGGGAGCTGTTTGCATGTCTGCACTGCTCATGCCCAGGTGTCTGTGGGGGTCCGTGGCAGAGGCTGTAAGGTGCTAGGGGGCAGAAGGAGACTGTTTGAGAGGCAGGCTGCAGGCAGGGGAACCAGGAGTGTGTGCAGGGCTGTGTGTGTGGGTGTGGTGGCAGGGGGTTAGGGCAGGTCCCCGTGCTGGATGGTGAGATGGCAGCTGGGCTGGCCCTGGGCCCTCAGGGCTGAAGGGCAGAAGCAGGGTGGCAGTAAAGTAGCGCAGGGAGGAACACAGTGGATGTTAGTTGGGAGCTGCGGGACAGAGGGTAAGGGGAAAGGGGGCATCCTTGAGGAGGGGTCAGGACTAGAGAGTGGGGGCAGCTGGAGGCATGGAAGGTCCCAGGAATCAGGGACTGACAGGAACAGATTCCTACACCCCCCCACTGGATAGAAGCTGCAGAAGCCAGAGCAGCAGCCCTGGATTGCCTAGGCCAAGGGCCCTGAGTGAGTCCCGCTGAGGATGAGGAAGAGGAGGAGGGGGTGTAGGAGGAGGAGGAGGAAGAGGAGGAGGAAGAGGAGAAAGAGGAGGAGGAGGAAGAGGAGGAGGAGGAGGAGGAGGAGGAGGAGGAGGAGGGGCAGGAGGGCAGCTGTCAGTAGGCAACGGGATTAATAGAGGCCTCCATTACGGAGGCATGTGTCCAGGCAGGCACCCACCAACCCTCAGGGGCAGCTCAGGGCACCCAGGGACTTGGTGTGGGTATCTCTGGGGCGGGTACTGTCAGTCAGTCAGCAAGACTGTGTGTCAGTGCACATGGTGGGACAGGGGCCTGGCGGAACTTGGTCCCCCGCCCTGGACTGTCAGATGCCAGCCCCATGCCCAGACACACACCAATCCGCCCATAGCCCCTTGGCCCTGCCGACCAGCACCTGCTTTGGCCTGGGGCTCTGTCTCTGGTGGCTGGCCACCACCCCTCAAGTCAAGTTCAGCATGGGGTCATGGCTGCTGGTCAACTGGATGGGCGGGGTCCCCGTGGCCTAGCAACCACAGGAGCCCTCTGTGATGTCCTAGCCCCTGGCAATCTGTGCTGGCCACACTGGCACTGGGCAGCCCAACTGCCCTGCCACTAGGTCAGGCAACAGCGCCCAGACGCCTGGGCCCTGGCACAGAGGGACGGAAGGATGGCAAGACAGTGCTGACCGACGAGGGACCTCAGGGCTGGCAGCCAAGAGAAGACAGGTGGAGGTGCGCCCGGGATCCAGGGAGCCCAGGCCAGAGCTGCCTGCATGCCTGCCGGCCTTCCTGGATGTCTGTATGCTGCCTTTGTCCAGGTAGGTTTCTCAGGTCCCCTCCAATCCTGTCCTCTCCTGTCCTCTCCTGTCCTCACCATCCTGTCCCCTCTCCTTTCCTCCGCACTTTGCTTCTCTCCTTTGTCTGTCCTCTCTTCCAGGTGTCCTGCTCACCAGCTCCAGCACTTGTGATGGTTCTCCAGTGACAGCTGTTCGCAACCCCTTCCACCCCCTGCCTGCCCCTAATGTGACCCAGCTCACAGGGTCTCCGGCTCACCCCACCCAAACCCACACGCCCCAACACATTCCCTGGTTCAGCCCCTCTGCCCTATTCAGCCAAACTGGGCCTTTGCAACCTACCTATGCATCGTTGTTTCTCCTCACCATTCAAGGAGAGATCTCCTTTTGTACTTAGCTTGGTTGACTGGTGGATGGATGGATGGATGGATGGATGGATGGATGAATGGATGGATAGATGTATGGGTGGATGGATGGATGGATGGATGGAAAGGTCAATGGATCGGTTTTGTAGAGGCAGATTACCATATAGGGGTACTGGAGTCCGCTGGTGTCAGATCCTTAGTCAATGTCAAATGTAAAACATTAATTCATCAATAACAAAAATGAATAAGCACCTAAATCAATAAATAAATATAAAAACTGGGTTAAAAAATACATGGCGTCTTTGCCTTTCTGCATATGGAATGCTGTGAGGATCTTAACAAGGAAAGCATTGTCCTGAGTAGCCCATTTGAAGTCGTGGAATATTTCCTTTTCCTTTTTCTTTTTTTACTTTCTATTTTCTTGATTATTCACTGGAATAAATAGACAGGAATTGAGAGGGAAGGGAGGTAGAGAGAGTTTGAGACACAGAGAGAGACAACTGCAGCACTTCCGCACCACTTGTAAAGATTTCCCCTGGCAGGTGCGAACCCGGGTGTTGAAGCCCAGTCCTCCTGCATTGTAACATGAGTGCTTAACTGGGTGTGGCACACCTGGTACCCTTGATGGGACACTTTTTTTTAGCAATGAAAAGAAATTCTCATGGCAAGGTAATAAATAAATGAAGAAGTAAATAAAAGTGCATTTACATTATCTCAGTGGAAACACACAGGGACATATACGTCTCTGTTACCTGTATTACTTCTTCATGTATGGATTGATTGCCTCAAGAGGTTATTGCCACAGCTGAGTGCCTACACCACGAATAATCCACAGCTCCTGCACTCCATTTGTTCCCCTTTCGCTGCCCTTGTTGCTTGGTCACTGTGGTGGTTATTGTTTTTGTTGTTGTTGTTGTTACTGACCTTGCATCTGACAGACACAAAAGGAGAGAGCAGAGGAAATACAGGGTGGGAGAGAAAGATAGAGCTCCTAAAGACCTGCTTCACCCCCTGTAAAGCGACTCCCCTGCAGGTGGCAGTCTGGAGGCCAGACCCCAAATCCTTCCACCTGTCCCCTCTATTCGTGATCCCCACAAGCCCTTAACCCTCTGACATACCGCCAAACCTCCCTGGATTTACTTTTGAAGGCAGTATCACCTGCCTCGTTTTGAATCCTCATTATCCTGAGGGTCAGTCCTGGAGACAGTGTCATGACAGGACACATGGAGATCTCTGTTATCAGAGAGCACCTGGAACAGCAGCTGGGGCTCTAGTGCCCGGGCAGGAGCAACTCCCCATCCACCTTCCACGGAGTCCACCTGCCTGCATTTTGGTCCTTTTCCCTCCAAAAAAGATTTTTCCCTTTTTTAACTTTGAAACAGGCAGGAGACAGGTTACCCAGGCAGGGGAAAAAAAATAAAAAGCCTTTTTTTTTTTTTTTTTTTTTTTTTTTCCGAAGTGAATGACCATCTTCTGGGAAGTATAGGTTTTGAACCTGAAAACTCTGTCTGTCTGTCTCTTAGTCCACAGAAAGAGCCACTAGCCCAGCCAGATCTCACGCTCAGATGGGGTGTTTTTGCCAGTCAAAGGTCTGCACAGCACACTAGGGATTGGGCGGCCTGAGACCCAAATGTTACATTGTAGATGGACTGTTTGCAGTTCTTGCTCCCCAGGACATTGGACTGTCTCATCTCCCTCCCCTACAGCATGAAAAAAAGACTCTTTCCAACCTTGGAGCAACTGGAGTGGGGGCGAGGGGAGCTGTTTGCATGTCTGCACTGCTCATGCCCAGGTGTCTGTGGGGGTCCGTGGCAGAGGCTGTAAGGTGCTAGGGGGCAGAAGGAGACTGTTTGAGAGGCAGGCTGCAGGCAGGGGAACCAGGAGTGTGTGCAGGGCTGTGTGTGTGGGTGTGGTGGCAGGGGGTTAGGGCAGGTCCCCGTGCTGGATGGTGAGATGGCAGCTGGGCTGGCCCTGGGCCCTCAGGGCTGAAGGGCAGAAGCAGGGTGGCAGTAAAGTAGCGCAGGGAGGAACACAGTAGATGTTAGTTGGGAGCTGCGGGACAGAGGGTAAGGGGAAAGGGGGCATCCTTGAGGAGGGGTCAGGACTAGAGAGTGGGGGCAGCTGGAGGCATGGAAGGTCCCAGGAATCAGGGACTGACAGGAACAGATTCCTACACCCCCCACTGGATAGAAGCTGCAGAAGCCAGAGCAGCAGCCCTGGATTGCCTAGGCCAAGGGCCCTGAGTGAGTCCCGCTGAGGATGAGGAAGAGGAGGAGGGGGTGTAGGAGGAGGAGGAGGAAGAGGAGGAGGAAGAGGAGAAAGAGGAGGAGGAAGAAGAGGAGGAGGAGGAGGAGGAGGAGGAGGAGGGGCAGGAGGGCAGCTGTCAGTAGGCAACGGGATTAATAGAGGCCTCCATTACGGAGGCATGTGTCCAGGCAGGCACCCACCAACCCTCAGGGGCAGCTCAGGGCACCCAGGGACTTGGTGTGGGTATCTCTGGGGCGGGGACTGTCAGTCAGTCAGCAAGACTGTGTGTCAGTGCACATGGTGGGACAGGGGCCTGGCGGACCTTGGTCCCCAGCCCTGGACTGTCAGATGCCAGCCCCATGCCCAGACACACACCAATCCGCCCATAGCCCCTTGGCCCGGCCGACCAGCACCTGCTTTGGCCTGGGGCTCTGTCTCTGGTGGCTGGCCACCACCCCTCAAGTCAAGTTCAGCATGGGGTCATGGCTGCTGGTCAACTGGATGGGCGGGGTCCCCGTGGCCTAGCGACCACAGGAGCCCTCTGTGATGTCCTAGCCCCTGGCAATCTGTGCTGGCCACACTGGCACTGTGCAGCCCAACTGCCCTGCCACTAGGTCAGGCAACAGCGCCCAGACGCCTGGGCCCTGGCACAGAGGGACGGAAGGATGGCAAGACAGTGCTGACCAACGAGGGACCTCAGGGCTGGCAGCCAAGAGAAGACAGGTGGAGGTGCGCCCGGGATCCAGGGAGCCCAGGCCAGAGCTGCCTGCATGCCTGCCGGCCTTCCTGGATGTCTGTATGCTGCCTTTGTCCAGGTAGGTTTCTCAGGTCCCCTCCAATCCTGTCCTCTCCTGTCCTCACCATCCTGTCCCCTCTCCTTTCCTCCGCACTTTGCTTCTCTCCTTTGTCTGTCCTCTCTTCCAGGTGTCCTGCTCACCAGCTCCAGCACTTGTGATGGTTCTCCAGTGACAGCTGTTCGCAACCCCTTCCACCCCCTGCCTGCCCCTAATGTGACCCAGCTCACAGGGTCTCCGGCTCACCCCACCCAAACCCACACGCCCCAACACATTCCCTGGTTCAGCCCCTCTGCCCTATTCAGCCAAACTGGGCCTTTGCAACCTACCTATGCATCGTTGTTTCTCCTCACCATTCAAGGAGAGATCTCCTTTTGTACTTAGCTTGGTTGACTGGTGGATGGATGGATGGATGGATGGATGGATGTATGGATGAATGGATGGATAGATGTATGGGTGGATGGATGGATGGATGGAAAGGTCAATGGATCGGTTTTGTAGAGGCAGATTACCATATAGGGGTACTGGAGTCCGCTGGTGTCAGATCCTTAGTCAATGTCAAATGTAAAACATTAATTCATCAATAACAAAAATGAATAAGCACCTAAATCAATAAATAAATATAAAAACTGGGTTAAAAAATACATGGCGTCTTTGCCTTTCTGCATATGGAATGCTGTGAGGATCTTAACAAGGAAAGCATTGTCCTGAGTAGCCCATTTGAAGTCGTGGAATATTTCCTTTTCCTTTTTCTTTTTTTACTTTCTATTTTCTTGATTATTCACTGGAATAAATAGACAGGAATTGAGAGGGAAGGGAGGTAGAGAGAGTTTGAGACACAGAGAGAGACAACTGCAGCACTTCCGCACCACTTGTAAAGATTTCCCCTGGCAGGTGCGAACCCCGGTGTTGAAGCCCAGTTTTCCTGCATTGTAACATGAGTGCTTAACTGGGTGTGGCACACCTGGTACCCTTGATGGGACACTTTTTTTTAGCAATGAAAAGAAATTCTCGTGGCAAGGTAATAAATAAATGAAGAAGTAAATAAAAGTGCATTTACATTATCTCAGTGGAAACACACAGGGACATATACGTCTCTGTTACCTGTATTACTTCTTCATGTATGGATTGATTGCCTCAAGAGGTTATTGCCACAGCTGAGTGCCTACACCACGAATAATCCACAGCTCCTGCACTCCATTTGTTCCCCTTTCGCTGCCCTTGTTGCTTGGTCACTGTGGTGGTTATTGTTTTTGTTGTTGTTGTTGTTACTGACCTTGCATCTGACAGACACAAAAGGAGAGAGCAGAGGAAATACAGGGTGGGAGAGAAAGATAGAGCTCCTAAAGACCTGCTTCACCCCCTGTAAAGCGACTCCCCTGCAGGTGGCAGTCTGGGGGCCAGACCCCAAATCCTTCCACCTGTCCCCTCTATTCGTGATCGCCACAAGCCCTTAACCCTCTGACATACCGCCAAACCTCCCTGGATTTACTTTTGAAGGCAGTATCACCTGCCTCGTTTTGAATCCTCATTATCCTGAGGGTCAGTCCTGGAGACAGTGTCATGACAGGACACATGGAGATCTCTGTTATCAGAGAGCACCTGGAACAGCAGCTGGGGCTCTAGTGCCCGGGCAGGAGCAACTCCCCATCCACCTTCCACGGAGTCCACCTGCCTGCATTTTGGTCCTTTTCCCTCCAAAAAAGATTTTTCCCTTTTTTCACTTTGAAACAGGCAGGACACAGGTTACCCAGGCAGGGGAAAAAAATAAAAAGCCTTTTTTTTTTTTTTTTTTTTTACCGAAGTGAATGACCATCTTCTGGGAAGTATAGGTTTTGAACCTGAAAACTCTGTCTGTCTGTCTCTTAGTCCACAGAAAGAGCCACTAGCCCAGCCAGATCTCACGCTCAGATGGGGTGTTTTTGCCAGTCAAAGGTCTGCACAGCACACTAGGCATTGGGCGTCCTGAGACCCAAATGTTACATTGTAGATGGACTGTTTGCAGTTCTTGCTCCCCAGGACATTGGACTGTCTCAACTCCCTCCCCTACAGCATGAAAAAAAGACTCTTTCCAACCTTGGAGCAACTGGAGTGGGGGCGAGGGGAGCTGTTTGCATGTCTGCACTGCTCATGCCCAGGTGTCTGTGGGGGTCCGTGGCAGAGGCTGTAAGGTGCTAGGGGGCAGAAGGAGACTGTTTGAGAGGCAGGCTGCAGGCAGGGGAACCAGGAGTGTGTGCAGGGCTGTGTTTGTGGGTGTGGTGGCAGGGGGTTAGGGCAGGTCCCCGTGCTGGATGGTGAGATGGCAGCTGGGCTGGCCCTGGGACCTCAGGGCTGAAGGGCAGAAGCAGGGTGGCAGTAAAGTAGCGCAGGGAGGAACACAGTAGATGTTAGTTGGGAGCTGCGGGACAGAGGGTAAGGGGAAAGGGGGCATCCTTGAGGAGGGGTCAGGACTAGAGAGTGGGGGCAGCTGGAGGCATGGAAGGTCCCAGGAATCAGGGACTGACAGGAACAGATTCCTACACCCCCCACTGGATACAAGCTGTAGAAGCCAGAGCAGCAGCCCTGGATTGCCTAGGCCAAGGGCCCTGAGTGAGTCCCGCTGAGGATGAGGAAGAGGAGGAGGGGGTGTAGGAGGAGGAGGAGGAAGAGGAGGAGGAAGAGGAGAAAGAGGAGGAGGAAGAAGAGGAGGAGGAGGAGGAGGAGGAGGAGGAGCGGCAGGAGGGCAGCTGTCAGTAGGCAACGGGATTAATAGAGGCCTCCATTACGGAGGCATGTGTCCAGGCAGGCACCCACCAACCCTCAGGGGCAGCTCAGGGCACCCAGGGACTTGGTGTGGGTATCTCTGGGGCGGGGACTGTCAGTCAGTCAGCAAGACTGTGTGTCAGTGCACATGGTGGGACAGGGGCCTGGCGGAACTTGGTCCCCCGCCCTGGACTGTCAGATGCCAGCCCCATGCCCAGACACACACCAATCCGCCCATAGCCCCTTGGCCCGGCCGACCAGCAGCTGCTTTGGCCTGGGGCTCTGTCTCTGGTGGCTGGCCACCACCCCTCAAGTCAAGTTCAGCATGGGGTCATGGCTGCTGGTCAACTGGATGGGCGGGGTCCCCGTGGCCTAGCAACCACAGGAGCCCTCTGTGATGTCCTAGCCCCTGGCAATCTGTGCTGGCCACACTGGCAGTGGGCAGCCCAACTGCCCTGCCACTAGGTCAGGCAACAGCGCCCAGACGCCTGGGCCCTGGCACAGAGGGACGGAAGGATGGCAAGACAGTGCTGACCGACGAGGGACCTCAGGGCTGGCAGCCAAGAGAAGACAGGTGGAGGTGCGCCCGGGATCCAGGGAGCCCAGGCCAGAGCTGCCTGCATGCCTGCCGGCCTTCCTGGATGTCTGTATGCTGCCTTTGTCCAGGTAGGTTTCTCAGGTCCCCTCCAATCCTGTCCTCTCCTGTCCTCTCCTGTCCTCACCATCCTGTCCCCTCTCCTTTCCTCCGCACTTTGCTTCTCTCCTTTGTCTGTCCTCTCTTCCAGGTGTCCTGCTCACCAGCTCCAGCACTTGTGATGGTTCTCCAGTGACAGCTGTTCGCAACCCCTTCCACCCCCTGCCTGCCCCTAATGTGACCCAGCTCACAGAGTCTCCGGCTCACCCCACCCAAACCCACACGCCCCAACACATTCCCTGGTTCAGCCCCTCTGCCCTATTCAGCCAAACTGGGCCTTTGCAACCTACCTATGCATCGTTGTTTCTCCTCACCATTCAAGGAGAGATCTCCTTTTGTACTTAGCTTGGTTGACTGGTGGATGGATGGATGGATGGATGTATGGATGAATGGATGGATAGATGTATGGGTGGATGGATGGATGGATGGAAAGGTCAATGGATCGGTTTTGTAGAGGCAGATTACCATATAGGGGTACTGGAGTCCGCTGGTGTCAGATCCTTAGTCAATGTCAAATGTAAAACATTAATTCATCAATAACAAAAATGAATAAGCACCTAAATCAATAAATAAATATAAAAACTGGATTAAAAAATACATGGCGTCTTTGCCTTTCTGCATATGGAATGCTGTGAGGATCTTAACAAGGAAAGCATTGTCCTGAGTAGCCCATTTGAAGTCGTGGAATATTTCCTTTTCCTTTTTCTTTTTTTACTTTCTATTTTCTTGATTATTCACTGGAATAAATAGACAGGAATTGAGAGGGAAGGGAGGTAGAGAGAGTTTGAGACACAGAGAAAGACAACTGCAGCACTTCCGCACCACTTGTAAAGATTTCCCCTGGCAGGTGCGAACCCCGGTGTTGAAGCCCAGTTTTCCTGCATTGTAACATGAGTGCTTAACTGGGTGTGGCACACCTGGTACCCTTGATGGGACACTTTTTTTTAGCAATGAAAAGAAATTCTCGTGGCAAGGTAATAAATAAATGAAGAAGTAAATAAAAGTGCATTTACATTATCTCAGTGGAAACACACAGGGACATATACGTCTCTGTTACCTGTATTCCTTCTTCATGTATGGATTGATTGCCTCAAGAGGTTATTGCCACAGCTGAGTGCCTACACCACGAATAATCCACAGCTCCTGCACTCCATTTGTTCCCCTTTCGCTGCCCTTGTTGCTTGGTCACTGTGGTGGTTATTGTTTTTGTTGTTGTTGTTGTTACTGACCTTGCATCTGACAGACACAAAAGGAGAGAGCAGAGGAAATAGAGGGTGGGAGAGAAAGATAGAGCTCCTAAAGACCTGCTTCACCCCCTGTAAAGCGACTCCCCTGCAGGTGGCAGTCTGGGCCCAGACCCCAAATCCTTCCACCTGTCCCCTCTATTCGTGATCCCCACAAGCCCTTAACCCTCTGACATACCGCCAAACCTCCCTGGATTTACTTTTGAAGGCAGTATCACCTGCCTCGTTTTGAATCCTCATTATCCTGAGGGTCAGTCCTGGAGACAGTGTCATGACAGGACACATGGAGATCTCTGTTATCAGAGAGCACCTGGAACAGCAGCTGGGGCTCTAGTGCCCGGGCAGGAGCAACTCCCCATCCACCTTCCACGGAGTCCACCTGCCTGCATTTTGGTCCTTTTCCCTCCAAAAAAGATTTTTCCCTTTTTTAACTTTGAAAAAGGCAGGAGACAGGTTACCCAGGCAGGGGAAAAAAAATAAAAAGCCTTTTTTTTTTTTTTTTTTTTTTTTTTTTCCGAAGTGAATGACCATCTTCTGGGAAGTATAGGTTTTGAACCTGAAAACTCTGTCTGTCTGTCTCTTAGTCCACAGAAAGAGCCACTAGCCCAGCCAGATCTCACGCTCAGATGGGGTGTTTTTGCCAGTCAAAGGTCTGCACAGCACACTAGGGATTGGGCGGCCTGAGACCCAAATGTTACATTGTAGATGGACTGTTTGCAGTTCTTGCTCCCCAGGACATTGGACTGTCTCAACTCCCTCCCCTACAGCATGAAAAAAAGACTCTTTCCAACCTTGGAGCAACTGGAGTGGGGGCGAGGGGAGCTGTTTGCATGTCTGCACTGCTCATGCCCAGGTGTCTGTGGGGGTCCGTGGCAGAGGCTGTAAGGTGCTAGGGGGCAGAAGGAGACTGTTTGAGAGGCAGGCTGCAGGCAGGGGAACCAGGAGTGTGTGCAGGGCTGTGTGTGTGGGTGTGGTGGCAGGGGGTTAGGGCAGGTCCCCGTGCTGGATGGTGAGATGGCAGCTGGGCTGGCCCTGGGCCCTCAGGGCTGAAGGGCAGAAGCAGGGTGGCAGTAAAGTAGCACAGGGAGGAACACAGTGGATGTTAGTTGGGAGCTGCGGGACAGAGGGTAAGGGGAAAGGGGGCATCCTTGAGGAGGGGTCAGGACTAGAGAGTGGGGGCAGCTGGAGGCATGGAAGGTCCCAGGAATCAGGGACTGACAGGAACAGATTCCTACACCCCCCCACTGGATAGAAGCTGCAGAAGCCAGAGCAGCAGCCCTGGATTGCCTAGGCCAAGGGCCCTGAGTGAGTCCCGCTGAGGATGAGGAAGAGGAGGAGGGGGTGTAGGAGGAGGAGGAGGAAGAGGAGGAGGAAGAGGAGAAAGAGGAGGAGGAAGAAGAGGAGGAGGAGGAGGAGGAGGAGGAGGAGGAGGGGCAGGAGGGCAGCTGTCAGTAGGCAACGGGATTAATAGAGGCCTCCATTACGGAGGCATGTGTCCAGGCAGGCACCCACCAACCCTCAGGGGCAGCTCAGGGCACCCAGGGACTTGGTGTGGGTATCTCTGGGGCGGGGACTGTCAGTCAGTCAGCAAGACTGTGTGTCAGTGCACATGGTGGGACAGGGGCCTGGCGGAACTTGGTCCCCCGCCCTGGACTGTCAGATGCCAGCCCCATGCCCAGACACACACCAATCCGCCCATAGCCCCTTGGCCCGGCCGACCAGCAGCTGCTTTGGCCTGGGGCTCTGTCTCTGGTGGCTGGCCACCACCCCTCAAGTCAAGTTCAGCATGGGGTCATGGCTGCTGGTCAACTGGATGGGCGGGGTCCCCGTGGCCTAGCAACCACAGGAGCCCTCTGTGATGTCCTAGCCCCTGGCAATCTGTGCTGGCCACACTGGCACTGGGCAGCCCAACTGCCCTGCCACTAGGTCAGGCAACAGCGCCCAGACGCCTGGGCCCTGGCACAGAGGGACGGAAGGATGGCAAGACAGTGCTGACCGACGAGGGACCTCAGGGCTGGCAGCCAAGAGAAGACAGGTGGAGGTGCGCCCGGGATCCAGGGAGCCCAGGCCAGAGCTGCCTGCATGCCTGCCGGCCTTCCTGGATGTCTGTATGCTGCCTTTGTCCAGGTAGGTTTCTCAGGTCCCCTCCAATCCTGTCCTCTCCTGTCCTCTCCTGTCCTCACCATCCTGTCCCCTCTCCTTTCCTCCGCACTTTGCTTCTCTCCTTTGTCTGTCCTCTCTTCCAGGTGTCCTGCTCACCAGCTCCAGCACTTGTGATGGTTCTCCAGTGACAGCTGTTCGCAACCCCTTCCACCCCCTGCCTGCCCCTAATGTGACCCAGCTCACAGGGTCTCCGGCTCACCCCACCCAAACCCACACGCCCCAACACATTCCCTGGTTCAGCCCCTCTGCCCTATTCAGCCAAACTGGGCCTTTGCAACCTACCTATGCATCGTTGTTTCTCCTCACCATTCAAGGAGAGATCTCCTTTTGTACTTAGCTTGGTTGACTGGTGGATGGATGGATGGATGGATGTATGGATGAATGGATGGATAGATGTATGGGTGGATGGATGGATGGATGGAAAGGTCAATGGATCGGTTTTGTAGAGGCAGATTACCATATAGGGGTACTGGAGTCCGCTGGTGTCAGATCCTTAGTCAATGTCAAATGTAAAACATTAATTCATCAATAACAAAAATGAATAAGCACCTAAATCAATAAATAAATATAAAAACTGGATTAAAAAATACATGGCGTCTTTGCCTTTCTGCATATGGAATGCTGTGAGGATCTTAACAAGGAAAGCATTGTCCTGAGTAGCCCATTTGAAGTCGTGGAATATTTCCTTTTCCTTTTTCTTTTTTTACTTTCTATTTTCTTGATTATTCACTGGAATAAATAGACAGGAATTGAGAGGGAAGGGAGGTAGAGAGAGTTTGAGACACAGAGAAAGACAACTGCAGCACTTCCGCACCACTTGTAAAGATTTCCCCTGGCAGGTGCGAACCCCGGTGTTGAAGCCCAGTTTTCCTGCATTGTAACATGAGTGCTTAACTGGGTGTGGCACACCTGGTACCCTTGATGGGACACTTTTTTTTAGCAATGAAAAGAAATTCTCGTGGCAAGGTAATAAATAAATGAAGAAGTAAATAAAAGTGCATTTACATTATCTCAGTGGAAACACACAGGGACATATACGTCTCTGTTACCTGTATTCCTTCTTCATGTATGGATTGATTGCCTCAAGAGGTTATTGCCACAGCTGAGTGCCTACACCACGAATAATCCACAGCTCCTGCACTCCATTTGTTCCCCTTTCGCTGCCCTTGTTGCTTGGTCACTGTGGTGGTTATTGTTTTTGTTGTTGTTGTTGTTACTGACCTTGCATCTGACAGACACAAAAGGAGAGAGCAGAGGAAATAGAGGGTGGGAGAGAAAGATAGAGCTCCTAAAGACCTGCTTCACCCCCTGTAAAGCGACTCCCCTGCAGGTGGCAGTCTGGGCCCAGACCCCAAATCCTTCCACCTGTCCCCTCTATTCGTGATCCCCACAAGCCCTTAACCCTCTGACATACCGCCAAACCTCCCTGGATTTACTTTTGAAGGCAGTATCACCTGCCTCGTTTTGAATCCTCATTATCCTGAGGGTCAGTCCTGGAGACAGTGTCATGACAGGACACATGGAGATCTCTGTTATCAGAGAGCACCTGGAACAGCAGCTGGGGCTCTAGTGCCCGGGCAGGAGCAACTCCCCATCCACCTTCCACGGAGTCCACCTGCCTGCATTTTGGTCCTTTTCCCTCCAAAAAAGATTTTTCCCTTTTTTAACTTTGAAAAAGGCAGGAGACAGGTTACCCAGGCAGGGGAAAAAAAATAAAAAGCCTTTTTTTTTTTTTTTTTTTTTTTTTTTTCCGAAGTGAATGACCATCTTCTGGGAAGTATAGGTTTTGAACCTGAAAACTCTGTCTGTCTGTCTCTTAGTCCACAGAAAGAGCCACTAGCCCAGCCAGATCTCACGCTCAGATGGGGTGTTTTTGCCAGTCAAAGGTCTGCACAGCACACTAGGGATTGGGCGGCCTGAGACCCAAATGTTACATTGTAGATGGACTGTTTGCAGTTCTTGCTCCCCAGGACATTGGACTGTCTCAACTCCCTCCCCTACAGCATGAAAAAAAGACTCTTTCCAACCTTGGAGCAACTGGAGTGGGGGCGAGGGGAGCTGTTTGCATGTCTGCACTGCTCATGCCCAGGTGTCTGTGGGGGTCCGTGGCAGAGGCTGTAAGGTGCTAGGGGGCAGAAGGAGACTGTTTGAGAGGCAGGCTGCAGGCAGGGGAACCAGGAGTGTGTGCAGGGCTGTGTGTGTGGGTGTGGTGGCAGGGGGTTAGGGCAGGTCCCCGTGCTGGATGGTGAGATGGCAGCTGGGCTGGCCCTGGGCCCTCAGGGCTGAAGGGCAGAAGCAGGGTGGCAGTAAAGTAGCGCAGGGAGGAACACAGTGGATGTTAGTTGGGAGCTGCGGGACAGAGGGTAAGGGGAAAGGGGGCATCCTTGAGGAGGGGTCAGGACTAGAGAGTGGGGGCAGCTGGAGGCATGGAAGGTCCCAGGAATCAGGGACTGACAGGAACAGATTCCTACACCCCCCCACTGGATAGAAGCTGCAGAAGCCAGAGCAGCAGCCCTGGATTGCCTAGGCCAAGGGCCCTGAGTGAGTCCCGCTGAGGATGAGGAAGAGGAGGAGGGGGTGTAGGAGGAGGAGGAGGAAGAGGAGGAGGAAGAGGAGAAAGAGGAGGAGGAGGAAGAGGAGGAGGAGGAGGAGGAGGAGGAGGAGGAGGGGCAGGAGGGCAGCTGTCAGTAGGCAACGGGATTAATAGAGGCCTCCATTACGGAGGCATGTGTCCAGGCAGGCACCCACCAACCCTCAGGGGCAGCTCAGGGCACCCAGGGACTTGGTGTGGGTATCTCTGGGGCGGGGACTGTCAGTCAGTCAGCAAGACTGTGTGTCAGTGCACATGGTGGGACAGGGGCCTGGCGGAACTTGGTCCCCCGCCCTGGACTGTCAGATGCCAGCCCCATGCCCAGACACACACCAATCCGCCCATAGCCCCTTGGCCCTGCCGACCAGCACCTGCTTTGGCCTGGGGCTCTGTCTCTGGTGGCTGGCCACCACCCCTCAAGTCAAGTTCAGCATGGGGTCATGGCTGCTGGTCAACTGGATGGGCGGGGTCCCCGTGGCCTAGCAACCACAGGAGCCCTCTGTGATGTCCTAGCCCCTGGCAATCTGTGCTGGCCACACTGGCAGTGGGCAGCCCAACTGCCCTGCCACTAGGTCAGGCAACAGCGCCCAGACGCCTGGGCCCTGGCACAGAGGGACGGAAGGATGGCAAGACAGTGCTGACCGACGAGGGACCTCAGGGCTGGCAGCCAAGAGAAGACAGGTGGAGGTGCGCCCGGGATCCAGGGAGCCCAGGCCAGAGCTGCCTGCATGCCTGCCGGCCTTCCTGGATGTCTGTATGCTGCCTTTGTCCAGGTAGGTTTCTCAGGTCCCCTCCAATCCTGTCCTCTCCTGTCCTCTCCTGTCCTCACCATCCTGTCCCCTCTCCTTTCCTCCGCACTTTGCTTCTCTCCTTTGTCTGTCCTCTCTTCCAGGTGTCCTGCTCACCAGCTCCAGCACTTGTGATGGTTCTCCAGTGACAGCTGTTCGCAACCCCTTCCACCCCCTGCCTGCCCCTAATGTGACCCAGCTCACAGGGTCTCCGGCTCACCCCACCCAAACCCACACGCCCCAACACATTCCCTGGTTCAGCCCCTCTGCCCTATTCAGCCAAACTGGGCCTTTGCAACCTACCTATGCATCGTTGTTTCTCCTCACCATTCAAGGAGAGATCTCCTTTTGTACTTAGCTTGGTTGACTGGTGGATGGATGGATGGATGGATGGATGGATGGATGGATGAATGGATGGATAGATGTATGGGTGGATGGATGGATGGATGGATGGATGGAAAGGTCAATGGATCGGTTTTGTAGAGGCAGATTACCATATAGGGGTACTGGAGTCCGCTGGTGTCAGATCCTTAGTCAATGTCAAATGTAAAACATTAATTCATCAATAACAAAAATGAATAAGCACCTAAATAAATAAATAAATATAAAAACTGGGTTAAAAAATACATGGCGTCTTTGCCTTTCTGCATATGGAATGCTGTGAGGATCTTAACAAGGAAAGCATTGTCCTGAGTAGCCCATTTGAAGTCGTGGAATATTTCCTTTTCCTTTTTCTTTTTTTACTTTCTATTTTCTTGATTATTCACTGGAATAAATAGACAGGAATTGAGAGGGAAGGGAGGTAGAGAGAGTTTGAGACACAGAGAGAGACAACTGCAGCACTTCCGCACCACTTGTAAAGATTTCCCCTGGCAGGTGCGAACCCGGGTGTTGAAGCCCAGTCCTCCTGCATTGTAACATGAGTGCTTAACTGGGTGTGGCACACCTGGTACCCTTGATGGGACACTTTTTTTTAGCAATGAAAAGAAATTCTCATGGCAAGGTAATAAATAAATGAAGAAGTAAATAAAAGTGCATTTACATTATCTCAGTGGAAACACACAGGGACATATACGTCTCTGTTACCTGTATTACTTCTTCATGTATGGATTGATTGCCTCAAGAGGTTATTGCCACAGCTGAGTGCCTACACCACGAATAATCCACAGCTCCTGCACTCCATTTGTTCCCCTTTCGCTGCCCTTGTTGCTTGGTCACTGTGGTGGTTATTGTTTTTGTTGTTGTTGTTGTTACTGACCTTGCATCTGACAGACACAAAAGGAGAGAGCAGAGGAAATACAGGGTGGGAGAGAAAGATAGAGCTCCTAAAGACCTGCTTCACCCCCTGTAAAGCGACTCCCCTGCAGGTGGCAGTCTGGGGGCCAGACCCCAAATCCTTCCACCTGTCCCCTCTATTCGTGATCGCCACAAGCCCTTAACCCTCTGACATACCGCCAAACCTCCCTGGATTTACTTTTGAAGGCAGTATCACCTGCCTCGTTTTGAATCCTCATTATCCTGAGGGTCAGTCCTGGAGACAGTGTCATGACAGGACACATGGAGATCTCTGTTATCAGAGAGCACCTGGAACAGCAGCTGGGGCTCTAGTGCCCGGGCAGGAGCAACTCCCCATCCACCTTCCACGGAGTCCACCTGCCTGCATTTTGGTCCTTTTCCCTCCAAAAAAGATTTTTCCCTTTTTTAACTTTGAAACAGGCAGGAGACAGGTTACCCAGGCAGGGGAAAAAAAATAAAAAGCCTTTTTTTTTTTTTTTTTTTTTTTTTTTTACCTAAGTGAATGATCATCTTCTGGGAAGTATAGGTTTTGAACCTGAAAACTCTGTCTGTCTGTCTCTTAGTCCACAGAAAGAGCCACTAGCCCAGCCAGATCTCACGCTCAGATGGGGTGTTTTTGCCAGTCAAAGGTCTGCACAGCACACTAGGGATTGGGCGGCCTGAGACCCAAATGTTACATTGTAGATGGACTGTTTGCAGTTCTTGCTCCCCAGGACATTGGACTGTCTCAACTCCCTCCCCTACAGCATGAAAAAAAGACTCTTTCCAACCTTGGAGCAACTGGAGTGGGGGCGAGGGGAGCTGTTTGCATGTCTGCACTGCTCATGCCCAGGTGTCTGTGGGGGTCCGTGGCAGAGGCTGTAAGGTGCTAGGGGGCAGAAGGAGACTGTTTGAGAGGCAGGCTGCAGGCAGGGGAACCAGGAGTGTGTGCAGGGCTGTGTGTGTGGGTTTGGTGGCAGGGGTTTAGGGCAGGTTCCCCTGCTGGATGGTGAGATGGCAGCTGGGCTGGCCCTGGGCCCTCAGGGCTGAAGGGCAGAAGCAGGGTGGCAGTAAAGTAGCGCAGGGAGGAACACAGTGGATGTTAGTTGGGAGCTGCGGGACAGAGGGTAAGGGGAAAGGGGGCATCCTTGAGGATGGGTCAGGACAAGAGAGTGGGGGCAGCTGGAGGCATGGAAGGTCCCAGGAATCAGGGACTGACAGGAACAGATTCCTACACCCCCCCACTGGATAGAAGCTGCAGAAGCCAGAGCAGCAGCCCTGGATTGCCTAGGCCAAGGGCCCTGAGTGAGTCCCGCTGAGGATGAGGAAGAGGAGGAGGGGGTGTAGGAGGAGGAGGAGGAAGAGGAGGAGGAAGAGGAGAAAGAGGAGGAGGAAGAAGAGGAGGAGGAGGAGGAGGAGGAGGAGGAGGAGGAGGAGGGGCAGGAGGGCAGCTGTCAGTAGGCAACGGGATTAATAGAGGCCTCCATTACGGAGGCATGTGTCCAGGCAGGCACCCACCAACCCTCAGGGGCAGCTCAGGGCACCCAGGGACTTGGTGTGGGTATCTCTGGGGCGGGGACTGTCAGTCAGTCAGCAAGACTGTGTGTCAGTGCACATGGTGGGACAGGGGCCTGGCGGACCTTGGTCCCCCGCCCTGGACTGTCAGATGCCAGCCCCATGCCCAGACACACACCAATCCGCCCATAGCCCCTTGGCCCTGCCGACCAGCACCTGCTTTGGCCTGGGGCTCTGTCTCTGGTGGCTGGCCACCACCCCTCAAGTCAAGTTCAGCATGGGGTCATGGCTGCTGGTCAACTGGATGGGCGGGGTCCCCGTGGCCTAGCAACCACAGGAGCCCTCTGTGATGTCCTAGCCCCTGGCAATCTGTGCTGGCCACACTGGCACTGGGCAGCCCAACTGCCCTGCCACTAGGTCAGGCAACAGCGCCCAGACGCCTGGGCCCTGGCACAGAGGGACGGAAGGATGGCAAGACAGTGCTGACCGACGAGGGACCTCAGGGCTGGCAGCCAAGAGAAGACAGGTGGAGGTGCGCCCGGGATCCAGGGAGCCCAGGCCAGAGCTGCCTGCATGCCTGCCGGCCTTCCTGGATGTCTGTATGCTGCCTTTGTCCAGGTAGGTTTCTCAGGTCCCCTCCAATCCTGTCCTCTCCTGTCCTCTCCTGTCCTCACCAACCTGTCCCCTCTCCTTTCCTCTGCACTTTGCTTCTCTCCTTTGTCTGTCCTCTCTTCCAGGTGTCCTGCTCACCAGCTCCAGCACTTGTGATGGTTCTCCAGTGACAGCTGTTCGCAACCCCTTCCACCCCCTGCCTGCCCCTAATGTGACCCAGCTCACAGGGTCTCCGGCTCACCCCACCCAAACCCACACGCCCCAACACATTCCCTGGTTCAGCCCCTCTGCCCTATTCAGCCAAACTGGGCCTTTGCAACCTACCTATGCATCGTTGTTTCTCCTCACCATTCAAGGAGAGATCTCCTTTTGTACTTAGCTTGGTTGACTGGTGGATGGATGGATGGATGGATGGATGGATGTATGGATGAATGGATGGATAGATGTATGGGTGGATGGATGGATGGATGGAAAGGTCAATGGATCGGTTTTGTAGAGGCAGATTACCATATAGGGGTACTGGAGTCCGCTGGTGTCAGATCCTTAGTCAATGTCAAATGTAAAACATTAATTCATCAATAACAAAAATGAATAAGCACCTAAATCAATAAATAAATATAAAAACTGGGTTAAAAAATACATGGCGTCTTTGCCTTTCTGCATATGGAATGCTGTGAGGATCTTAACAAGGAAAGCATTGTCCTGAGTAGCCCATTTGAAGTCGTGGAATATTTCCTTTTCCTTTTTCTTTTTTTACTTTCTATTTTCTTGATTATTCACTGGAATAAATAGACAGGAATTGAGAGGGAAGGGAGGTAGAGAGAGTTTGAGACACAGAGAGAGACAACTGCAGCACTTCCGCACCACTTGTAAAGATTTCCCCTGGCAGGTGCGAACCCGGGTGTTGAAGCCCAGTCCTCCTGCATTGTAACATGAGTGCTTAACTGGGTGTGGCACACCTGGTACCCTTGATGGGACACTTTTTTTTAGCAATGAAAAGAAATTCTCGTGGCAAGGTAATAAATAAATGAAGAAGTAAATAAAAGTGCATTTACATTATCTCAGTGGAAACACACAGGGACATATACGTCTCTGTTACCTGTATTCCTTCTTCATGTATGGATTGATTGCCTCAAGAGGTTATTGCCACAGCTGAGTGCCTACACCACGAATAATCCACAGCTCCTGCACTCCATTTGTTCCCCTTTCGCTGCCCTTGTTGCTTGGTCACTGTGGTGGTTATTGTTTTTGTTGTTGTTGTTGTTACTGACCTTGCATCTGACAGACACAAAAGGAGAGAGCAGAGGAAATACAGGGTGGGAGAGAAAGATAGAGCTCCTAAAGACCTGCTTCACCCCCTGTAAAGCGACTCCCCTGCAGGTGGCAGTCTGGAGGCCAGACCCCAAATCCTTCCACCTGTCCCCTCTATTCGTGATCCCCACAAGCCCTTAACCCTCTGACATACCGCCAAACCTCCCTGGATTTACTTTTGAAGGCAGTATCACCTGCCTCGTTTTGAATCCTCATTATCCTGAGGGTCAGTCCTGGAGACAGTGTCATGACAGGACACATGGAGATCTCTGTTATCAGAGAGCACCTGGAACAGCAGCTGGGGCTCTAGTGCCCGGGCAGGAGCAACTCCCCATCCACCTTCCACGGAGTCCACCTGCCTGCATTTTGGTCCTTTTCCCTCCAAAAAAGATTTTTCCCTTTTTTCACTTTGAAACAGGCAGGAGACAGGTTACCCAGGCAGGGGAAAAAAATAAAAAGCCTTTTTTTTTTTTTTTTTTTTTTTTTTTTTTTTACCGAAGTGAATGACCATCTTCTGGGAAGTATAGGTTTTGAACCTGAAAACTCTGTCTGTCTGTCTCTTAGTCCACAGAAAGAGCCACTAGCCCAGCCAGATCTCACGCTCAGATGGGGTGTTTTTGCCAGTCAAAGGTCTGCACAGCACACTAGGGATTGGGCGGCCTGAGACCCAAATGTTACATTGTAGATGGACTGTTTGCAGTTCTTGCTCCCCAGGACATTGGACTGTCTCAACTCCCTCCCCTACAGCATGAAAAAAAGACTCTTTCCAACCTTGGAGCAACTGGAGTGGGGGCGAGGGGAGCTGTTTGCATGTCTGCACTGCTCATGCCCAGGTGTCTGTGGGGGTCCGTGGCAGAGGCTGTAAGGTGCTAGGGGGCAGAAGGAGACTGTTTGAGAGGCAGGCTGCAGGCAGGGGAACCAGGAGTGTGTGCAGGGCTGTGTGTGTGGGTTTGGTGGCAGGGGGTTAGGGCAGGTCCCCCTGCTGGGTGGTGAGATGGCAGCTGGGCTGGCCCTGGGCCCTCAGGGCTGAAGGGCAGAAGCAGGGTGGCAGTAAAGTAGCGCAGGGAGGAACACAGTGGATGTTAGTTGGGAGCTGCGGGACAGAGGGTAAGGGGAAAGGGGGCATCCTTGAGGATGGGTCAGGACAAGAGAGTGGGGGCAGCTGGAGGCATGGAAGGTCCCAGGAATCAGGGACTGACAGGAACAGATTCCTACACCCCCCCACTGGATAGAAGCTGCAGAAGCCAGAGCAGCAGCCCTGGATTGCCTAGGCCAAGGGCCCTGAGTGAGTCCCGCTGAGGATGAGGAAGAGGAGGAGGGGGTGTAGGAGGAGGAGGAGGAAGAGGAGGAGGAAGAGGAGAAAGAGGAGGAGGAAGAAGAGGAGGAGGAGGAGGAGGAGGAGGAGGAGGAGGGGCAGGAGGGCAGCTGTCAGTAGGCAACGGGATTAATAGAGGCCTCCATTACGGAGGCATGTGTCCAGGCAGGCACCCACCAACCCTCAGGGGCAGCTCAGGGCACCCAGGGACTTGGTGTGGGTATCTCTGGGGCGGGGACTGTCAGTCAGTCAGCAAGACTGTGTGTCAGTGCACATGGTGGGACAGGGGCCTGGCGGACCTTGGTCCCCCGCCCTGGACTGTCAGATGCCAGCCCCATGCCCAGACACACACCAATCCGCCCATAGCCCCTTGGCCCTGCCGACCAGCACCTGCTTTGGCCTGGGGCTCTGTCTCTGGTGGCTGGCCACCACCCCTCAAGTCAAGTTCAGCATGGGGTCATGGCTGCTGGTCAACTGGATGGGCGGGGTCCCCGTGGCCTAGCAACCACAGGAGCCCTCTGTGATGTCCTAGCCCCTGGCAATCTGTGCTGGCCACACTGGCACTGGGCAGCCCAACTGCCCTGCCACTAGGTCAGGCAACAGCGCCCAGACGCCTGGGCCCTGGCACAGAGGGACGGAAGGATGGCAAGACAGTGCTGACCGACGAGGGACCTCAGGGCTGGCAGCCAAGAGAAGACAGGTGGAGGTGCGCCCGGGATCCAGGGAGCCCAGGCCAGAGCTGCCTGCATGCCTGCCGGCCTTCCTGGATGTCTGTATGCTGCCTTTGTCCAGGTAGGTTTCTCAGGTCCCCTCCAATCCTGTCCTCTCCTGTCCTCTCCTGTCCTCACCAACCTGTCCCCTCTCCTTTCCTCTGCACTTTGCTTCTCTCCTTTGTCTGTCCTCTCTTCCAGGTGTCCTGCTCACCAGCTCCAGCACTTGTGATGGTTCTCCAGTGACAGCTGTTCGCAACCCCTTCCACCCCCTGCCTGCCCCTAATGTGACCCAGCTCACAGGGTCTCCGGCTCACTCCACCCAAACCCACACGCCCCAACACATTCCCTGGTTCAGCCCCTCTGCCCTATTCAGCCAAACTGGGCCTTTGCAACCTACCTATGCATCGTTGTTTCTCCTCACCATTCAAGGAGAGATCTCCTTTTGTACTTAGCTTGGTTGACTGGTGGATGGATGGATGGATGGATGGATGGATGGATGGATGGATGGATGAATGGATGGATAGATGTATGGGTGGATGGATGGATGGATGGAAAGGTCAATGGATCGGTTTTGTAGAGGCAGATTACCATATAGGGGTACTGGAGTCCGCTGGTGTCAGATCCTTAGTCAATGTCAAATGTAAAACATTAATTCATCAATAACAAAAATGAATAAGCACCTAAATCAATAAATAAATATAAAAACTGGGTTAAAAAATACATGGCGTCTTTGCCTTTCTGCATATGGAATGCTGTGAGGATCTTAACAAGGAAAGCATTGTCCTGAGTAGCCCATTTGAAGTCGTGGAATATTTCCTTTTCCTTTTTCTTTTTTTACTTTCTATTTTCTTGATTATTCACTGGAATAAATAGACAGGAATTGAGAGGGAAGGGAGGTAGAGAGAGTTTGAGACACAGAGAGAGACAACTGCAGCACTTCCGCACCACTTGTAAAGATTTCCCCTGGCAGGTGCGAACCCGGGTGTTGAAGCCCAGTCCTCCTGCATTGTAACATGAGTGCTTAACTGGGTGTGGCACACCTGGTACCCTTGATGGGACACTTTTTTTTAGCAATGAAAAGAAATTCTCGTGGCAAGGTAATAAATAAATGAAGAAGTAAATAAAAGTGCATTTACATTATCTCAGTGGAAACACACAGGGACATATACGTCTCTGTTACCTGTATTCCTTCTTCATGTATGGATTGATTGCCTCAAGAGGTTATTGCCACAGCTGAGTGCCTACACCACGAATAATCCACAGCTCCTGCACTCCATTTGTTCCCCTTTCGCTGCCCTTGTTGCTTGGTCACTGTGGTGGTTATTGTTTTTGTTGTTGTTGTTGTTACTGACCTTGCATCTGACAGACACAAAAGGAGAGAGCAGAGGAAATACAGGGTGGGAGAGAAAGATAGAGCTCCTAAAGACCTGCTTCACCCCCTGTAAAGCGACTCCCCTGCAGGTGGCAGTCTGGAGGCCAGACCCCAAATCCTTCCACCTGTCCCCTCTATTCGTGATCCCCACAAGCCCTTAACCCTCTGACATACCGCCAAACCTCCCTGGATTTACTTTTGAAGGCAGTATCACCTGCCTCGTTTTGAATCCTCATTATCCTGAGGGTCAGTCCTGGAGACAGTGTCATGACAGGACACATGGAGATCTCTGTTATCAGAGAGCACCTGGAACAGCAGCTGGGGCTCTAGTGCCCGGGCAGGAGCAACTCCCCATCCACCTTCCACGGAGTCCACCTGCCTGCATTTTGGTCCTTTTCCCTCCAAAAAAGATTTTTCCCTTTTTTCACTTTGAAACAGGCAGGAGACAGGTTACCCAGGCAGGGGAAAAAAATAAAAAGCCTTTTTTTTTTTTTTTTTTTTTTTTTTTTTTTTACCGAAGTGAATGACCATCTTCTGGGAAGTATAGGTTTTGAACCTGAAAACTCTGTCTGTCTGTCTCTTAGTCCACAGAAAGAGCCACTAGCCCAGCCAGATCTCACGCTCAGATGGGGTGTTTTTGCCAGTCAAAGGTCTGCACAGCACACTAGGGATTGGGCGGCCTGAGACCCAAATGTTACATTGTAGATGGACTGTTTGCAGTTCTTGCTCCCCAGGACATTGGACTGTCTCAACTCCCTCCCCTACAGCATGAAAAAAAGACTCTTTCCAACCTTGGAGCAACTGGAGTGGGGGCGAGGGGAGCTGTTTGCATGTCTGCACTGCTCATGCCCAGGTGTCTGTGGGGGTCCGTGGCAGAGGCTGTAAGGTGCTAGGGGGCAGAAGGAGACTGTTTGAGAGGCAGGCTGCAGGCAGGGGAACCAGGAGTGTGTGCAGGGCTGTGTGTGTGGGTGTGGTGGCAGGGGGTTAGGGCAGGTCCCCGTGCTGGATGGTGAGATGGCAGCTGGGCTGGCCCTGGGCCCTCAGGGCTGAAGGGCAGAAGCAGGGTGGCAGTAAAGTAGCGCAGGGAGGAACACAGTGGATGTTAGTTGGGAGCTGAGGGACAGAGGGTAAGGGGAAAGGGGGCATCCTTGAGGATGGGTCAGGACAAGAGAGTGGGGGCAGCTGGAGGCATGGAAGGTCCCAGGAATCAGGGACTGACAGGAACAGATTCCTACACCCCCCCACTGGATAGAAGCTGCAGAAGCCAGAGCAGCAGCCCTGGATTGCCTAGGCCAAGGGCCCTGAGTGAGTCCCGCTGAGGATGAGGAAGAGGAGGAGGGGGTGTAGGAGGAGGAGGAGGAAGAGGAGGAGGAAGAGGAGAAAGAGGAGGAGGAAGAAGAGGAGGAGGAGGAGGAGGAGGAGGAGGAGGAGGGGCAGGAGGGCAGCTGTCAGTAGGCAACGGGATTAATAGAGGCCTCCATTACGGAGGCATGTGTCCAGGCAGGCACCCACCAACCCTCAGGGGCAGCTCAGGGCACCCAGGGACTTGGTGTGGGTATCTCTGGGGCGGGGACTGTCAGTCAGTCAGCAAGACTGTGTGTCAGTGCACATGGTGGGACAGGGGCCTGGCGGACCTTGGTCCCCCGCCCTGGACTGTCAGATGCCAGCCCCATGCCCAGACACACACCAATCCGCCCATAGCCCCTTGGCCCTGCCGACCAGCACCTGCTTTGGCCTGGGGCTCTGTCTCTGGTGGCTGGCCACCACCCCTCAAGTCAAGTTCAGCATGGGGTCATGGCTGCTGGTCAACTGGATGGGCGGGGTCCCCGTGGCCTAGCAACCACAGGAGCCCTCTGTGATGTCCTAGCCCCTGGCAATCTGTGCTGGCCACACTGGCACTGGGCAGCCCAACTGCCCTGCCACTAGGTCAGGCAACAGTGCCCAGACGCCTGGGCCCTGGCACAGAGGGACGGAAGGATGGCAAGACAGTGCTGACCGACGAGGGACCTCAGGGCTGGCAGCCAAGAGAAGACAGGTGGAGGTGCGCCCGGGATCCAGGGAGCCCAGGCCAGAGCTGCCTGCAAGCCTGCCGGCCTTCCTGGATGTCTGTATGCTGCCTTTGTCCAGGTAGGTTTCTCAGGTCCCCTCCAATCCTGTCCTCTCCTGTCCTCTCCTGTCCTCACCAACCTGTCCCCTCTCCTTTCCTCTGCACTTTGCTTCTCTCCTTTGTCTGTCCTCTCTTCCAGGTGTCCTGCTCACCAGCTCCAGCACTTGTGATGGTTCTCCAGTGACAGCTGTTCGCAACCCCTTCCACCCCCTGCCTGCCCCTAATGTGACCCAGCTCACAGGGTCTCCGGCTCACCCCACCCAAACCCACACGCCCCAACACATTCCCTGGTTCAGCCCCTCTGCCCTATTCAGCCAAACTGGGCCTTTGCAACCTACCTATGCATCGTTGTTTCTCCTCACCATTCAAGGAGAGATCTCCTTTTGTACTTAGCTTGGTTGACTGGTGGATGGATGGATGGATGGATGGATGGATGTATGGATGAATGGATGGATAGATGTATGGGTGGATGGATGGATGGATGGAAAGGTCAATGGATCGGTTTTGTAGAGGCAGATTACCATATAGGGGTACTGGAGTCCGCTGGTGTCAGATCCTTAGTCAATGTCAAATGTAAAACATTAATTCATCAATAACAAAAATGAATAAGCACCTAAATCAATAAATAAATATAAAAACTGGGTTAAAAAATACATGGCGTCTTTGCCTTTCTGCATATGGAATGCTGTGAGGATCTTAACAAGGAAAGCATTGTCCTGAGTAGCCCATTTGAAGTCGTGGAATATTTCCTTTTCCTTTTTCTTTTTTTACTTTCTATTTTCTTGATTATTCACTGGAATAAATAGACAGGAATTGAGAGGGAAGGGAGGTAGAGAGAGTTTGAGACACAGAGAGAGACAACTGCAGCACTTCCGCACCACTTGTAAAGATTTCCCCTGGCAGGTGCGAACCCGGGTGTTGAAGCCCAGTCCTCCTGCATTGTAACATGAGTGCTTAACTGGGTGTGGCACACCTGGTACCCTTGATGGGACACTTTTTTTTAGCAATGAAAAGAAATTCTCGTGGCAAGGTAATAAATAAATGAAGAAGTAAATAAAAGTGCATTTACATTATCTCAGTGGAAACACACAGGGACATATACGTCTCTGTTACCTGTATTCCTTCTTCATGTATGGATTGATTGCCTCAAGAGGTTATTGCCACAGCTGAGTGCCTACACCACGAATAATCCACAGCTCCTGCACTCCATTTGTTCCCCTTTCGCTGCCCTTGTTGCTTGGTCACTGTGGTGGTTATTGTTTTTGTTGTTGTTGTTGTTACTGACCTTGCATCTGACAGACACAAAAGGAGAGAGCAGAGGAAATACAGGGTGGGAGAGAAAGATAGAGCTCCTAAAGACCTGCTTCACCCCCTGTAAAGCGACTCCCCTGCAGGTGGCAGTCTGGAGGCCAGACCCCAAATCCTTCCACCTGTCCCCTCTATTCGTGATCCCCACAAGCCCTTAACCCTCTGACATACCGCCAAACCTCCCTGGATTTACTTTTGAAGGCAGTATCACCTGCCTCGTTTTGAATCCTCATTATCCTGAGGGTCAGTCCTGGAGACAGTGTCATGACAGGACACATGGAGATCTCTGTTATCAGAGAGCACCTGGAACAGCAGCTGGGGCTCTAGTGCCCGGGCAGGAGCAACTCCCCATCCACCTTCCACGGAGTCCACCTGCCTGCATTTTGGTCCTTTTCCCTCCAAAAAAGATTTTTCCCTTTTTTCACTTTGAAACAGGCAGGAGACAGGTTACCCAGGCAGGGGAAAAAAATAAAAAGCCTTTTTTTTTTTTTTTTTTTTTTTACCGAAGTGAATGACCATCTTCTGGGAAGTATAGGTTTTGAACCTGAAAACTCTGTCTGTCTGTCTCTTAGTCCACAGAAAGAGCCACTAGCCCAGCCAGATCTCACGCTCAGATGGGGTGTTTTTGCCAGTCAAAGGTCTGCACAGCACACTAGGGATTGGGCGGCCTGAGACCCAAATGTTACATTGTAGATGGACTGTTTGCAGTTCTTGCTCCCCAGGACATTGGACTGTCTCAACTCCCTCCCCTACAGCATGAAAAAAAGACTCTTTCCAACCTTGGAGCAACTGGAGTGGGGGCGAGGGGAGCTGTTTGCATGTCTGCACTGCTCATGCCCAGGTGTCTGTGGGGGTCCGTGGCAGAGGCTGTAAGGTGCTAGGGGGCAGAAGGAGACTGTTTGAGAGGCAGGCTGCAGGCAGGGGAACCAGGAGTGTGTGCAGGGCTGTGTGTGTGGGTGTGGTGGCAGGGGGTTAGGGCAGGTCCCCGTGCTGGATGGTGAGATGGCAGCTGGGCTGGCCCTGGGCCCTCAGGGCTGAAGGGCAGAAGCAGGGTGGCAGTAAAGTAGCGCAGGGAGGAACACAGTGGATGTTAGTTGGGAGCTGCGGGACAGAGGGTAAGGGGAAAGGGGGCATCCTTGAGGATGGGTCAGGACAAGAGAGTGGGGGCAGCTGGAGGCATGGAAGGTCCCAGGAATCAGGGACTGACAGGAACAGATTCCTACACCCCCCCACTGGATAGAAGCTGCAGAAGCCAGAGCAGCAGCCCTGGATTGCCTAGGCCAAGGGCCCTGAGTGAGTCCCGCTGAGGATGAGGAAGAGGAGGAGGGGGTGTAGGAGGAGGAGGAGGAAGAGGAGGAGGAAGAGGAGAAAGAGGAGGAGGAAGAAGAGGAGGAGGAGGAGGAGGAGGAGGAGGAGGAGGAGGGGCAGGAGGGCAGCTGTCAGTAGGCAACGGGATTAATAGAGGCCTCCATTACGGAGGCATGTGTCCAGGCAGGCACCCACCAACCCTCAGGGGCAGCTCAGGGCACCCAGGGACTTGGTGTGGGTATCTCTGGGGCGGGGACTGTCAGTCAGTCAGCAAGACTGTGTGTCAGTGCACATGGTGGGACAGGGGCCTGGCGGACCTTGGTCCCCCGCCCTGGACTGTCAGATGCCAGCCCCATGCCCAGACACACACCAATCCGCCCATAGCCCCTTGGCCCTGCCGACCAGCACCTGCTTTGGCCTGGGGCTCTGTCTCTGGTGGCTGGCCACCACCCCTCAAGTCAAGTTCAGCATGGGGTCATGGCTGCTGGTCAACTGGATGGGCGGGGTCCCCGTGGCCTAGCAACCACAGGAGCCCTCTGTGATGTCCTAGCCCCTGGCAATCTGTGCTGGCCACACTGGCACTGGGCAGCCCAACTGCCCTGCCACTAGGTCAGGCAACAGTGCCCAGACGCCTGGGCCCTGGCACAGAGGGACGGAAGGATGGCAAGACAGTGCTGACCGACGAGGGACCTCAGGGCTGGCAGCCAAGAGAAGACAGGTGGAGGTGCGCCCGGGATCCAGGGAGCCCAGGCCAGAGCTGCCTGCATGCCTGCCGGCCTTCCTGGATGTCTGTATGCTGCCTTTGTCCAGGTAGGTTTCTCAGGTCCCCTCCAATCCTGTCCTCTCCTGTCCTCTCCTGTCCTCACCAACCTGTCCCCTCTCCTTTCCTCTGCACTTTGCTTCTCTCCTTTGTCTTTCCTCTCTTCCAGGTGTCCTGCTCACCAGCTCCAGCACTTGTGATGGTTCTCCAGTGACAGCTGTTCGCAACCCCTTCCACCCCCTGCCTGCCCCTAATGTGACCCAGCTCACAGGGTCTCCGGCTCACCCCACCCAAACCCACACGCCCCAACACATTCCCTGGTTCAGCCCCTCTGCCCTATTCAGCCAAACTGGGCCTTTGCAACCTACCTATGCATCGTTGTTTCTCCTCACCATTCAAGGAGAGATCTCCTTTTGTACTTAGCTTGGTTGACTGGTGGATGGATGGATGGATGGATGGATGGATGTATGGATGAATGGATGGATAGATGTATGGGTGGATGGATGGATGGATGGAAAGGTCAATGGATCGGTTTTGTAGAGGCAGATTACCATATAGGGGTACTGGAGTCCGCTGGTGTCAGATCCTTAGTCAATGTCAAATGTAAAACATTAATTCATCAATAACAAAAATGAATAAGCACCTAAATCAATAAATAAATATAAAAACTGGGTTAAAAAATACATGGCGTCTTTGCCTTTCTGCATATGGAATGCTGTGAGGATCTTAACAAGGAAAGCATTGTCCTGAGTAGCCCATTTGAAGTCGTGGAATATTTCCTTTTCCTTTTTCTTTTTTTACTTTCTATTTTCTTGATTATTCACTGGAATAAATAGACAGGAATTGAGAGGGAAGGGAGGTAGAGAGAGTTTGAGACACAGAGAGAGACAACTGCAGCACTTCCGCACCACTTGTAAAGATTTCCCCTGGCAGGTGCGAACCCGGGTGTTGAAGCCCAGTCCTCCTGCATTGTAACATGAGTGCTTAACTGGGTGTGGCACACCTGGTACCCTTGATGGGACACTTTTTTTTAGCAATGAAAAGAAATTCTCGTGGCAAGGTAATAAATAAATGAAGAAGTAAATAAAAGTGCATTTACATTATCTCAGTGGAAACACACAGGGACATATACGTCTCTGTTACCTGTATTCCTTCTTCATGTATGGATTGATTGCCTCAAGAGGTTATTGCCACAGCTGAGTGCCTACACCACGAATAATCCACAGCTACTGCACTCCATTTGTTCCCCTTTCGCTGCCCTTGTTGCTTGGTCACTGTGGTGGTTATTGTTTTTGTTGTTGTTGTTGTTACTGACCTTGCATCTGACAGACACAAAAGGAGAGAGCAGAGGAAATACAGGGTGGGAGAGAAAGATAGAGCTCCTAAAGACCTGCTTCACCCCCTGTAAAGCGACTCCCCTGCAGGTGGCAGTCTGGAGGCCAGACCCCAAATCCTTCCACCTGTCCCCTCTATTCGTGATCCCCACAAGCCCTTAACCCTCTGACATACCGCCAAACCTCCCTGGATTTACTTTTGAAGGCAGTATCACCTGCCTCGTTTTGAATCCTCATTATCCTGAGGGTCAGTCCTGGAGACAGTGTCATGACAGGACACATGGAGATCTCTGTTATCAGAGAGCACCTGGAACAGCAGCTGGGGCTCTAGTGCCCGGGCAGGAGCAACTCCCCATCCACCTTCCACGGAGTCCACCTGCCTGCATTTTGGTCCTTTTCCCTCCAAAAAAGATTTTTCCCTTTTTTCACTTTGAAACAGGCAGGAGACAGGTTACCCAGGCAGGGGAAAAAAATAAAAAGCCTTTTTTTTTTTTTTTTTTTTTTTTTTTTTTTTTTTTTTTTTTTTTTTTACCGAAGTGAATGACCATCTTCTGGGAAGTATAGGTTTTGAACCTGAAAACTCTGTCTGTCTGTCTCTTAGTCCACAGAAAGAGCCACTAGCCCAGCCAGATCTCACGCTCAGATGGGGTGTTTTTGCCAGTCAAAGGTCTGCACAGCACACTAGGGATTGGGCGGCCTGAGACCCAAATGTTACATTGTAGATGGACTGTTTGCAGTTCTTGCTCCCCAGGACATTGGACTGTCTCAACTCCCTCCCCTACAGCATGAAAAAAAGACTCTTTCCAACCTTGGAGCAACTGGAGTGGGGGCGAGGGGAGCTGTTTGCATGTCTGCACTGCTCATGCCCAGGTGTCTGTGGGGGTCCGTGGCAGAGGCTGTAAGGTGCTAGGGGGCAGAAGGAGACTGTTTGAGAGGCAGGCTGCAGGCAGGGGAACCAGGAGTGTGTGCAGGGCTGTGTGTGTGGGTTGGTGGCAGGGGGTTAGGGCAGGTCCCCGTGCTGGATGGTGAGATGGCAGCTGGGCTGGCCCTGGGCCCTCAGGGCTGAAGGGCAGAAGCAGGGTGGCAGTAAAGTAGCGCAGGGAGGAACACAGTGGATGTTAGTTGGGAGCTGCGGGACAGAGGGTAAGGGGAAAGGGGGCATCCTTGAGGATGGGTCAGGACAAGAGAGTGGGGGCAGCTGGAGGCATGGAAGGTCCCAGGAATCAGGGACTGACAGGAACAGATTCCTACACCCCCCCACTGGATAGAAGCTGCAGAAGCCAGAGCAGCAGCCCTGGATTGCCTAGGCCAAGGGCCCTGAGTGAGTCCCGCTGAGGATGAGGAAGAGGAGGAGGGGGTGTAGGAGGAGGAGGAGGAAGAGGAGGAGGAAGAGGAGAAAGAGGAGGAGGAAGAAGAGGAGGAGGAGGAGGAGGAGGAGGAGGAGGAGGAGGGGCAGGAGGGCAGCTGTCAGTAGGCAACGGGATTAATAGAGGCCTCCATTACGGAGGCATGTGTCCAGGCAGGCACCCACCAACCCTCAGGGGCAGCTCAGGGCACCCAGGGACTTGGTGTGGGTATCTCTGGGGCGGGGACTGTCAGTCAGTCAGCAAGACTGTGTGTCAGTGCACATGGTGGGACAGGGGCCTGGCGGACCTTGGTCCCCCGCCCTGGACTGTCAGATGCCAGCCCCATGCCCAGACACACACCAATCCGCCCATAGCCCCTTGGCCCTGCCGACCAGCACCTGCTTTGGCCTGGGGCTCTGTCTCTGGTGGCTGGCCACCACCCCTCAAGTCAAGTTCAGCATGGGGTCATGGCTGCTGGTCAACTGGATGGGCGGGGTCCCCGTGGCCTAGCAACCACAGGAGCCCTCTGTGATGTCCTAGCCCCTGGCAATCTGTGCTGGCCACACTGGCACTGGGCAGCCCAACTGCCCTGCCACTAGGTCAGGCAACAGTGCCCAGACGCCTGGGCCCTGGCACAGAGGGACGGAAGGATGGCAAGACAGTGCTGACCGACGAGGGACCTCAGGGCTGGCAGCCAAGAGAAGACAGGTGGAGGTGCGCCCGGGATCCAGGGAGCCCAGGCCAGAGCTGCCTGCATGCCTGCCGGCCTTCCTGGATGTCTGTATGCTGCCTTTGTCCAGGTAGGTTTCTCAGGTCCCCTCCAATCCTGTCCTCTCCTGTCCTCTCCTGTCCTCACCAACCTGTCCCCTCTCCTTTCCTCTGCACTTTGCTTCTCTCCTTTGTCTTTCCTCTCTTCCAGGTGTCCTGCTCACCAGCTCCAGCACTTGTGATGGTTCTCCAGTGACAGCTGTTCGCAACCCCTTCCACCCCCTGCCTGCCCCTAATGTGACCCAGCTCACAGGGTCTCCGGCTCACCCCACCCAAACCCACACGCCCCAACACATTCCCTGGTTCAGCCCCTCTGCCCTATTCAGCCAAACTGGGCCTTTGCAACCTACCTATGCATCGTTGTTTCTCCTCACCATTCAAGGAGAGATCTCCTTTTGTACTTAGCTTGGTTGACTGGTGGATGGATGGATGGATGGATGGATGGATGTATGGATGAATGGATGGATAGATGTATGGGTGGATGGATGGATGGATGGAAAGGTCAATGGATCGGTTTTGTAGAGGCAGATTACCATATAGGGGTACTGGAGTCCGCTGGTGTCAGATCCTTAGTCAATGTCAAATGTAAAACATTAATTCATCAATAACAAAAATGAATAAGCACCTAAATCAATAAATAAATATAAAAACTGGGTTAAAAAATACATGGCGTCTTTGCCTTTCTGCATATGGAATGCTGTGAGGATCTTAACAAGGAAAGCATTGTCCTGAGTAGCCCATTTGAAGTCGTGGAATATTTCCTTTTCCTTTTTCTTTTTTTACTTTCTATTTTCTTGATTATTCACTGGAATAAATAGACAGGAATTGAGAGGGAAGGGAGGTAGAGAGAGTTTGAGACACAGAGAGAGACAACTGCAGCACTTCCGCACCACTTGTAAAGATTTCCCCTGGCAGGTGCGAACCCGGGTGTTGAAGCCCAGTCCTCCTGCATTGTAACATGAGTGCTTAACTGGGTGTGGCACACCTGGTACCCTTGATGGGACACTTTTTTTTAGCAATGAAAAGAAATTCTCGTGGCAAGGTAATAAATAAATGAAGAAGTAAATAAAAGTGCATTTACATTATCTCAGTGGAAACACACAGGGACATATACGTCTCTGTTACCTGTATTACTTCTTCATGTATGGATTGATTGCCTCAAGAGGTTATTGCCACAGCTGAGTGCCTACACCACGAATAATCCACAGCTCCTGCACTCCATTTGTTCCCCTTTCGCTGCCCTTGTTGCTTGGTCACTGTGGTGGTTATTGTTTTTGTTGTTGTTGTTGTTACTGACCTTGCATCTGACAGACACAAAAGGAGAGAGCAGAGGAAATACAGGGTGGGAGAGAAAGATAGAGCTCCTAAAGACCTGCTTCACCCCCTGTAAAGCGACTCCCCTGCAGGTGGCAGTCTGGGGGCCAGACCCCAAATCCTTCCACCTGTCCCCTCTATTCGTGATCGCCACAAGCCCTTAACCCTCTGACATACCGCCAAACCTCCCTGGATTTACTTTTGAAGGCAGTATCACCTGCCTCGTTTTGAATCCTCATTATCCTGAGGGTCAGTCCTGGAGACAGTGTCATGACAGGACACATGGAGATCTCTGTTATCAGAGAGCACCTGGAACAGCAGCTGGGGCTCTAGTGCCCGGGCAGGAGCAACTCCCCATCCACCTTCCACGGAGTCCACCTGCCTGCATTTTGGTCCTTTTCCGTCCAAAAAAGATTTTTCCCTTTTTTCACTTTGAAACAGGCAGGAGACAGGTTACCCAGGCAGGGGAAAAAAATAAAAAGCCTTTTTTTTTTTTTTTTTTTTTTACCGAAGTGAATGACCATCTTCTGGGAAGTATAGGTTTTGAACCTGAAAACTCTGTCTGTCTGTCTCTTAGTCCACAGAAAGAGCCACTAGCCCAGCCAGATCTCACGCTCAGATGGGGTGTTTTTGCCAGTCAAAGGTCTGCACAGCACACTAGGGATTGGGCGGCCTGAGACCCAAATGTTACATTGTAGATGGACTGTTTGCAGTTCTTGCTCCCCAGGACATTGGACTGTCTCAACTCCCTCCCCTACAGCATGAAAAAAAGACTCTTTCCAACCTTGGAGCAACTGGAGTGGGGGCGAGGGGAGCTGTTTGCATGTCTGCACTGCTCATGCCCAGGTGTCTGTGGGGGTCCGTGGCAGAGGCTGTAAGGTGCTAGGGGGCAGAAGGAGACTGTTTGAGAGGCAGGCTGCAGGCAGGGGAACCAGGAGTGTGTGCAGGGCTGTGTGTGTGGGTGTGGTGGCAGGGGGTTAGGGCAGGTCCCCGTGCTGGATGGTGAGATGGCAGCTGGGCTGGCCCTGGGCCCTCAGGGCTGAAGGGCAGAAGCAGGGTGGCAGTAAAGTAGCGCAGGGAGGAACACAGTGGATGTTAGATGGGAGCTGCGGGACAGAGGGTAAGGGGAAAGGGGGCATCCTTGAGGATGGGTCAGGACAAGAGAGTGGGGGCAGCTGGAGGCATGGAAGGTCCCAGGAATCAGGGACTGACAGGAACAGATTCCTACACCCCCCCACTGGATAGAAGCTGCAGAAGCCAGAGCAGCAGCCCTGGATTGCCTAGGCCAAGGGCCCTGAGTGAGTCCCGCTGAGGATGAGGAAGAGGAGGAGGGGGTGTAGGAGGAGGAGGAGGAAGAGGAGGAGGAAGAGGAGAAAGAGGAGGAGGAAGAAGAGGAGGAGGAGGAGGAGGAGGAGGAGGAGGAGGAGGGGCAGGAGGGCAGCTGTCAGTAGGCAACGGGATTAATAGAGGCCTCCATTACGGAGGCATGTGTCCAGGCAGGCACCCACCAACCCTCAGGGGCAGCTCAGGGCACCCAGGGACTTGGTGTGGGTATCTCTGGGGCGGGGACTGTCAGTCAGTCAGCAAGACTGTGTGTCAGTGCACATGGTGGGACAGGGGCCTGGCGGACCTTGGTCCCCCGCCCTGGACTGTCAGATGCCAGCCCCATGCCCAGACACACACCAATCCGCCCATAGCCCCTTGGCCCGGCCGACCAGGACCTGCTTTGGCCTGGGGCTCTGTCTCTGGTGGCTGGCCACCACCCCTCAAGTCAAGTTCAGCATGGCGTCATGGCTGCTGGTCAACTGGATGGGCGGGGTCCCCGTGGCCTAGCAACCACAGGAGCCCTCTGTGATGTCCTAGCCCCTGGCAATCTGTGCTGGCCACACTGGCACTGGGCAGCCCAACTGCCCTGCCACTAGGTCAGGCAACAGCGCCCAGACGCCTGGGCCCTGGCACAGAGGGACGGAAGGATGGCAAGACAGTGCTGACCGACGAGGGACCTCAGGGCTGGCAGCCAAGAGAAGACAGGTGGAGGTGCGCCCGGGATCCAGGGAGCCCAGGCCAGAGCTGCCTGCATGCCTGCCGGCCTTCCTGGATGTCTGTATGCTGCCTTTGTCCAGGTAGGTTTCTCAGGTCCCCTCCAATCCTGTCCTCTCCTGTCCTCTCCTGTCCTCACCATCCTGTCCCCTCTCCTTTCCTCCGCACTTTGCTTCTCTCCTTTGTCTGTCCTCTCTTCCAGGTGTCCTGCTCACCAGCTCCAGCACTTGTGATGGTTCTCCAGTGACAGCTGTTCGCAACCCCTTCCACCCCCTGCCTGCCCCTAATGTGACCCAGCTCACAGGGTCTCCGGCTCACCCCACCCAAACCCACACGCCCCAACACATTCCCTGGTTCAGCCCCTCTGCCCTATTCAGCCAAACTGGGCCTTTGCAACCTACCTATGCATCGTTGTTTCTCCTCACCATTCAAGGAGAGATCTCCTTTTGTACTTAGCTTGGTTGACTGGTGGATGGATGGATGGATGGATGGATGGATGGATGGATGTATGGATGAATGGATGGATAGATGTATGGGTGGATGGATGGATGGATGGAAAGGTCAATGGATCGGTTTTGTAGAGGCAGATTACCATATAGGGGTACTGGAGTCCGCTGGTGTCAGATCCTTAGTCAATGTCAAATGTAAAACATTAATTCATCAATAACAAAAATGAATAAGCACCTAAATCAATAAATAAATATAAAAACTGGGTTAAAAAATACATGGCGTCTTTGCCTTTCTGCATATGGAATGCTGTGAGGATCTTAACAAGGAAAGCATTGTCCTGAGTAGCCCATTTGAAGTCGTGGAATATTTCCTTTTCCTTTTTCTTTTTTTACTTTCTATTTTCTTGATTATTCACTGGAATAAATAGACAGGAATTGAGAGGGAAGGGAGGTAGAGAGAGTTTGAGACACAGAGAGAGACAACTGCAGCACTTCCGCACCACTTGTAAAGATTTCCCCTGGCAGGTGCGAACCCGGGTGTTGAAGCCCAGTCCTCCTGCATTGTAACATGAGTGCTTAACTGGGTGTGGCACACCTGGTACCCTTGATGGGACACTTTTTTTTAGCAATGAAAAGAAATTCTCGTGGCAAGGTAATAAATAAATGAAGAAGTAAATAAAAGTGCATTTACATTATCTCAGTGGAAACACACAGGGACATATACGTCTCTGTTACCTGTATTACTTCTTCATGTATGGATTGATTGCCTCAAGAGGTTATTGCCACAGCTGAGTGCCTACACCACGAATAATCCACAGCTCCTGCACTCCATTTGTTCTTCGCTGCCCTTGTTGCTTGGTCACTGTGGTGGTTATTGTTTTTGTTGTTGTTGTTGTTACTGACCTTGCATCTGACAGACACAAAAGGAGAGAGCAGAGGAAATACAGGGTGGGAGAGAAAGATAGAGCTCCTAAAGACCTGCTTCACCCCCTGTAAAGCGACTCCCCTGCAGGTGGCAGTCTGGGGGCCAGACCCCAAATCCTTCCACCTGTCCCCTCTATTCGTGATCGCCACAAGCCCTTAACCCTCTGACATACCGCCAAACCTCCCTGGATTTACTTTTGAAGGCAGTATCACCTGCCTCGTTTTGAATCCTCATTATCCTGAGGGTCAGTCCTGGAGACAGTGTCATGACAGGACACATGGAGATCTCTGTTATCAGAGAGCACCTGGAACAGCAGCTGGGGCTCTAGTGCCCGGGCAGGAGCAACTCCCCATCCACCTTCCACGGAGTCCACCTGCCTGCATTTTGGTCCTTTTCCGTCCAAAAAAGATTTTTCCCTTTTTTCACTTTGAAACAGGCAGGAGACAGGTTACCCAGGCAGGGGAAAAAAATAAAAAGCCTTTTTTTTTTTTTTTTTTTTTTTTTTTTTTTACCGAAGTGAATGACCATCTTCTGGGAAGTATAGGTTTTGAACCTGAAAACTCTGTCTGTCTGTCTCTTAGTCCACAGAAAGAGCCACTAGCCCAGCCAGATCTCACGCTCAGATGGGGTGTTTTTGCCAGTCAAAGGTCTGCACAGCACACTAGGGATTGGGCGGCCTGAGACCCAAATGTTACATTGTAGATGGACTGTTTGCAGTTCTTGCTCCCCAGGACATTGGACTGTCTCAACTCCCTCCCCTACAGCATGAAAAAAAGACTCTTTCCAACCTTGGAGCAACTGGAGTGGGGGCGAGGGGAGCTGTTTGCATGTCTGCACTGCTCATGCCCAGGTGTCTGTGGGGGTCCGTGGCAGAGGCTGTAAGGTGCTAGGGGGCAGAAGGAGACTGTTTGAGAGGCAGGCTGCAGGCAGGGGAACCAGGAGTGTGTGCAGGGCTGTGTGTGTGGGTGTGGTGGCAGGGGGTTAGGGCAGGTCCCCGTGCTGGATGGTGAGATGGCAGCTGGGCTGGCCCTGGGCCCTCAGGGCTGAAGGGCAGAAGCAGGGTGGCAGTAAAGTAGCGCAGGGAGGAACACAGTGGATGTTAGATGGGAGCTGCGGGACAGAGGGTAAGGGGAAAGGGGGCATCCTTGAGGATGGGTCAGGACAAGAGAGTGGGGGCAGCTGGAGGCATGGAAGGTCCCAGGAATCAGGGACTGACAGGAACAGATTCCTACACCCCCCCACTGGATAGAAGCTGCAGAAGCCAGAGCAGCAGCCCTGGATTGCCTAGGCCAAGGGCCCTGAGTGAGTCCCGCTGAGGATGAGGAAGAGGAGGAGGGGGTGTAGGAGGAGGAGGAGGAAGAGGAGGAGGAAGAGGAGAAAGAGGAGGAGGAAGAAGAGGAGGAGGAGGAGGAGGAGGAGGAGGAGGAGGAGGGGCAGGAGGGCAGCTGTCAGTAGGCAACGGGATTAATAGAGGCCTCCATTACGGAGGCATGTGTCCAGGCAGGCACCCACCAACCCTCAGGGGCAGCTCAGGGCACCCAGGGACTTGGTGTGGGTATCTCTGGGGCGGGGACTGTCAGTCAGTCAGCAAGACTGTGTGTCAGTGCACATGGTGGGACAGGGGCCTGGCGGACCTTGGTCCCCCGCCCTGGACTGTCAGATGCCAGCCCCATGCCCAGACACACACCAATCCGCCCATAGCCCCTTGGCCCGGCCGACCAGGACCTGCTTTGGCCTGGGGCTCTGTCTCTGGTGGCTGGCCACCACCCCTCAAGTCAAGTTCAGCATGGCGTCATGGCTGCTGGTCAACTGGATGGGCGGGGTCCCCGTGGCCTAGCAACCACAGGAGCCCTCTGTGATGTCCTAGCCCCTGGCAATCTGTGCTGGCCACACTGGCACTGGGCAGCCCAACTGCCCTGCCACTAGGTCAGGCAACAGCGCCCAGACGCCTGGGCCCTGGCACAGAGGGACGGAAGGATGGCAAGACAGTGCTGACCGACGAGGGACCTCAGGGCTGGCAGCCAAGAGAAGACAGGTGGAGGTGCGCCCGGGATCCAGGGAGCCCAGGCCAGAGCTGCCTGCATGCCTGCCGGCCTTCCTGGATGTCTGTATGCTGCCTTTGTCCAGGTAGGTTTCTCAGGTCCCCTCCAATCCTGTCCTCTCCTGTCCTCTCCTGTCCTCACCATCCTGTCCCCTCTCCTTTCCTCCGCACTTTGCTTCTCTCCTTTGTCTGTCCTCTCTTCCAGGTGTCCTGCTCACCAGCTCCAGCACTTGTGATGGTTCTCCAGTGACAGCTGTTCGCAACCCCTTCCACCCCCTGCCTGCCCCTAATGTGACCCAGCTCACAGGGTCTCCGGCTCACCCCACCCAAACCCACACGCCCCAACACATTCCCTGGTTCAGCCCCTCTGCCCTATTCAGCCAAACTGGGCCTTTGCAACCTACCTATGCATCGTTGTTTCTCCTCACCATTCAAGGAGAGATCTCCTTTTGTACTTAGCTTGGTTGACTGGTGGATGGATGGATGGATGGATGGATGGATGGATGGATGTATGGATGAATGGATGGATAGATGTATGGGTGGATGGATGGATGGATGGAAAGGTCAATGGATCGGTTTTGTAGAGGCAGATTACCATATAGGGGTACTGGAGTCCGCTGGTGTCAGATCCTTAGTCAATGTCAAATGTAAAACATTAATTCATCAATAACAAAAATGAATAAGCACCTAAATCAATAAATAAATATAAAAACTGGGTTAAAAAATACATGGCGTCTTTGCCTTTCTGCATATGGAATGCTGTGAGGATCTTAACAAGGAAAGCATTGTCCTGAGTAGCCCATTTGAAGTCGTGGAATATTTCCTTTTCCTTTTTCTTTTTTTACTTTCTATTTTCTTGATTATTCACTGGAATAAATAGACAGGAATTGAGAGGGAAGGGAGGTAGAGAGAGTTTGAGACACAGAGAGAGACAACTGCAGCACTTCCGCACCACTTGTAAAGATTTCCCCTGGCAGGTGCGAACCCGGGTGTTGAAGCCCAGTCCTCCTGCATTGTAACATGAGTGCTTAACTGGGTGTGGCACACCTGGTACCCTTGATGGGACACTTTTTTTTAGCAATGAAAAGAAATTCTCGTGGCAAGGTAATAAATAAATGAAGAAGTAAATAAAAGTGCATTTACATTATCTCAGTGGAAACACACAGGGACATATACGTCTCTGTTACCTGTATTACTTCTTCATGTATGGATTGATTGCCTCAAGAGGTTATTGCCACAGCTGAGTGCCTACACCACGAATAATCCACAGCTCCTGCACTCCATTTGTTCCCCTTTCGCTGCCCTTGTTGCTTGGTCACTGTGGTGGTTATTGTTTTTGTTGTTGTTGTTGTTACTGACCTTGCATCTGACAGACACAAAAGGAGAGAGCAGAGGAAATACAGGGTGGGAGAGAAAGATAGAGCTCCTAAAGACCTGCTTCACCCCCTGTAAAGCGACTCCCCTGCAGGTGGCAGTCTGGGGGCCAGACCCCAAATCCTTCCACCTGTCCCCTCTATTCGTGATCGCCACAAGCCCTTAACCCTCTGACATACCGCCAAACCTCCCTGGATTTACTTTTGAAGGCAGTATCACCTGCCTCGTTTTGAATCCTCATTATCCTGAGGGTCAGTCCTGGAGACAGTGTCATGACAGGACACATGGAGATCTCTGTTATCAGAGAGCACCTGGAACAGCAGCTGGGGCTCTAGTGCCCGGGCAGGAGCAACTCCCCATCCACCTTCCACGGAGTCCACCTGCCTGCATTTTGGTCCTTTTCCCTCCAAAAAAGATTTTTCCCTTTTTTCACTTTGAAACAGGCAGGAGACAGGTTACCCAGGCAGGGGAAAAAAATAAAAAGCCTTTTTTTTTTTTTTTTTTTTTTTACCGAAGTGAATGACCATCTTCTGGGAAGTATAGGTTTTGAACCTGAAAACTCTGTCTGTCTGTCTCTTAGTCCACAGAAAGAGCCACTAGCCCAGCCAGATCTCACGCTCAGATGGGGTGTTTTTGCCAGTCAAAGGTCTGCACAGCACACTAGGGATTGGGCGGCCTGAGACCCAAATGTTACATTGTAGATGGACTGTTTGCAGTTCTTGCTCCCCAGGACATTGGACTGTCTCAACTCCCTGCCCTACAGCATGAAAAAAAGACTCTTTCCAACCTTGGAGCAACTGGAGTGGGGGCGAGGGGAGCTGTTTGCATGTCTGCACTGCTCATGCCCAGGTGTCTGTGGGGGTCCGTGGCAGAGGCTGTAAGGTGCTAGGGGGCAGAAGGAGACTGTTTGAGAGGCAGGCTGCAGGCAGGGGAACCAGGAGTGTGTGCAGGGCTGTGTGTGTGGGTGTGGTGGCAGGGGGTTAGGGCAGGTCCCCGTGCTGGATGGTGAGATGGCAGCTGGGCTGGCCCTGGGCCCTCAGGGCTGAAGGGCAGAAGCAGGGTGGCAGTAAAGTAGCGCAGGGAGGAACACAGTGGATGTTAGTTGGGAGCTGCGGGACAGAGGGTAAGGGGAAAGGGGGCATCCTTGAGGATGGGTCAGGACAAGAGAGTGGGGGCAGCTGGAGGCATGGAAGGTCCCAGGAATCAGGGACTGACAGGAACAGATTCCTACACCCCCCCACTGGATAGAAGCTGCAGAAGCCAGAGCAGCAGCCCTGGATTGCTTAGGCCAAGGGCCCTGAGTGAGTCCCGCTGAGGATGAGGAAGAGGAGGAGGGGGTGTAGGAGGAGGAGGAGGAAGAGGAGGAGGAAGAGGAGAAAGAGGAGGAGGAAGAAGAGGAGGAGGAGGAGGAGGAGGAGGAGGAGGGGCAGGAGGGCAGCTGTCAGTAGGCAACGGGATTAATAGAGGCCTCCATTACGGAGGCATGTGTCCAGGCAGGCACCCACCAACCCTCAGGGGCAGCTCAGGGCACCCAGGGACTTGGTGTGGGTATCTCTGGGGCGGGGACTGTCAGTCAGTCAGCAAGACTGTGTGTCAGTGCACATGGTGGGACAGGGGCCTGGCGGACCTTGGTCCCCTGCCCTGGACTGTCAGATGCCAGCCCCATGCCCAGACACACACCAATCCGCCCATAGCCCCTTGGCCCGGCCGACCAGCACCTGCTTTGGCCTGGGGCTCTGTCTCTGGTGGCTGGCCACCACCCCTCAAGTCAAGTTCAGCATGGCGTCATGGCTGCTGGTCAACTGGATGGGCGGGGTCCCCGTGGCCTAGCAACCACAGGAGCCCTCTGTGATGTCCTAGCCCCTGGCAATCTGTGCTGGCCACACTGGCACTGGGCAGCCCAACTGCCCTGCCACTAGGTCAGGCAACAGCGCCCAGACGCCTGGGCCCTGGCACAGAGGGACGGAAGGATGGCAAGACAGTGCTGACCGACGAGGGACCTCAGGGCTGGCAGCCAAGAGAAGACAGGTGGAGGTGCGCCCGGGATCCAGGGAGCCCAGGCCAGAGCTGCCTGCATGCCTGCCGGCCTTCCTGGATGTCTGTATGCTGCCTTTGTCCAGGTAGGTTTCTCAGGTCCCCTCCAATCCTGTCCTCTCCTGTCCTCTCCTGTCCTCACCATCCTGTCCCCTCTCCTTTCCTCCGCACTTTGCTTCTCTCCTTTGTCTGTCCTCTCTTCCAGGTGTCCTGCTCACCAGCTCCAGCACTTGTGATGGTTCTCCAGTGACAGCTGTTCGCAACCCCTTCCACCCCCTGCCTGCCCCTAATGTGACCCAGCTCACAGGGTCTCCGGCTCACCCCACCCAAACCCACACGCCCCAACACATTCCCTGGTTCAGCCCCTCTGCCCTATTCAGCCAAACTGGGCCTTTGCAACCTACCTATGCATCGTTGTTTCTCCTCACCATTCAAGGAGAGATCTCCTTTTGTACTTAGCTTGGTTGACTGGTGGATGGATGGATGGATGGATGGATGGATGGATGGATGGATGAATGGATGGATAGATGTATGGGTGGATGGATGGATGGATGGAAAGGTCAATGGATCGGTTTTGTAGAGGCAGATTACCATATAGGGGTACTGGAGTCCGCTGGTGTCAGATCCTTAGTCAATGTCAAATGTAAAACATTAATTCATCAATAACAAAAATGAATAAGCACCTAAATCAATAAATAAATATAAAAACTGGGTTAAAAAATACATGGCGTCTTTGCCTTTCTGCATATGGAATGCTGTGAGGATCTTAACAAGGAAAGCATTGTCCTGAGTAGCCCATTTGAAGTCGTGGAATATTTCCTTTTCCTTTTTCTTTTTTTACTTTCTATTTTCTTGATTATTCACTGGAATAAATAGACAGGAATTGAGAGGGAAGGGAGGTAGAGAGAGTTTGAGACACAGAGAGAGACAACTGCAGCACTTCCGCACCACTTGTAAAGATTTCCCCTGGCAGGTGCGAACCCGGGTGTTGAAGCCCAGTCCTCCTGCATTGTAACATGAGTGCTTAACTGGGTGTGGCACACCTGGTACCCTTGATGGGACACTTTTTTTTAGCAATGAAAAGAAATTCTCGTGGCAAGGTAATAAATAAATGAAGAAGTAAATAAAAGTGCATTTACATTATCTCAGTGGAAACACACAGGGACATATACGTCTCTGTTACCTGTATTACTTCTTCATGTATGGATTGATTGCCTCAAGAGGTTATTGCCACAGCTGAGTGCCTACACCACGAATAATCCACAGCTCCTGCACTCCATTTGTTCCCCTTTCGCTGCCCTTGTTGCTTGGTCACTGTGGTGGTTATTGTTTTTGTTGTTGTTGTTGTTACTGACCTTGCATCTGACAGACACAAAAGGAGAGAGCAGAGGAAATACAGGGTGGGAGAGAAAGATAGAGCTCCTAAAGACCTGCTTCACCCCCTGTAAAGCGACTCCCCTGCAGGTGGCAGTCTGGGGGCCAGACCCCAAATCCTTCCACCTGTCCCCTCTATTCGTGATCGCCACAAGCCCTTAACCCTCTGACATACCGCCAAACCTCCCTGGATTTACTTTTGAAGGCAGTATCACCTGCCTCGTTTTGAATCCTCATTATCCTGAGGGTCAGTCCTGGAGACAGTGTCATGACAGGACACATGGAGATCTCTGTTATCAGAGAGCACCTGGAACAGCAGCTGGGGCTCTAGTGCCCGGGCAGGAGCAACTCCCCATCCACCTTCCACGGAGTCCACCTGCCTGCATTTTGGTCCTTTTCCCTCCAAAAAAGATTTTTCCCTTTTTTCACTTTGAAACAGGCAGGAGACAGGTTACCCAGGCAGGGGAAAAAAATAAAAAGCCTTTTTTTTTTTTTTTTTTTTTTTACCGAAGTGAATGACCATCTTCTGGGAAGTATAGGTTTTGAACCTGAAAACTCTGTCTGTCTGTCTCTTAGTCCACAGAAAGAGCCACTAGCCCAGCCAGATCTCACGCTCAGATGGGGTGTTTTTGCCAGTCAAAGGTCTGCACAGCACACTAGGGATTGGGCGGCCTGAGACCCAAATGTTACATTGTAGATGGACTGTTTGCAGTTCTTGCTCCCCAGGACATTGGACTGTCTCAACTCCCTGCCCTACAGCATGAAAAAAAGACTCTTTCCAACCTTGGAGCAACTGGAGTGGGGGCGAGGGGAGCTGTTTGCATGTCTGCACTGCTCATGCCCAGGTGTCTGTGGGGGTCCGTGGCAGAGGCTGTAAGGTGCTAGGGGGCAGAAGGAGACTGTTTGAGAGGCAGGCTGCAGGCAGGGGAACCAGGAGTGTGTGCAGGGCTGTGTGTGTGGGTGTGGTGGCAGGGGGTTAGGGCAGGTCCCCGTGCTGGATGGTGAGATGGCAGCTGGGCTGGCCCTGGGCCCTCAGGGCTGAAGGGCAGAAGCAGGGTGGCAGTAAAGTAGCGCAGGGAGGAACACAGTGGATGTTAGTTGGGAGCTGCGGGACAGAGGGTAAGGGGAAAGGGGGCATCCTTGAGGATGGGTCAGGACAAGAGAGTGGGGGCAGCTGGAGGCATGGAAGGTCCCAGGAATCAGGGACTGACAGGAACAGATTCCTACACCCCCCCACTGGATAGAAGCTGCAGAAGCCAGAGCAGCAGCCCTGGATTGCTTAGGCCAAGGGCCCTGAGTGAGTCCCGCTGAGGATGAGGAAGAGGAGGAGGGGGTGTAGGAGGAGGAGGAGGAAGAGGAGGAGGAAGAGGAGAAAGAGGAGGAGGAAGAAGAGGAGGAGGAGGAGGAGGAGGAGGAGGAGGGGCAGGAGGGCAGCTGTCAGTAGGCAACGGGATTAATAGAGGCCTCCATTACGGAGGCATGTGTCCAGGCAGGCACCCACCAACCCTCAGGGGCAGCTCAGGGCACCCAGGGACTTGGTGTGGGTATCTCTGGGGCGGGGACTGTCAGTCAGTCAGCAAGACTGTGTGTCAGTGCACATGGTGGGACAGGGGCCTGGCGGACCTTGGTCCCCTGCCCTGGACTGTCAGATGCCAGCCCCATGCCCAGACACACACCAATCCGCCCATAGCCCCTTGGCCCGGCCGACCAGCACCTGCTTTGGCCTGGGGCTCTGTCTCTGGTGGCTGGCCACCACCCCTCAAGTCAAGTTCAGCATGGCGTCATGGCTGCTGGTCAACTGGATGGGCGGGGTCCCCGTGGCCTAGCAACCACAGGAGCCCTCTGTGATGTCCTAGCCCCTGGCAATCTGTGCTGGCCACACTGGCACTGGGCAGCCCAACTGCCCTGCCACTAGGTCAGGCAACAGCGCCCAGACGCCTGGGCCCTGGCACAGAGGGACGGAAGGATGGCAAGACAGTGCTGACCGACGAGGGACCTCAGGGCTGGCAGCCAAGAGAAGACAGGTGGAGGTGCGCCCGGGATCCAGGGAGCCCAGGCCAGAGCTGCCTGCATGCCTGCCGGCCTTCCTGGATGTCTGTATGCTGCCTTTGTCCAGGTAGGTTTCTCAGGTCCCCTCCAATCCTGTCCTCTCCTGTCCTCTCCTGTCCTCACCATCCTGTCCCCTCTCCTTTCCTCCGCACTTTGCTTCTCTCCTTTGTCTGTCCTCTCTTCCAGGTGTCCTGCTCACCAGCTCCAGCACTTGTGATGGTTCTCCAGTGACAGCTGTTCGCAACCCCTTCCACCCCCTGCCTGCCCCTAATGTGACCCAGCTCACAGGGTCTCCGGCTCACCCCACCCAAACCCACACGCCCCAACACATTCCCTGGTTCAGCCCCTCTGCCCTATTCAGCCAAACTGGGCCTTTGCAACCTACCTATGCATCGTTGTTTCTCCTCACCATTCAAGGAGAGATCTCCTTTTGTACTTAGCTTGGTTGACTGGTGGATGGATGGATGGATGGATGGATGGATGGATGGATGGATGGATGAATGGATGGATAGATGTATGGGTGGATGGATGGATGGATGGAAAGGTCAATGGATCGGTTTTGTAGAGGCAGATTACCATATAGGGGTACTGGAGTCCGCTGGTGTCAGATCCTTAGTCAATGTCAAATGTAAAACATTAATTCATCAATAACAAAAATGAATAAGCACCTAAATCAATAAATAAATATAAAAACTGGGTTAAAAAATACATGGCGTCTTTGCCTTTCTGCATATGGAATGCTGTGAGGATCTTAACAAGGAAAGCATTGTCCTGAGTAGCCCATTTGAAGTCGTGGAATATTTCCTTTTCCTTTTTCTTTTTTTACTTTCTATTTTCTTGATTATTCACTGGAATAAATAGACAGGAATTGAGAGGGAAGGGAGGTAGAGAGAGTTTGAGACACAGAGAGAGACAACTGCAGCACTTCCGCACCACTTGTAAAGATTTCCCCTGGCAGGTGCGAACCCGGGTGTTGAAGCCCAGTCCTCCTGCATTGTAACATGAGTGCTTAACTGGGTGTGGCACACCTGGTACCCTTGATGGGACACTTTTTTTTAGCAATGAAAAGAAATTCTCGTGGCAAGGTAATAAATAAATGAAGAAGTAAATAAAAGTGCATTTACATTATCTCAGTGGAAACACACAGGGACATATACGTCTCTGTTACCTGTATTACTTCTTCATGTATGGATTGATTGCCTCAAGAGGTTATTGCCACAGCTGAGTGCCTACACCACGAATAATCCACAGCTCCTGCACTCCATTTGTTCCCCTTTCGCTGCCCTTGTTGCTTGGTCACTGTGGTGGTTATTGTTTTTGTTGTTGTTGTTGTTACTGACCTTGCATCTGACAGACACAAAAGGAGAGAGCAGAGGAAATACAGGGTGGGAGAGAAAGATAGAGCTCCTAAAGACCTGCTTCACCCCCTGTAAAGCGACTCCCCTGCAGGTGGCAGTCTGGGGGCCAGACCCCAAATCCTTCCACCTGTCCCCTCTATTCGTGATCGCCACAAGCCCTTAACCCTCTGACATACCGCCAAACCTCCCTGGATTTACTTTTGAAGGCAGTATCACCTGCCTCGTTTTGAATCCTCATTATCCTGAGGGTCAGTCCTGGAGACAGTGTCATGACAGGACACATGGAGATCTCTGTTATCAGAGAGCACCTGGAACAGCAGCTGGGGCTCTAGTGCCCGGGCAGGAGCAACTCCCCATCCACCTTCCACGGAGTCCACCTGCCTGCATTTTGGTCCTTTTCCCTCCAAAAAAGATTTTTCCCTTTTTTCACTTTGAAACAGGCAGGAGACAGGTTACCCAGGCAGGGGAAAAAAAATAAAAAGCCTTTTTTTTTTTTTTTTTTTTTTTACCGAAGTGAATGACCATCTTCTGGGAAGTATAGGTTTTGAACCTGAAAACTCTGTCTGTCTGTCTCTTAGTCCACAGAAAGAGCCACTAGCCCAGCCAGATCTCACGCTCAGATGGGGTGTTTTTGCCAGTCAAAGGTCTGCACAGCACACTAGGGATTGGGCGGCCTGAGACCCAAATGTTACATTGTAGATGGACTGTTTGCAGTTCTTGCTCCCCAGGACATTGGACTGTCTCAACTCCCTCCCCTACAGCATGAAAAAAAGACTCTTTCCAACCTTGGAGCAACTGGAGTGGGGGCGAGGGGAGCTGTTTGCATGTCTGCACTGCTCATGCCCAGGTGTCTGTGGGGGTCCGTGGCAGAGGCTGTAAGGTGCTAGGGGGCAGAAGGAGACTGTTTGAGAGGCAGGCTGCAGGCAGGGGAACCAGGAGTGTGTGCAGGGCTGTGTGTGTGGGTGTGGTGGCAGGGGGTTAGGGCAGGTCCCCGTGCTGGATGGTGAGATGGCAGCTGGGCTGGCCCTGGGCCCTCAGGGATGAAGGGCAGAAGCAGGGTGGCAGTAAAGTAGCGCAGGGAGGAACACAGTGGATGTTAGTTGGGAGCTGCGGGACAGAGGGTAAGGGGAAAGGGGGCATCCTTGAGGATGGGTCAGGACAAGAGAGTGGGGGCAGCTGGAGGCATGGAAGGTCCCAGGAATCAGGGACTGACAGGAACAGATTCCTACACCCCCCCACTGGATAGAAGCTGCAGAAGCCAGAGCAGCAGCCCTGGATTGCCTAGGCCAAGGGCCCTGAGTGAGTCCCGCTGAGGATGAGGAAGAGGAGGAGGGGGTGTAGGAGGAGGAGGAGGAAGAGGAGGAGGAAGAGGAGAAAGAGGAGGAGGAAGAGGAGGAGGAGGAGGAGGAGGAGGAGGAGGAGGAGGGGCAGGAGGGCAGCTGTCAGTAGGCAACGGGATTAATAGAGGCCTCCATTACGGAGGCATGTGTCCAGGCAGGCACCCACCAACCCTCAGGGGCAGCTCAGGGCACCCAGGGACTTGGTGTGGGTATCTCTGGGGCGGGGACTGTCAGTCAGTCAGCAAGACTGTGTGTCAGTGCACATGGTGGGACAGGGGCCTGGCGGACCTTGGTCCCCCGCCCTGGACTGTCAGATGCCAGCCCCATGCCCAGACACACACCAATCCGCCCATAGCCCCTTGGCCCTGCCGACCAGCACCTGCTTTGGCCTGGGGCTCTGTCTCTGGTGGCTGGCCACCACCCCTCAAGTCAAGTTCAGCATGGGGTCATGGCTGCTGGTCAACTGGATGGGCGGGGTCCCCGTGGCCTAGCAACCACAGGAGCCCTCTGTGATGTCCTAGCCCCTGGCAATCTGTGCTGGCCACACTGGCACTGGGCAGCCCAACTGCCCTGCCACTAGGTCAGGCAACAGCGCCCAGACGCCTGGGCCCTGGCACAGAGGGACGGAAGGATGGCAAGACAGTGCTGACCGACGAGGGACCTCAGGGCTGGCAGCCAAGAGAAGACAGGTGGAGGTGCGCCCGGGATCCAGGGAGCCCAGGCCAGAGCTGCCTGCATGCCTGCCGGCCTTCCTGGATGTCTGTATGCTGCCTTTGTCCAGGTAGGTTTCTCAGGTCCCCTCCAATCCTGTCCTCTCCTGTCCTCTCCTGTCCTCACCAACCTGTCCCCTCTCCTTTCCTCTGCACTTTGCTTCTCTCCTTTGTCTGTCCTCTCTTCCAGGTGTCCTGCTCACCAGCTCCAGCACTTGTGATGGTTCTCCAGTGACAGCTGTTCGCAACCCCTTCCACCCCCTGCCTGCCCCTAATGTGACCCAGCTCACAGGGTCTCCGGCTCACCCCACCCAAACCCACACGCCCCAACACATTCCCTGGTTCAGCCCCTCTGCCCTATTCAGCCAAACTGGGCCTTTGCAACCTACCTATGCATCGTTGTTTCTCCTCACCATTCAAGGAGAGATCTCCTTTTGTACTTAGCTTGGTTGACTGGTGGATGGATGGATGGATGGATGGATGGATGAATGGATGGATAGATGTATGGGTGGATGGATGGATGGATGGAAAGGTCAATGGATCGGTTTTGTAGAGGCAGATTACCATATAGGGGTACTGGAGTCCGCTGGTGTCAGATCCTTAGTCAATGTCAAATGTAAAACATTAATTCATCAATAACAAAAATGAATAAGCACCTAAATCAATAAATAAATATAAAAACTGGGTTAAAAAATACATGGCGTCTTTGCCTTTCTGCATATGGAATGCTGTGAGGATCTTAACAAGGAAAGCATTGTCCTGAGTAGCCCATTTGAAGTCGTGGAATATTTCCTTTTCCTTTTTCTTTTTTTACTTTCTATTTTCTTGATTATTCACTGGAATAAATAGACAGGAATTGAGAGGGAAGGGAGTTAGAGAGAGTTTGAGACACAGAGAGAGACAACTGCAGCACTTCCGCACCACTTGTAAAGATTTCCCCTGGCAGGTGCGAACCCGGGTGTTGAAGCCCAGTCCTCCTGCATTGTAACATGAGTGCTTAACTGGGTGTGGCACACCTGGTACCCTTGATGGGACACTTTTTTTTAGCAATGAAAAGAAATTCTCGTGGCAAGGTAATAAATAAATGAAGAAGTAAATAAAAGTGCATTTACATTATCTCAGTGGAAACACACAGGGACATATACGTCTCTGTTACCTGTATTACTTCTTCATGTATGGATTGATTGCCTCAAGAGGTTATTGCCACAGCTGAGTGCCTACACCACGAATAATCCACAGCTCCTGCACTCCATTTGTTCCCCTTTCGCTGCCCTTGTTGCTTGGTCACTGTGGTGGTTATTGTTTTTGTTGTTGTTGTTGTTACTGACCTTGCATCTGACAGACACAAAAGGAGAGAGCAGAGGAAATACAGGGTGGGAGAGAAAGATAGAGCTCCTAAAGACCTGCTTCACCCCCTGTAAAGCGACTCCCCTGCAGGTGGCAGTCTGGGGGCCAGACCCCAAATCCTTCCACCTGTCCCCTCTATTCGTGATCGCCACAAGCCCTTAACCCTCTGACATACCGCCAAACCTCCCTGGATTTACTTTTGAAGGCAGTATCACCTGCCTCGTTTTGAATCCTCATTATCCTGAGGGTCAGTCCTGGAGACAGTGTCATGACAGGACACATGGAGATCTCTGTTATCAGAGAGCACCTGGAACAGCAGCTGGGGCTCTAGTGCCCGGGCAGGAGCAACTCCCCATCCACCTTCCACGGAGTCCACCTGCCTGCATTTTGGTCCTTTTCCCTCCAAAAAAGATTTTTCCCTTTTTTCACTTTGAAACAGGCAGGAGACAGGTTACCCAGGCAGGGGAAAAAAAATAAAAAGCCTTTTTTTTTTTTTTTTTTTTTTTTACCGAAGTGAATGACCATCTTCTGGGAAGTATAGGTTTTGAACCTGAAAACTCTGTCTGTCTGTCTCTTAGTCCACAGAAAGAGCCACTAGCCCAGCCAGATCTCACGCTCAGATGGGGTGTTTTTGCCAGTCAAAGGTCTGCACAGCACACTAGGGATTGGGCGGCCTGAGACCCAAATGTTACATTGTAGATGGACTGTTTGCAGTTCTTGCTCCCCAGGACATTGGACTGTCTCAACTCCCTCCCCTACAGCATGAAAAAAAGACTCTTTCCAACCTTGGAGCAACTGGAGTGGGGGCGAGGGGAGCTGTTTGCATGTCTGCACTGCTCATGCCCAGGTGTCTGTGGGGGTCCGTGGCAGAGGCTGTAAGGTGCTAGGGGGCAGAAGGAGACTGTTTGAGAGGCAGGCTGCAGGCAGGGGAACCAGGAGTGTGTGCAGGGCTGTGTGTGTGGGTGTGGTGGCAGGGGGTTAGGGCAGGTCCCCGTGCTGGATGGTGAGATGGCAGCTGGGCTGGCCCTGGGCCCTCAGGGCTGAAGGGCAGAAGCAGGGTGGCAGTAAAGTAGCGCAGGGAGGAACACAGTGGATGTTAGTTGGGAGCTGCGGGACAGAGGGTAAGGGGAAAGGGGGCATCCTTGAGGATGGGTCAGGACAAGAGAGTGGGGGCAGCTGGAGGCATGGAAGGTCCCAGGAATCAGGGACTGACAGGAACAGATTCCTACACCCCCCCACTGGATAGAAGCTGCAGAAGCCAGAGCAGCAGCCCTGGATTGCCTAGGCCAAGGGCCCTGAGTGAGTCCCGCTGAGGATGAGGAAGAGGAGGAGGGGGTGTAGGAGGAGAAGGAGGAAGAGGAGGAGGAAGAGGAGAAAGAGGAGGAGGAAGAGGAGGAGGAGGAGGAGGAGGAGGAGGAGGAGGGGCAGGAGGGCAGCTGTCAGTAGGCAACGGGATTAATAGAGGCCTCCATTACGGAGGCATGTGTCCAGGCAGGCACCCACCAACCCTCAGGGGCAGCTCAGGGCACCCAGGGACTTGGTGTGGGTATCTCTGGGGCGGGGACTGTCAGTCAGTCAGCAAGACTGTGTGTCAGTGCACATGGTGGGACAGGGGCCTGGCGGACCTTGGTCCCCCGCCCTGGACTGTCAGATGCCAGCCCCATGCCCAGACACACACCAATCCGCCCATAGCCCCTTGGCCCTGCCGACCAGCACCTGCTTTGGCCTGGGGCTCTGTCTCTGGTGGCTGGCCACCACCCCTCAAGTCAAGTTCAGCATGGGGTCATGGCTGCTGGTCAACTGGATGGGCGGGGTCCCCGTGGCCTAGCAACCACAGGAGCCCTCTGTGATGTCCTAGCCCCTGGCAATCTGTGCTGGCCACACTGGCACTGGGCAGCCCAACTGCCCTGCCACTAGGTCAGGCAACAGCGCCCAGACGCCTGGGCCCTGGCACAGAGGGACGGAAGGATGGCAAGACAGTGCTGACCGACGAGGGACCTCAGGGCTGGCAGCCAAGAGAAGACAGGTGGAGGTGCGCCCGGGATCCAGGGATCCCAGGCCAGAGCTGCCTGCATGCCTGCCGGCCTTCCTGGATGTCTGTATGCTGCCTTTGTCCAGGTAGGTTTCTCAGGTCCCCTCCAATCCTGTCCTCTCCTGTCCTCTCCTGTCCTCACCAACCTGTCCCCTCTCCTTTCCTCTGCACTTTGCTTCTCTCCTTTGTCTGTCCTCTCTTCCAGGTGTCCTGCTCACCAGCTCCAGCACTTGTGATGGTTCTCCAGTGACAGCTGTTCGCAACCCCTTCCACCCCCTGCCTGCCCCTAATGTGACCCAGCTCACAGGGTCTCCGGCTCACCCCACCCAAACCCACACGCCCCAACACATTCCCTGGTTCAGCCCCTCTGCCCTATTCAGCCAAACTGGGCCTTTGCAACCTACCTATGCATCGTTGTTTCTCCTCACCATTCAAGGAGAGATCTCCTTTTGTACTTAGCTTGGTTGACTGGTGGATGGATGGATGGATGGATGGATGGATGAATGGATGGATAGATGTATGGGTGGATGGATGGATGGATGGAAAGGTCAATGGATCGGTTTTGTAGAGGCAGATTACCATATAGGGGTACTGGAGTCCGCTGGTGTCAGATCCTTAGTCAATGTCAAATGTAAAACATTAATTCATCAATAACAAAAATGAATAAGCACCTAAATCAATAAATAAATATAAAAACTGGGTTAAAAAATACATGGCGTCTTTGCCTTTCTGCATATGGAATGCTGTGAGGATCTTAACAAGGAAAGCATTGTCCTGAGTAGCCCATTTGAAGTCGTGGAATATTTCCTTTTCCTTTTTCTTTTTTTACTTTCTATTTTCTTGATTATTCACTGGAATAAATAGACAGGAATTGAGAGGGAAGGGAGGTAGAGAGAGTTTGAGACACAGAGAGAGACAACTGCAGCACTTCCGCACCACTTGTAAAGATTTCCCCTGGCAGGTGCGAACCCGGGTGTTGAAGCCCAGTCCTCCTGCATTGTAACATGAGTGCTTAACTGGGTGTGGCACACCTGGTACCCTTGATGGGACACTTTTTTTTAGCAATGAAAAGAAATTCTCGTGGCAAGGTAATAAATAAATGAAGAAGTAAATAAAAGTGCATTTACATTATCTCAGTGGAAACACACAGGGACATATACGTCTCTGTTACCTGTATTACTTCTTCATGTATGGATTGATTGCCTCAAGAGGTTATTGCCACAGCTGAGTGCCTACACCACGAATAATCCACAGCTCCTGCACTCCATTTGTTCCCCTTTCGCTGCCCTTGTTGCTTGGTCACTGTGGTGGTTATTGTTTTTGTTGTTGTTGTTGTTACTGACCTTGCATCTGACAGACACAAAAGGAGAGAGCAGAGGAAATACAGGGTGGGAGAGAAAGATAGAGCTCCTAAAGACCTGCTTCACCCCCTGTAAAGCGACTCCCCTGCAGGTGGCAGTCTGGGGGCCAGACCCCAAATCCTTCCACCTGTCCCCTCTATTCGTGATCGCCACAAGCCCTTAACCCTCTGACATACCGCCAAACCTCCCTGGATTTACTTTTGAAGGCAGTATCACCTGCCTCGTTTTGAATCCTCATTATCCTGAGGGTCAGTCCTGGAGACAGTGTCATGACAGGACACATGGAGATCTCTGTTATCAGAGAGCACCTGGAACAGCAGCTGGGGCTCTAGTGCCCGGGCAGGAGCAACTCCCCATCCACCTTCCACGGAGTCCACCTGCCTGCATTTTGGTCCTTTTCCCTCCAAAAAAGATTTTTCCCTTTTTTCACTTTGAAACAGGCAGGAGACAGGTTACCCAGGCAGGGGAAAAAAAATAAAAAGCCTTTTTTTTTTTTTTTTTTTTTTTTACCGAAGTGAATGACCATCTTCTGGGAAGTATAGGTTTTGAACCTGAAAACTCTGTCTGTCTGTCTCTTAGTCCACAGAAAGAGCCACTAGCCCAGCCAGATCTCACGCTCAGATGGGGTGTTTTTGCCAGTCAAAGGTCTGCACAGCACACTAGGGATTGGGCGGCCTGAGACCCAAATGTTACATTGTAGATGGACTGTTTGCAGTTCTTGCTCCCCAGGACATTGGACTGTCTCAACTCCCTCCCCTACAGCATGAAAAAAAGACTCTTTCCAACCTTGGAGCAACTGGAGTGGGGGCGAGGGGAGCTGTTTGCATGTCTGCACTGCTCATGCCCAGGTGTCTGTGGGGGTCCGTGGCAGAGGCTGTAAGGTGCTAGGGGGCAGAAGGAGACTGTTTGAGAGGCAGGCTGCAGGCAGGGGAACCAGGAGTGTGTGCAGGGCTGTGTGTGTGGGTGTGGTGGCAGGGGGTTAGGGCAGGTCCCCGTGCTGGATGGTGAGATGGCAGCTGGGCTGGCCCTGGGCCCTCAGGGCTGAAGGGCAGAAGCAGGGTGGCAGTAAAGTAGCGCAGGGAGGAACACAGTGGATGTTAGTTGGGAGCTGCGGGACAGAGGGTAAGGGGAAAGGGGGCATCCTTGAGGATGGGTCAGGACAAGAGAGTGGGGGCAGCTGGAGGCATGGAAGGTCCCAGGAATCAGGGACTGACAGGAACAGATTCCTACACCCCCCCACTGGATAGAAGCTGCAGAAGCCAGAGCAGCAGCCCTGGATTGCTTAGGCCAAGGGCCCTGAGTGAGTCCCGCTGAGGATGAGGAAGAGGAGGAGGGGGTGTAGGAGGAGGAGGAGGAAGAGGAGGAGGAAGAGGAGAAAGAGGAGGAGGAAGAAGAGGAGGAGGAGGAGGGGGAGGAGGAGGAGGGGCAGGAGGGCAGCTGTCAGTAGGCAACGGGATTAATAGAGGCCTCCATTACGGAGGCATGTGTCCAGGCAGGCACCCACCAACCCTCAGGGGCAGCTCAGGGCACCCAGGGACTTGGTGTGGGTATCTCTGGGGCGGGGACTGTCAGTCAGTCAGCAAGACTGTGTGTCAGTGCACATGGTGGGACAGGGGCCTGGCGGACCTTGGTCCCCTGCCCTGGACTGTCAGATGCCAGCCCCATGCCCAGACACACACCAATCCGCCCATAGCCCCTTGGCCCGGCCGACCAGCACCTGCTTTGGCCTGGGGCTCTGTCTCTGGTGGCTGGCCACCACCCCTCAAGTCAAGTTCAGCATGGCGTCATGGCTGCTGGTCAACTGGATGGGCGGGGTCCCCGTGGCCTAGCAACCACAGGAGCCCTCTGTGATGTCCTAGCCCCTGGCAATCTGTGCTGGCCACACTGGCACTGGGCAGCCCAACTGCCCTGCCACTAGGTCAGGCAACAGCGCCCAGACGCCTGGGCCCTGGCACAGAGGGACGGAAGGATGGCAAGACAGTGCTGACCGACGAGGGACCTCAGGGCTGGCAGCCAAGAGAAGACAGGTGGAGGTGCGCCCGGGATCCAGGGAGCCCAGGCCAGAGCTGCCTGCATGCCTGCCGGCCTTCCTGGATGTCTGTATGCTGCCTTTGTCCAGGTAGGTTTCTCAGGTCCCCTCCAATCCTGTCCTCTCCTGTCCTCTCCTGTCCTCACCATCCTGTCCCCTCTCCTTTCCTCCGCACTTTGCTTCTCTCCTTTGTCTGTCCTCTCTTCCAGGTGTCCTGCTCACCAGCTCCAGCACTTGTGATGGTTCTCCAGTGACAGCTGTTCGCAACCCCTTCCACCCCCTGCCTGCCCCTAATGTGACCCAGCTCACAGGGTCTCCGGCTCACCCCACCCAAACCCACACGCCCCAACACATTCCCTGGTTCAGCCCCTCTGCCCTATTCAGCCAAACTGGGACTTTGCAACCTACCTATGCATCGTTGTTTCTCCTCACCATTCAAGGAGAGATCTCCTTTTGTACTTAGCTTGGTTGACTGGTGGATGGATGGATGGATGGATGGATGGATGGATGGATGGATGAATGGATGGATAGATGTATGGGTGGATGGATGGATGGATGGAAAGGTCAATGGATCGGTTTTGTAGAGGCAGATTACCATATAGGGGTACTGGAGTCCGCTGGTGTCAGATCCTTAGTCAATGTCAAATGTAAAACATTAATTCATCAATAACAAAAATGAATAAGCACCTAAATCAATAAATAAATATAAAAACTGGGTTAAAAAATACATGGCGTCTTTGCCTTTCTGCATATGGAATGCTGTGAGGATCTTAACAAGGAAAGCATTGTCCTGAGTAGCCCATTTGAAGTCGTGGAATATTTCCTTTTCCTTTTTCTTTTTTTACTTTCTATTTTCTTGATTATTCACTGGAATAAATAGACAGGAATTGAGAGGGAAGGGAGGTAGAGAGAGTTTGAGACACAGAGAGAGACAACTGCAGCACTTCCGCACCACTTGTAAAGATTTCCCCTGGCAGGTGCGAACCCGGGTGTTGAAGCCCAGTCCTCCTGCATTGTAACATGAGTGCTTAACTGGGTGTGGCACACCTGGTACCCTTGATGGGACACTTTTTTTTAGCAATGAAAAGAAATTCTCGTGGCAAGGTAATAAATAAATGAAGAAGTAAATAAAAGTGCATTTACATTATCTCAGTGGAAACACACAGGGACATATACGTCTCTGTTACCTGTATTCCTTCTTCATGTATGGATTGATTGCCTCAAGAGGTTATTGCCACAGCTGAGTGCCTACACCACGAATAATCCACAGCTCCTGCACTCCATTTGTTCCCCTTTCGCTGCCCTTGTTGCTTGGTCACTGTGGTGGTTATTGTTTTTGTTGTTGTTGTTGTTACTGACCTTGCATCTGACAGACACAAAAGGAGAGAGCAGAGGAAATACAGGGTGGGAGAGAAAGATAGAGCTCCTAAAGACCTGCTTCACCCCCTGTAAAGCGACTCCCCTGCAGGTGGCAGTCTGGGGGCCAGACCCCAAATCCTTCCACCTGTCCCCTCTATTCGTGATCGCCACAAGCCCTTAACCCTCTGACATACCGCCAAACCTCCCTGGATTTACTTTTGAAGGCAGTATCACCTGCCTCGTTTTGAATCCTCATTATCCTGAGGGTCAGTCCTGGAGACAGTGTCATGACAGGACACATGGAGATCTCTGTTATCAGAGAGCACCTGGAACAGCAGCTGGGGCTCTAGTGCCCGGGCAGGAGCAACTCCCCATCCACCTTCCACGGAGTCCACCTGCCTGCATTTTGGTCCTTTTCCCTCCAAAAAAGATTTTTCCCTTTTTTCACTTTGAAACAGGCAGGAGACAGGTTACCCAGGCAGGGGAAAAAAATAAAAAGCCTTTTTTTTTTTTTTTTTTTTTTTTTTTTTTTTTTTTACCGAAGTGAATGACCATCTTCTGGGAAGTATAGGTTTTGAACCTGAAAACTCTGTCTGTCTGTCTCTTAGTCCACAGAAAGAGCCACTAGCCCAGCCAGATCTCACGCTCAGATGGGGTTTTTTTGCCAGTCAAAGGTCTGCACAGCACACTAGGGATTGGGCGGCCTGAGACCCAAATGTTACATTGTAGATGGACTGTTTGCAGTTCTTGCTCCCCAGGACATTGGACTGTCTCAACTCCCTCCCCTACAGCATGAAAAAAAGACTCTTTCCAACCTTGGAGCAACTGGAGTGGGGGCGAGGGGAGCTGTTTGCATGTCTGCACTGCTCATGCCCAGGTGTCTGTGGGGGTCCGTGGCAGAGGCTGTAAGGTGCTAGGGGGCAGAAGGAGACTGTTTGAGAGGCAGGCTGCAGGCAGGGGAACCAGGAGTGTGTGCAGGGCTGTGTGTGTGGGTGTGGTGGCAGGGGGTTAGGGCAGGTCCCCGTGCTGGATGGTGAGATGGCAGCTGGGCTGGCCCTGGGCCCTCAGGGCTGAAGGGCAGAAGCAGGGTGGCAGTAAAGTAGCGCAGGGAGGAACACAGTGGATGTTAGTTGGGAGCTGCGGGACAGAGGGTAAGGGGAAAGGGGGCATCCTTGAGGATGGGTCAGGACAAGAGAGTGGGGGCAGCTGGAGGCATGGAAGGTCCCAGGAATCAGGGACTGACAGGAACAGATTCCTACACCCCCCCACTGGATAGAAGCTGCAGAAGCCAGAGCAGCAGCCCTGGATTGCCTAGGCCAAGGGCCCTGAGTGAGTCCCGCTGAGGATGAGGAAGAGGAGGAGGGGGTGTAGGAGGAGGAGGAGGAAGAGGAGGAGGAAGAGGAGAAAGAGGAGGAGGAAGAAGAGGAGGAGGAGGAGGAGGAGGAGGAGGAGGGGCAGGAGGGCAGCTGTCAGTAGGCAACGGGATTAATAGAGGCCTCCATTACGGAGGCATGTGTCCAGGCAGGCACCCACCAACCCTCAGGGGCAGCTCAGGGCACCCAGGGACTTGGTGTGGGTATCTCTGGGGCGGGGACTGTCAGTCAGTCAGCAAGACTGTGTGTCAGTGCACATGGTGGGACAGGGGCCTGGCGGACCTTGGTCCCCCGCCCTGGACTGTCAGATGCCAGCCCCATGCCCAGACACACACCAATCCGCCCATAGCCCCTTGGCCCGGCCGACCAGCACCTGCTTTGGCCTGGGGCTCTGTCTCTGGTGGCTGGCCACCACCCCTCAAGTCAAGTTCAGCATGGCGTCATGGCTGCTGGTCAACTGGATGGGCGGGGTCCCCGTGGCCTAGCAACCACAGGAGCCCTCTGTGATGTCCTAGCCCCTGGCAATCTGTGCTGGCCACACTGGCACTGGGCAGCCCAACTGCCCTGCCACTAGGTCAGGCAACAGCGCCCAGACGCCTGGGCCCTGGCACAGAGGGACGGAAGGATGGCAAGACAGTGCTGACCGACGAGGGACCTCAGGGCTGGCAGCCAAGAGAAGACAGGTGGAGGTGCGCCCGGGATCCAGGGAGCCCAGGCCAGAGCTGCCTGCATGCCTGCCGGCCTTCCTGGATGTCTGTATGCTGCCTTTGTCCAGGTAGGTTTCTCAGGTCCCCTCCAATCCTGTCCTCTCCTGTCCTCTCCTGTCCTCACCATCCTGTCCCCTCTCCTTTCCTCCGCACTTTGCTTCTCTCCTTTGTCTGTCCTCTCTTCCAGGTGTCCTGCTCACCAGCTCCAGCACTTGTGATGGTTCTCCAGTGACAGCTGTTCGCAACCCCTTCCACCCCCTGCCTGCCCCTAATGTGACCCAGCTCACAGGGTCTCCGGCTCACCCCACCCAAACCCACACGCCCCAACACATTCCCTGGTTCAGCCCCTCTGCCCTATTCAGCCAAACTGGGCCTTTGCAACCTACCTATGCATCGTTGTTTCTCCTCACCATTCAAGGAGAGATCTCCTTTTGTACTTAGCTTGGTTGACTGGTGGATGGATGGATGGATGGATGGATGGATGGATGGATGGATGTATGGATGAATGGATGGATAGATGTATGGGTGGATGGATGGATGGATGGAAAGGTCAATGGATCGGTTTTGTAGAGGCAGATTACCATATAGGGGTACTGGAGTCCGCTGGTGTCAGATCCTTAGTCAATGTCAAATGTAAAACATTAATTCATCAATAACAAAAATGAATAAGCACCTAAATCAATAAATAAATATAAAAACTGGGTTAAAAAATACATGGCGTCTTTGCCTTTCTGCATATGGAATGCTGTGAGGATCTTAACAAGGAAAGCATTGTCCTGAGTAGCCCATTTGAAGTCGTGGAATATTTCCTTTTCCTTTTTCTTTTTTTACTTTCTATTTTCTTGATTATTCACTGGAATAAATAGACAGGAATTGAGAGGGAAGGGAGGTAGAGAGAGTTTGAGACACAGAGAGAGACAACTGCAGCACTTCCGCACCACTTGTAAAGATTTCCCCTGGCAGGTGCGAACCCGGGTGTTGAAGCCCAGTCCTCCTGCATTGTAACATGAGTGCTTAACTGGGTGTGGCACACCTGGTACCCTTGATGGGACACTTTTTTTTAGCAATGAAAAGAAATTCTCGTGGCAAGGTAATAAATAAATGAAGAAGTAAATAAAAGTGCATTTACATTATCTCAGTGGAAACACACAGGGACATATACGTCTCTGTTACCTGTATTCCTTCTTCATGTATGGATTGATTGCCTCAAGAGGTTATTGCCACAGCTGAGTGCCTACACCACGAATAATCCACAGCTCCTGCACTCCATTTGTTCCCCTTTCGCTGCCCTTGTTGCTTGGTCACTGTGGTGGTTATTGTTTTTGTTGTTGTTGTTGTTACTGACCTTGCATCTGACAGACACAAAAGGAGAGAGCAGAGGAAATACAGGGTGGGAGAGAAAGATAGAGCTCCTAAAGACCTGCTTCACCCCCTGTAAAGCGACTCCCCTGCAGGTGGCAGTCTGGGGGCCAGACCCCAAATCCTTCCACCTGTCCCCTCTATTCGTGATCGCCACAAGCCCTTAACCCTCTGACATACCGCCAAACCTCCCTGGATTTACTTTTGAAGGCAGTATCACCTGCCTCGTTTTGAATCCTCATTATCCTGAGGGTCAGTCCTGGAGACAGTGTCATGACAGGACACATGGAGATCTCTGTTATCAGAGAGCACCTGGAACAGCAGCTGGGGCTCTAGTGCCCGGGCAGGAGCAACTCCCCATCCACCTTCCACGGAGTCCACCTGCCTGCATTTTGGTCCTTTTCCCTCCAAAAAAGATTTTTCCCTTTTTTCACTTTGAAACAGGCAGGAGACAGGTTACCCAGGCAGGGGAAAAAAATAAAAAGCCTTTTTTTTTTTTTTTTTTTTTTTTTTTTTTTTTTACCGAAGTGAATGACCATCTTCTGGGAAGTATAGGTTTTGAACCTGAAAACTCTGTCTGTCTGTCTCTTAGTCCACAGAAAGAGCCACTAGCCCAGCCAGATCTCACGCTCAGATGGGGTTTTTTTGCCAGTCAAAGGTCTGCACAGCACACTAGGGATTGGGCGGCCTGAGACCCAAATGTTACATTGTAGATGGACTGTTTGCAGTTCTTGCTCCCCAGGACATTGGACTGTCTCAACTCCCTCCCCTACAGCATGAAAAAAAGACTCTTTCCAACCTTGGAGCAACTGGAGTGGGGGCGAGGGGAGCTGTTTGCATGTCTGCACTGCTCATGCCCAGGTGTCTGTGGGGGTCCGTGGCAGAGGCTGTAAGGTGCTAGGGGGCAGAAGGAGACTGTTTGAGAGGCAGGCTGCAGGCAGGGGAACCAGGAGTGTGTGCAGGGCTGTGTGTGTGGGTGTGGTGGCAGGGGGTTAGGGCAGGTCCCCGTGCTGGATGGTGAGATGGCAGCTGGGCTGGCCCTGGGCCCTCAGGGCTGAAGGGCAGAAGCAGGGTGGCAGTAAAGTAGCGCAGGGAGGAACACAGTGGATGTTAGTTGGGAGCTGCGGGACAGAGGGTAAGGGGAAAGGGGGCATCCTTGAGGATGGGTCAGGACAAGAGAGTGGGGGCAGCTGGAGGCATGGAAGGTCCCAGGAATCAGGGACTGACAGGAACAGATTCCTACACCCCCCCACTGGATAGAAGCTGCAGAAGCCAGAGCAGCAGCCCTGGATTGCCTAGGCCAAGGGCCCTGAGTGAGTCCCGCTGAGGATGAGGAAGAGGAGGAGGGGGTGTAGGAGGAGGAGGAGGAAGAGGAGGAGGAAGAGGAGAAAGAGGAGGAGGAAGAAGAGGAGGAGGAGGAGGAGGAGGAGGAGGAGGGGCAGGAGGGCAGCTGTCAGTAGGCAACGGGATTAATAGAGGCCTCCATTACGGAGGCATGTGTCCAGGCAGGCACCCACCAACCCTCAGGGGCAGCTCAGGGCACCCAGGGACTTGGTGTGGGTATCTCTGGGGCGGGGACTGTCAGTCAGTCAGCAAGACTGTGTGTCAGTGCACATGGTGGGACAGGGGCCTGGCGGACCTTGGTCCCCCGCCCTGGACTGTCAGATGCCAGCCCCATGCCCAGACACACACCAATCCGCCCATAGCCCCTTGGCCCGGCCGACCAGCACCTGCTTTGGCCTGGGGCTCTGTCTCTGGTGGCTGGCCACCACCCCTCAAGTCAAGTTCAGCATGGCGTCATGGCTGCTGGTCAACTGGATGGGCGGGGTCCCCGTGGCCTAGCAACCACAGGAGCCCTCTGTGATGTCCTAGCCCCTGGCAATCTGTGCTGGCCACACTGGCACTGGGCAGCCCAACTGCCCTGCCACTAGGTCAGGCAACAGCGCCCAGACGCCTGGGCCCTGGCACAGAGGGACGGAAGGATGGCAAGACAGTGCTGACCGACGAGGGACCTCAGGGCTGGCAGCCAAGAGAAGACAGGTGGAGGTGCGCCCGGGATCCAGGGAGCCCAGGCCAGAGCTGCCTGCATGCCTGCCGGCCTTCCTGGATGTCTGTATGCTGCCTTTGTCCAGGTAGGTTTCTCAGGTCCCCTCCAATCCTGTCCTCTCCTGTCCTCTCCTGTCCTCACCATCCTGTCCCCTCTCCTTTCCTCCGCACTTTGCTTCTCTCCTTTGTCTGTCCTCTCTTCCAGGTGTCCTGCTCACCAGCTCCAGCACTTGTGATGGTTCTCCAGTGACAGCTGTTCGCAACCCCTTCCACCCCCTGCCTGCCCCTAATGTGACCCAGCTCACAGGGTCTCCGGCTCACCCCACCCAAACCCACACGCCCCAACACATTCCCTGGTTCAGCCCCTCTGCCCTATTCAGCCAAACTGGGCCTTTGCAACCTACCTATGCATCGTTGTTTCTCCTCACCATTCAAGGAGAGATCTCCTTTTGTACTTAGCTTGGTTGACTGGTGGATGGATGGATGGATGGATGGATGGATGGATGGATGTATGGATGAATGGATGGATAGATGTATGGGTGGATGGATGGATGGATGGAAAGGTCAATGGATCGGTTTTGTAGAGGCAGATTACCATATAGGGGTACTGGAGTCCGCTGGTGTCAGATCCTTAGTCAATGTCAAATGTAAAACATTAATTCATCAATAACAAAAATGAATAAGCACCTAAATCAATAAATAAATATAAAAACTGGGTTAAAAAATACATGGCGTCTTTGCCTTTCTGCATATGGAATGCTGTGAGGATCTTAACAAGGAAAGCATTGTCCTGAGTAGCCCATTTGAAGTCGTGGAATATTTCCTTTTCCTTTTTCTTTTTTTACTTTCTATTTTCTTGATTATTCACTGGAATAAATAGACAGGAATTGAGAGGGAAGGGAGGTAGAGAGAGTTTGAGACACAGAGAGAGACAACTGCAGCACTTCCGCACCACTTGTAAAGATTTCCCCTGGCAGGTGCGAACCCGGGTGTTGAAGCCCAGTCCTCCTGCATTGTAACATGAGTGCTTAACTGGGTGTGGCACACCTGGTACCCTTGATGGGACACTTTTTTTTAGCAATGAAAAGAAATTCTCATGGCAAGGTAATAAATAAATGAAGAAGTAAATAAAAGTGCATTTACATTATCTCAGTGGAAACACACAGGGACATATACGTCTCTGTTACCTGTATTACTTCTTCATGTATGGATTGATTGCCTCAAGAGGTTATTGCCACAGCTGAGTGCCTACACCACGAATAATCCACAGCTCCTGCACTCCATTTGTTCCCCTTTCGCTGCCCTTGTTGCTTGGTCACTGTGGTGGTTATTGTTTTTGTTGTTGTTGTTGTTACTGACCTTGCATCTGACAGACACAAAAGGAGAGAGCAGAGGAAATACAGGGTGGGAGAGAAAGATAGAGCTCCTAAAGACCTGCTTCACCCCCTGTAAAGCGACTCCCCTGCAGGTGGCAGTCTGGGGGCCAGACCCCAAATCCTTCCACCTGTCCCCTCTATTAGTGATCGCCACAAGCCCTTAACCCTCTGACATACCGCCAAACCTCCCTGGATTTACTTTTGAAGGCAGTATCACCTGCCTCGTTTTGAATCCTCATTATCCTGAGGGTCAGTCCTGGAGACAGTGTCATGACACGACACATGGAGATCTCTGTTATCAGAGAGCACCTGGAACAGCAGCTGGGGCTCTAGTGCCCGGGCAGGAGCAACTCCCCATCCACCTTCCACGGAGTCCACCTGCCTGCATTTTGGTCCTTTTCCCTCCAAAAAAGATTTTTCCCTTTTTTCACTTTGAAACAGGCAGGAGACAGGTTACCCAGGCAGGGGAAAAAAAATAAAAAGCCTTTTTTTTTTTTTTTTTTTTTTTTTTTTACCGAAGTGAATGACCATCTTCTGGGAAGTATAGGTTTTGAACCTGAAAACTCTGTCTGTCTGTCTCTTAGTCCACAGAAAGAGCCACTAGCCCAGCCAGATATCACGCTCAGATGGGGTGTTTTTGCCAGTCAAAGGTCTGCACAGCACACTAGGGATTGGGCTGCCTGAGACCCAAATGTTACATTGTAGATGGACTGTTTGCAGTTCTTGCTCCCCAGGACATTGGACTGTCTCAACTCCCTCCCCTACAGCATGAAAAAAAGACTCTTTCCCACCTTGGAGCAACTGGAGTGGGGGCGAGGGGAGCTGTTTGCATGTCTGCACTGCTCATGCCCAGGTGTCTGTGGGGGTCCGTGGCAGAGGCTGTAAGGTGCTAGGGGGCAGAAGGAGACTGTTTGAGAGGCAGGCTGCAGGCAGGGGAACCAGGAGTGTGTGCAGGGCTGTGTGTGTGGGTGTGGTGGCAGGGGGTTAGGGCAGGTCCCCGTGCTGGATGGTGAGATGGCAGCTGGGCTGGCCCTGGGCCCTCAGGGCTGAAGGGCAGAAGCAGGGTGGCAGTAAAGTAGCGCAGGGAGGAACACAGTAGATGTTAGTTGGGAGCTGCGGGACAGAGGGTAAGGGTAAAGGGGGCATCCTTGAGGAGGGGTCAGGACTAGAGAGTGGGGGCAGCTGGAGGCATGGAAGGTCCCAGGAATCAGGGACTGACAGGAACAGATTCCTACACCCCCCCACTGGATAGAAGCTGCAGAAGCCAGAGCAGCAGCCCTGGATTGCCTAGGCCAAGTGCCCTGAGTGAGTCCCGCTGAGGATGAGGAAGAGGAGGAGGGGGTGTAGGAGGAGGAGGAGGAAGAGGAGGAGGAAGAGGAGAAAGAGGAGGAGGAAGAAGAGGAGGAGGAGGAGGAGGAGGAGGAGGAGGGGCAGGAGGGCAGCTGTCAGTAGGCAACTGGATTAATAGAGGCCTCCATTACGGAGGCATGTGTCCAGGCAGGCACCCACCAACCCTCAGGGGCAGCTCAGGGCACCCAGGGACTTGGTGTGGGTATCTCTGGGGCGGGGACTGTCAGTCAGTCAGCAAGACTGTGTGTCAGTGCACATGGTGGGACAGGGGCCTGGTGGACCTTGGTCCCCCGCCCTGGACTGTCAGATGCCAGCCCCATGCCCAGACACACACCAATCCACCCATAGCCCCTTGGCCCGGCCGACCAGCACCTGCTTTGGCCTGGGGCTCTGTCTCTGGTGTCTGGCCAACACCCCTCAAGTCAAGTTCAGCATGGGGTCATGGCTGCTGGTCAACTGGATGGGCGGGGTCCCCGTGGCCTAGCAACCACAGGAGCCCTCTGTGATGTCCTAGCCCCTGGCAATCTGTGCTGGCCACACTGGCACTGGGCAGCCCAACTGCCCTGCCACTAGGTCAGGCAACAGCGCCCAGACGCCTGGGCCCTGGCACAGAGGGACGGAAGGATGGCAAGACAGTGCTGACCGACGAGGGACCTCAGGGCTGGCAGCCAAGAGAAGACAGGTGGAGGTGCGCCCGGGATCCAGGGAGCCCAGGCCAGAGCTGCCTGCATGCCTGCCGGCCTTCCTGGATGTCTGTATGCTGCCTTTGTCCAGGTAGGTTTCTCAGGTCCCCTCCAATCCTGTCCTCTCCTGTCCTCACCATCCTGTCCCCTCTCCTTTCCTCCGCACTTTGCTTCTCTCCTTTGTCTGTCCTCTCTTCCAGGTGTCCTGCTCACCAGCTCCAGCACTTGTGATGGTTCTCCAGTGACAGCTGTTCGCAACCCCTTCCACCCCCTGCCTGCCCCTAATGTGACCCAGCTCACAGGGTCTCCGGCTCACCCCACCCAAACCCACATGCCCCAACACATTCCCTGGTTCAGCCCCTCTGCCCTATTCAGCCAAACTGGGCCTTTGCAACCTACCTATGCATCGTTGTTTCTCCTCACCATTCAAGGAGAGATCTCCTTTTGTACTTAGCTTGGTTGACTGGTGGATGGATGGATGGATGGATGGATGGATGTATGGATGAATGGATGGATAGATGTATGGGTGGATGGATGGATGGATGGAAAGGTCAATGGATCGGTTTTGTAGAGGCAGATTACCATATAGGGGTACTGGAGTCCGCTGGTGTCAGATCCTTAGTCAATGTCAAATGTAAAACATTAATTCATCAATAACAAAAATGAATAAGCACCTAAATCAATAAATAAATATAAAAACTGGGTTAAAAAATACATGGCGTCTTTGCCTTTCTGCATATGGAATGCTGTGAGGATCTTAACAAGGAAAGCATTGTCCTGAGTAGCCCATTTGAAGTCATGGAATATTTCCTTTTCCTTTTTCTTTTTTTACTTTCTATTTTCTTGATTATTCACTGGAATAAATAGACAGGAATTGAGAGGGAAGGGAGGTAGAGAGAGTTTGAGACACAGAGAGAGACAACTGCAGCACTTCCGCACCACTTGTAAAGATTTCCCCTGGCAGGTGCGAACCCAGGTGTTGAAGCCCAGTCCTCCTGCATTGTAACATGAGTGCTTAACTGGGTGTGGCACACCTGGTACCCTTGATGGGACACTTTTTTTTAGCAATGAAAAGAAATTCTCGTGGCAAGGTAATAAATAAATGAAGAAGTAAATAAAAGTGCATTTACATTATCTCAGTGGAAACACACAGGGACATATACGTCTCTGTTACCTGTATTACTTCTTCATGTATGGATTGATTGCCTCAAGAGGTTATTGCCACAGCTGAGTGCCTACACCACGAATAATCCACAGCTCCTGCACTCCATTTGTTCCCCTTTCGCTGCCCTTGTTGCTTGGTCACTGTGGTGGTTATTGTTTTTGTTGTTGTTGTTGTTACTGACCTTGCATCTGACAGACACAAAAGGAGAGAGCAGAGGAAATAGAGGGTGGGAGAGAAAGATAGAGCTCCTAAAGTCCTGCTTCACCCCCTGTAAAGCGACTCCCCTGCAGGTGGCAGTCTGGGCCCAGACCCCAAATCCTTCCACCTGTCCCCTCTATTCGTGATCCCCACAAGCCCTTAACCCTCTGACATACCGCCAAACCTCCCTGGATTTACTTTTGAAGGCAGTATCACCTGCCTCGTTTTGAATCCTCATTATCCTGAGGGTCAGTCCTGGAGACAGTGTCATGACAGGACACATGGAGATCTCTGTTATCAGAGAGCACCTGGAACAGCAGCTGGGGCTCTAGTGCCCGGGCAGGAGCAACTCCCCATCCACCTTCCACGGAGTCCACCTGCCTGCATTTTGGTCCTTTTCCCTCCAAAAAAGATTTTTCCCTTTTTTAACTTTGAAACAGGCAGGAGACAGGTTACCCAGGCAGGGGAAAAAAAATAAAAAGCCTTTTTTTTTTTTTTTTTTTTTTTTTTTTTACCGAAGTGAATGACCATCTTCTGGGAAGTATAGGTTTTGAACCTGAAAACTCTGTCTGTCTGTCTCTTAGTCCACAGAAAGAGCCACTAGCCCAGCCAGATCTCACGCTCAGATGGGGTGTTTTTGCCAGTCAAAGGTCTGCACAGCACACTAGGGATTGGGCGGCCTGAGACCCAAATGTTACATTGTAGATGGACTGTTTGCAGTTCTTGCTCCCCAGGACATTGGACTGTCTCAACTCCCTCCCCTACAGCATGAAAAAAAGACTCTTTCCAACCTTGGAGCAACTGGAGTGGGGGCGAGGGGAGCTGTTTGCATGTCTGCACTGCTCATGCCCAGGTGTCTGTGGGGGTCCGTGGCAGAGGCTGTAAGGTGCTAGGGGGCAGAAGGAGACTGTTTGAGAGGCAGGCTGCAGGCAGGGGAACCAGGAGTGTGTGCAGGGCTGTGTGTGTGGGTGTGGTGGCAGGGGGTTAGGGCAGGTCCCCGTGCTGGATGGTGAGATGGCAGCTGGGCTGGCCCTGGGCCCTCAGGGCTGAAGGGCAGAAGCAGGGTGGCAGTAAAGTAGCGCAGGGAGGAACACAGTGGATGTTAGTTGGGAGCTGCGGGACAGAGGGTAAGGGGAAAGGGGGCATCCTTGAGGAGGGGTCAGGACTAGAGAGTGGGGGCAGCTGGAGGCATGGAAGGTCCCAGGAATCAGGGACTGACAGGAACAGATTCCTACACCCCCCCACTGGATAGAAGCTGCAGAAGCCAGAGCAGCAGCCCTGGATTGCCTAGGCCAAGGGCCCTGAGTGAGTCCCGCTGAGGATGAGGAAGAGGAGGAGGGGGTGTAGGAGGAGGAGGAGGAAGAGGAGGAGGAAGAGGAGAAAGAGGAGGAGGAAGAAGAGGAGGAGGAGGAGGAGGAGGAGGAGGAGGAGGAGGGGCAGGAGGGCAGCTGTCAGTAGGCAACGGGATTAATAGAGGCCTCCATTACGGAGGCATGTGTCCAGGCAGGCACCCACCAACCCTCAGGGGCAGCTCAGGGCACCCAGGGACTTGGTGTGGGTATCTCTGGGGCGGGGACTGTCAGTCAGTCAGCAAGACTGTGTGTCAGTGCACATGGTGGGACAGGGGCCTGGCGGACCTTGGTCCCCCGCCCTGGACTGTCAGATGCCAGCCCCATGCCCAGACACACACCAATCCGCCCATAGCCCCTTGGCCCTGCCGACCAGCACCTGCTTTGGCCTGGGGCTCTGTCTCTGGTGGCTGGCCACCACCCCTCAAGTCAAGTTCAGCATGGGGTCATGGCTGCTGGTCAACTGGATGGGCGGGGTCCCCGTGGCCTAGCAACCACAGGAGCCCTCTGTGATGTCCTAGCCCCTGGCAATCTGTGCTGGCCACACTGGCACTGGGCAGCCCAACTGCCCTGCCACTAGGTCAGGCAACAGCGCCCAGACGCCTGGGCCCTGGCACAGAGGGACGGAAGGATGGCAAGACAGTGCTGACCGACGAGGGACCTCAGGGCTGGCAGCCAAGAGAAGACAGGTGGAGGTGCGCCCGGGATCCAGGGAGCCCAGGCCAGAGCTGCCTGCATGCCTGCCGGCCTTCCTGGATGTCTGTATGCTGCCTTTGTCCAGGTAGGTTTCTCAGGTCCCCTCCAATCCTGTCCTCTCCTGTCCTCTCCTGTCCTCACCATCTTGTCCCCTCTCCTTTCCTCCGCACTTTGCTTCTCTCCTTTGTCTGTCCTCTCTTCCAGGTGTCCTGCTCACCAGCTCCAGCACTTGTGATGGTTCTCCAGTGACAGCTGTTCGCAACCCCTTCCACCCCCTGCCTGCCCCTAATGTGACCCAGCTCACAGGGTCTCCGGCTCACCCCACCCAAACCCACACGCCCCAACACATTCCCTGGTTCAGCCCCTCTGCCCTATTCAGCCAAACTGGGCCTTTGCAACCTACCTATGCATCGTTGTTTCTCCTCACCATTCAAGGAGAGATCTCCTTTTGTACTTAGCTTGGTTGACTGGTGGATGGATGGATGGATGGATGGATGGATGAATGGATGGATAGATGTATGGGTGGATGGATGGATGGATGGAAAGGTCAATGGATCGGTTTTGTAGAGGCAGATTACCATATAGGGGTACTGGAGTCCGCTGGTGTCAGATCCTTAGTCAATGTCAAATGTAAAACATTAATTCATCAATAACAAAAATGAATAAGCACCTAAATCAATAAATAAATATAAAAACTGGGTTAAAAAATACATGGCGTCTTTGCCTTTCTGCATATGGAATGCTGTGAGGATCTTAACAAGGAAAGCATTGTCCTGAGTAGCCCATTTGAAGTCGTGGAATATTTCCTTTTCCTTTTTCTTTTTTTACTTTCTATTTTCTTGATTATTCACTGGAATAAATAGACAGGAATTGAGTGGGAAGGGAAATACAGAGAGTTTGAGACACAGAGAGAGACAACTGCAGCACTTCCGCACCACTTGTAAAGATTTCCCCTGGCAGGTGCGAACCCGGGTGTTGAAGCCCAGTCCTCCTGCATTGTAACATGAGTGCTTAACTGGGTGTGGCACACCTGGTACCCTTGATGGGACACTTTTTTTTAGCAATGAAAAGAAATTCTCATGGCAAGGTAATAAATAAATGAAGAAGTAAATAAAAGTGCATTTACATTATCTCAGTGGAAACACACAGGGACATATACGTCTCTGTTACCTGTATTACTTCTTCATGTATGGATTGATTGCCTCAAGAGGTTATTGCCACAGCTGAGTGCCTACACCACGAATAATCCACAGCTCCTGCACTCCATTTGTTCCCCTTTCGCTGCCCTTGTTGCTTGGTCACTGTGGTGGTTATTGTTTTTGTTGTTGTTGTTGTTACTGACCTTGCATCTGACAGACACAAAAGGAGAGAGCAGAGGAAATACAGGGTGGGAGAGAAAGATAGAGCTCCTAAAGACCTGCTTCACCCCCTGTAAAGCGACTCCCCTGCAGGTGGCAGTCTGGGGGCCAGACCCCAAATCCTTCCACCTGTCCCCTCTATTCGTGATCGCCACAAGCCCTTAACCCTCTGACATACCGCCAAACCTCCCTGGATTTACTTTTGAAGGCAGTATCACCTGCCTCGTTTTGAATCCTCATTATCCTGAGGGTCAGTCCTGGAGACAGTGTCATGACAGGACACATGGAGATCTCTGTTATCAGAGAGCACCTGGAACAGCAGCTGGGGCTCTAGTGCCCGGGCAGGAGCAACTCCCCATCCACCTTCCACGGAGTCCACCTGCCTGCATTTTGGTCCTTTTCCCTCCAAAAAAGATTTTTCCCTTTTTTCACTTTGAAACAGGCAGGAGACAGGTTACCCAGGCAGGGGAAAAAAAATAAAAAGCCTTTTTTTTTTTTTTTTTTTTTTTTACCGAAGTGAATGATCATCTTCTGGGAAGTATAGGTTTTGAACCTGAAAACTCTGTCTGTCTGTCTCTTAGTCCACAGAAAGAGCCACTAGCCCAGCCAGATCTCACGCTCAGATGGGGTGTTTTTGCCAGTCAAAGGTCTGCACAGCACACTAGGGATTGGGCGGCCTGAGACCCAAATGTTACATTGTAGATGGACTGTTTGCAGTTCTTGCTCCCCAGGACATTGGACTGTCTCAACTCCCTCCCCTACAGCATGAAAAAAAGACTCTTTCCAACCTTGGAGCAACTGGAGTGGGGGCGAGGGGAGCTGTTTGCATGTCTGCACTGCTCATGCCCAGGTGTCTGTGGGGGTCCGTGGCAGAGGCTGTAAGGTGCTAGGGGGCAGAAGGAGACTGTTTGAGAGGCAGGCTGCAGGCAGGGGAACCAGGAGTGTGTGCAGGGCTGTGTGTGTGGGTGTGGTGGCAGGGGGTTAGGGCAGGTCCCCGTGCTGGATGGTGAGATGGCAGCTGGGCTGGCCCTGGGCCCTCAGGGCTGAAGGGCAGAAGCAGGGTGGCAGTAAAGTAGCGCAGGGAGGAACACAGTGGATGTTAGTTGGGAGCTGCGGGACAGAGGGTAAGGGGAAAGGGGGCATCCTTGAGGATGGGTCAGGACAAGAGAGTGGGGGCAGCTGGAGGCATGGAAGGTCCCAGGAATCAGGGACTGACAGGAACAGATTCCTACACCCCCCCACTGGATAGAAGCTGCAGAAGCCAGAGCAGCAGCCCTGGATTGCCTAGGCCAAGGGCCCTGAGTGAGTCCCGCTGAGGATGAGGAAGAGGAGGAGGGGGTGTAGGAGGAGGAGGAGGAAGAGGAGGAGGAAGAGGAGAAAGAGGAGGAGGAAGAAGAGGAGGAGGAGGAGGAGGAGGAGGAGGAGGAGGGGCAGGAGGGCAGCTGTCAGTAGGCAACGGGATTAATAGAGGCCTCCATTACGGAGGCATGTGTCCAGGCAGGCACCCACCAACCCTCAGGGGCAGCTCAGGGCACCCAGGGACTTGGTGTGGGTATCTCTGGGGCGGGGACTGTCAGTCAGTCAGCAAGACTGTGTGTCAGTGCACATGGTGGGACAGGGGCCTGGCGGACCTTGGTCCCCCGCCCTGGACTGTCAGATGCCAGCCCCATGCCCAGACACACACCAATCCGCCCATAGCCCCTTGGCCCTGCCGACCAGCACCTGCTTTGGCCTGGGGCTCTGTCTCTGGTGGCTGGCCACCACCCCTCAAGTCAAGTTCAGCATGGGGTCATGGCTGCTGGTCAACTGGATGGGCGGGGTCCCCGTGGCCTAGCAACCACAGGAGCCCTCTGTGATGTCCTAGCCCCTGGCAATCTGTGCTGGCCACACTGGCACTGGGCAGCCCAACTGCCCTGCCACTAGGTCAGGCAACAGCGCCCAGACGCCTGGGCCCTGGCACAGAGGGACGGAAGGATGGCAAGACAGTGCTGACCGACGAGGGACCTCAGGGCTGGCAGCCAAGAGAAGACAGGTGGAGGTGCGCCCGGGATCCAGGGAGCCCAGGCCAGAGCTGCCTGCATGCCTGCCGGCCTTCCTGGATGTCTGTATGCTGCCTTTGTCCAGGTAGGTTTCTCAGGTCCCCTCCAATCCTGTCCTCTCCTGTCCTCTCCTGTCCTCACCAACCTGTCCCCTCTCCTTTCCTCTGCACTTTGCTTCTCTCCTTTGTCTGTCCTCTCTTCCAGGTGTCCTGCTCACCAGCTCCAGCACTTGTGATGGTTCTCCAGTGACAGCTGTTCGCAACCCCTTCCACCCCCTGCCTGCCCCTAATGTGACCCAGCTCACAGGGTCTCCGGCTCACCCCACCCAAACCCACACGCCCCAACACATTCCCTGGTTCAGCCCCTCTGCCCTATTCAGCCAAACTGGGCCTTTGCAACCTACCTATGCATCGTTGTTTCTCCTCACCATTCAAGGAGAGATCTCCTTTTGTACTTAGCTTGGTTGACTGGTGGATGGATGGATGGATGGATGGATGGATGGATGAATGGATGGATAGATGTATGGGTGGATGGATGGATGGATGGAAAGGTCAATGGATCGGTTTTGTAGAGGCAGATTACCATATAGGGGTACTGGAGTCCGCTGGTGTCAGATCCTTAGTCAATGTCAAATGTAAAACATTAATTCATCAATAACAAAAATGAATAAGCACCTAAATCAATAAATAAATATAAAAACTGGGTTAAAAAATACATGGCGTCTTTGCCTTTCTGCATATGGAATGCTGTGAGGATCTTAACAAGGAAAGCATTGTCCTGAGTAGCCCATTTGAAGTCGTGGAATATTTCCTTTTCCTTTTTCTTTTTTTACTTTCTATTTTCTTGATTATTCACTGGAATAAATAGACAGGAATTGAGAGGGAAGGGAGGTAGAGAGAGTTTGAGACACAGAGAGAGACAACTGCAGCACTTCCGCACCACTTGTAAAGATTTCCCCTGGCAGGTGCGAACCCGGGTGTTGAAGCCCAGTCCTCCTGCATTGTAACATGAGTGCTTGACTGGGTGTGGCACACCTGGTACCCTTGATGGGACACTTTTTTTTAGCAATGAAAAGAAATTCTCGTGGCAAGGTAATAAATAAATGAAGAAGTAAATAAAAGTGCATTTACATTATCTCAGTGGAAACACACAGGGACATATACGTCTCTGTTACCTGTATTACTTCTTCATGTATGGATTGATTGCCTCAAGAGGTTATTGCCACAGCTGAGTGCCTACACCACGAATAATCCACAGCTCCTGCACTCCATTTGTTCCCCTTTCGCTGCCCTTGTTGCTTGGTCACTGTGGTGGTTATTGTTTTTGTTGTTGTTGTTGTTACTGACCTTGCATCTGACAGACACAAAAGGAGAGAGCAGAGGAAATACAGGGTGGGAGAGAAAGATAGAGCTCCTAAAGACCTGCTTCACCCCCTGTAAAGCGACTCCCCTGCAGGTGGCAGTCTGGGGGCCAGACCCCAAATCCTTCCACCTGTCCCCTCTATTCGTGATCGCCACAAGCCCTTAACCCTCTGACATACCGCCAAACCTCCCTGGATTTACTTTTGAAGGCAGTATCACCTGCCTCGTTTTGAATCCTCATTATCCTGAGGGTCAGTCCTGGAGACAGTGTCATGACAGGACACATGGAGATCTCTGTTATCAGAGAGCACCTGGAACAGCAGCTGGGGCTCTAGTGCCCGGGCAGGAGCAACTCCCCATCCACCTTCCACGGAGTCCACCTGCCTGCATTTTGGTCCTTTTCCCTCCAAAAAAGATTTTTCCCTTTTTTCACTTTGAAACAGGCAGGAGACAGGTTACCCAGGCAGGGGAAAAAAATAAAAAGCCTTTTTTTTTTTTTTTTTTTTTTTTTTTTACCGAAGTGAATGACCATCTTCTGGGAAGTATAGGTTTTGAACCTGAAAACTCTGTCTGTCTGTCTCTTAGTCCACAGAAAGAGCCACTAGCCCAGCCAGATCTCACGCTCAGATGGGGTGTTTTTGCCAGTCAAAGGTCTGCACAGCACACTAGGGATTGGGCGGCCTGAGACCCAAATGTTACATTGTAGATGGACTGTTTGCAGTTCTTGCTCCCCAGGACATTGGACTGTCTCAACTCCCTCCCCTACAGCATGAAAAAAAGACTCTTTCCAACCTTGGAGCAACTGGAGTGGGGGCGAGGGGAGCTGTTTGCATGTCTGCACTGCTCATGCCCAGGTGTCTGTGGGGGTCCGTGGCAGAGGCTGTAAGGTGCTAGGGGGCAGAAGGAGACTGTTTGAGAGGCAGGCTGCAGGCAGGGGAACCAGGAGTGTGTGCAGGGCTGTGTGTGTGGGTGTGGTGGCAGGGGGTTAGGGCAGGTCCCCGTGCTGGATGGTGAGATGGCAGCTGGGCTGGCCCTGGGCCCTCAGGGCTGAAGGGCAGAAGCAGGGTGGCAGTAAAGTAGCGCAGGGAGGAACACAGTGGATGTTAGTTGGGAGCTGCGGGACAGAGGGTAAGGGGAAAGGGGGCATCCTTGAGGATGGGTCAGGACAAGAGAGTGGGGGCAGCTGGAGGCATGGAAGGTCCCAGGAATCAGGGACTGACAGGAACAGATTCCTACACGCCCCCACTGGATAGAAGCTGCAGAAGCCAGAGCAGCAGCCCTGGATTGCCTAGGCCAAGGGCCCTGAGTGAGTCCCGCTGAGGATGAGGAAGAGGAGGAGGGGGTGTAGGAGGAGGAGGAGGAAGAGGAGGAGGAAGAGGAGAAAGAGGAGGAGGAAGAAGAGGAGGAGGAGGAGGAGGAGGAGGAGGGGCAGGAGGGCAGCTGTCAGTAGGCAACGGGATTAATAGAGGCCTCCATTACGGAGGCAGGTGTCCAGGCAGGCACCCACCAACCCTCAGGGGCAGCTCAGGGCACCCAGGGACTTGGTGTGGGTATCTCTGGGGCGGGGACTGTCAGTCAGTCAGCAAGACTGTGTGTCAGTGCACATGGTGGGACAGGGGCCTGGCGGACCTTGGTCCCCCGCCCTGGACTGTCAGATGCCAGCCCCATGCCCAGACACACACCAATCCGCCCATAGCCCCTTGGCCCTGCCGACCAGCACCTGCTTTGGCCTGGGGCTCTGTCTCTGGTGGCTGGCCACCACCCCTCAAGTCAAGTTCAGCATGGGGTCATGGCTGCTGGTCAACTGGATGGGCGGGGTCCCCGTGGCCTAGCAACCACAGGAGCCCTCTGTGATGTCCTAGCCCCTGGCAATCTGTGCTGGCCACACTGGCACTGGGCAGCCCAACTGCCCTGCCACTAGGTCAGGCAACAGCGCCCAGACGCCTGGGCCCTGGCACAGAGGGACGGAAGGATGGCAAGACAGTGCTGACCGACGAGGGACCTCAGGGCTGGCAGCCAAGAGAAGACAGGTGGAGGTGCGCCCGGGATCCAGGGAGCCCAGGCCAGAGCTGCCTGCATGCCTGCCGGCCTTCCTGGATGTCTGTATGCTGCCTTTGTCCAGGTAGGTTTCTCAGGTCCCCTCCAATCCTGTCCTCTCCTGTCCTCTCCTGTCCTCACCAACCTGTCCCCTCTCCTTTCCTCTGCACTTTGCTTCTCTCCTTTGTCTGTCCTCTCTTCCAGGTGTCCTGCTCACCAGCTCCAGCACTTGTGATGGTTCTCCAGTGACAGCTGTTCGCAACCCCTTCCACCCCCTGCCTGCCCCTAATGTGACCCAGCTCACAGGGTCTCCGGCTCACCCCACCCAAACCCACACGCCCCAACACATTCCCTGGTTCAGCCCCTCTGCCCTATTCAGCCAAACTGGGCCTTTGCAACCTACCTATGCATCGTTGTTTCTCCTCACCATTCAAGGAGAGATCTCCTTTTGTACTTAGCTTGGTTGACTGGTGGATGGATGGATGGATGGATGGATGGATGGATGGATGAATGGATGGATAGATGTATGGGTGGATGGATGGATGGATGGAAAGGTCAATGGATCGGTTTTGTAGAGGCAGATTACCATATAGGGGTACTGGAGTCCGCTGGTGTCAGATCCTTAGTCAATGTCAAATGTAAAACATTAATTCATCAATAACAAAAATGAATAAGCACCTAAATCAATAAATAAATATAAAAACTGGGTTAAAAAATACATGGCGTCTTTGCCTTTCTGCATATGGAATGCTGTGAGGATCTTAACAAGGAAAGCATTGTCCTGAGTAGCCCATTTGAAGTCGTGGAATATTTCCTTTTCCTTTTTCTTTTTTTACTTTCTATTTTCTTGATTATTCACTGGAATAAATAGACAGGAATTGAGAGGGAAGGGAGGTAGAGAGAGTTTGAGACACAGAGAGAGACAACTGCAGCACTTCCGCACCACTTGTAAAGATTTCCCCTGGCAGGTGCGAACCCGGGTGTTGAAGCCCAGTCCTCCTGCATTGTAACATGAGTGCTTGACTGGGTGTGGCACACCTGGTACCCTTGATGGGACACTTTTTTTTAGCAATGAAAAGAAATTCTCGTGGCAAGGTAATAAATAAATGAAGAAGTAAATAAAAGTGCATTTACATTATCTCAGTGGAAACACACAGGGACATATACGTCTCTGTTACCTGTATTACTTCTTCATGTATGGATTGATTGCCTCAAGAGGTTATTGCCACAGCTGAGTGCCTACACCACGAATAATCCACAGCTCCTGCACTCCATTTGTTCCCCTTTCGCTGCCCTTGTTGCTTGGTCACTGTGGTGGTTATTGTTTTTGTTGTTGTTGTTGTTACTGACCTTGCATCTGACAGACACAAAAGGAGAGAGCAGAGGAAATACAGGGTGGGAGAGAAAGATAGAGCTCCTAAAGACCTGCTTCACCCCCTGTAAAGCGACTCCCCTGCAGGTGGCAGTCTGGGGGCCAGACCCCAAATCCTTCCACCTGTCCCCTCTATTCGTGATCGCCACAAGCCCTTAACCCTCTGACATACCGCCAAACCTCCCTGGATTTACTTTTGAAGGCAGTATCACCTGCCTCGTTTTGAATCCTCATTATCCTGAGGGTCAGTCCTGGAGACAGTGTCATGACAGGACATGGAGGGTTTGTCTTCAGTGCTCTGGCACTGATCAACACAGGGCCAGAATTTCAGTCATTTTCTGTTAGGGTCATTCTGTCTCTCTGACTGTCTCTAGGTGCCTTCTTCACTGGGCTCTTATTGGAAGTCAGTACATGCATCGTGATCTCAGTCTTCCTGGTGTTCAAATTTTCCTTTCTTTGCCCTTTGGATTATTTAATCTCATGCATATGCCATAGTACATTGGGGAACTGAGGAGACAGCGATCCTGCTGCAGCTAACAGGCATATGTCCATCTCCAGCTGCAGCTGTCCAGGCCCTCTGTGCTTGATTCCCATTCTCCAGGGCCCTGAGGCTGACACTCAGCCTAAATGCAGCCCTCCTCCATTTCCTGCACCAAATACTTGTCCTTATTCCATGAGAGCCCAGGTCAAGAGAAGTGAAACTCTATCCCCCTGGCACACACATTGTGCTTTCCCTCTATTGGGCCAAATGTAAAGGATCTGTGGTACTGATGCCCACACCAGTGTCCAGATTTTCCACGCAAAACGGAAGCTTCCAGGGTTCTGAAAGAGGGTGTTTTGATGGCTGTGAAAAGTCTTTTCCAAGTGCCTCATGGGGTTTCAAATCCTTTTGAAACCTGAAACTCTTTCTTGTATCTAGGGAATATTCTCACCTCTGGCCAGAATGCCCTCCCAACTAGGAGCACATCTATCCTGTGGTCAGGAGGTCTGAGAGCCTGCTAGCTCCTGGAGGAATTCTGAGTATGTCCTCAGGTCCCAAGTGGTAACATGTGCTTCTAATTGCCTTTATTAGCAGCAGCCAGGCCCTCAGGTGAGGGGCGGGGCTGCGATCTCCACTGGAAACTCCAAATTCAGCCAACAGAGGTATCCATCTTCCTTTTGTCTCTCCATAGCAAGGGCCTGGGGAGTTTGTGCTTCCTGCAAGCAAAGCGACTGTGTATGGGACACTCATGGATGCCTACTTCTGGGTATCTCTCTGAGTGTGATGTGTGGACACCAGGACAACATGATCAGGGACTGTGAGGCCACAGGAGCAATTGCCTTAGAAGGACCCAAAGGGGAGGTGTAAGGGGCCGGGTTCATCCACTATTGTTTGGTCAAACACAGTTCCCATCTATGTTGGAACTCTTTCTGGGTTCTTTCTGGGCTTGTAATCTGCTTTCCACTGAGAAGTGGATTGGGAGCCTGGAGGCTGAGTTTGCAGCCAAACGTGGCTGGACAGGGCCCCTGAATTCTGCGGGGTGCCCCAGCTTACCCCATTGTCAGTGTTTGGATGATAGTGAGGCATGAGATTGAATCCGGAACTCTGGAGAGCGAGACATGAGAATCCCTTTGCAAATGCATTCTTGCTTAGCCAGAATCTGTGCTAGCTGGCTTGTCCTAACCAGCTAGGTTCTCTGGACATAAGTTGCAGGTGAGGCTGGCAACCTTGACACACATGCTCTGAGACTACTATAGGTGAGTTCTGAGCACACACAGACACACACTGACAGACAGACAGACACACACACACAAACACACACACATTACTGTCAGGTCTGGTAGTACAGCATATGGTGAAGGCTGGGGCTCTCTGGGGTCTGTGGGCAAGAGAGCTGCTGCTTAACAATCTCTACAAGCCAGGTTTGAACCTGTCATCCATGAACACAGTGTAGGAGGTTTTTGAATTCTGGTCTCTTTCCAACTCATCTATTTCTCTTCTCGCCTTCTCTGTCTCTAACTCGCACATGCTCTCACACACTCTGTCTTCACTCATTAATATTTTACTTATATACTTATTTTACTGACAGGCCCAGATATACAAAGAGAGTTACCAGAGCACTGCTGAGCTCTGGTTTGTTGTGTTGGCGATTTCACCTAGGCTCTTGGAGCCTCAGTTTGTAAGTCTTTCTGACACAAGCCATATTCTGTCTCCTCATTTCCATGCCAGTATCACTCAGAGTTTATAATAAAGATATACATACATATATGTACATATATATTTATATATATGTCATTTTTAGAATTGTCGAACTATGTGTTTGACCTTAATTCAGAATTACCACATTTATAACAGCCTAGTTTTTCAGAAATAATGGCCATATAGTTGGAGCAGCATTCAATACAAATATAAATAATAGAACCTTCCAGTAGCATTTCTAATCGTGTTTCCATTAGCATCCTTATTGTAATTATCATAGCCCAGAACTTCCCTTCTTTTTCTAGTGTAAGCTTCAATACATATGTGTTTGTTTTCTTAGTCTGGAAATCTTAATTTCCCTGGACACTGATGTGTTACGGGATTTTTGAAGCAGCCCTCTGTTTCTAAGCAGATGGTTTCTATGTTTCTGTTGTAATCAGGTCTTCTTGTGGTTTTTGTTTTTATTTATTTTTTATTTTTTCAAGTCCTCCTAGATCATCCCCATTTATTTGCATATTTATTTATTTAGTCAGGTATCACATATGGGGTCATTTCTTCTGCTTGATAGATTTTCTTGTATAATTGAAGGGAACTTTTGAAGCACAATACATTTCCTGGGGCAAATAGTACACAAATATGCAGAAGGCCTGGGTTCTCTGGGGTCTGTAGGCATTATAGCTGCTGTCTTACAATCTCTACAACCCCGGTTTGAACCTATCATGAATGAACAAATTCTAGGGGGGATTGACTTCTGGTCTATTTCAAACTCTTCTATTTCTCTTCTCGCCTTCTCTGTCTCTGACTCTCACAGGCTCTCACTCACTCTGTCTGCACTCAGTCATATTTTACTTATATCCTCATTTTATTGACAGGCCCAGATATACAAAGTGAGTTGCCAGAGCACTGCTGAGCTCTGGCTTTTTTGTTGGCTTTTTCACCTAGGCTACTTGAGCCTCAGTTTTGTAAGTCTCTTTGACTCAAGCCATATTCTGTCTCCTCATATCCATGGCAGTGTCTCTCAGACTTTATAATAAAGATATACATCCATATACATATATAAATATACATATATATATATATATCTGTCATTTTTGGAATTGTCAACCTATGTAATTGATCTTAATCAGAATTAACACATTTATAACAGCTTCCTTTTTCATTAAATTGGCCACATAGCTGGAGCAGGATTCAATACAATTATAAATAATAGAACCTTCCAGTATCATTTCTAATAGCATTTCTATCAGCATCCTTATTGAAATTATCATAGTACAGAACTTGCCTCCTTTCTCTAGTGTAAGCTTCAAGACATATGAGTTTCTTTTCATTCTCATGAAATCTTAATTTCCCTGGACTCTGAAGTGTCTCGGAATTTTTGAAGCAGCCATCTGTTTCTCAGCAGTTGGTTTCTATGTTTCTACTGTAATCAGGTCTTCTTGTGTTTTTGTTTTTATTTTTCATATTTTTCAATTCCTCCTAGATCATCCCCATTTATTTGCATATTTATTTATTTATTTAGTTCTATATAACATGAGGGGTCATTTCTTCTGCTTGATAGATATTTCTCTTATAATTGAAGGGAAGTTTACACTCACAATACATTTCCTGTGGTAAATACTACACACATATGGTGAAGGCTGGGGTTGTCTGGGGTCTGTGGACAGGAGACTGCTGCCTTACAATCTCTACAACCCAGGTTTGAACCTGTCATGTATGAACACAGTGTGGGGGGGGTTTGACTTCTGGTCTTTTTCCAAATCTTCTATTTCTCTTCTTGCCTTCTCTGTCTCTGACTCTCACAGGCTCTCACTCACTATGTCTGCACTCGTTAATATTTTACTTATATATTATTTTACTGACAGGCCCAGATATACAAAGAGAATCACCAGGGCACTGCTGAGCTCTGGCTTGTTTTGTTGGTGATTTCACCTAGGTTTCTGGAGCCTCAGCTTTGTAAGTCTCTCTGGCACAAGCCATACTCTGTCTCCTCATAGACATGCCAGTATACCTCATAGTTTATAAAAAAGAAACACATACATATATGTACATACATATATATATATCAGTCATTTTTAGAATTATTGACCTTTTATTTGATCTTAATGCAGAATTACCACATTTATAACAGCCTCTTTATTCATAAATAATTGGTCACATAGTTGCAGCAGGTTTCAATACAATTATAAATTATAAACCTTCCAGGAGCATTTCCAATAGCCTTTCTATCAGTATCCTTATTGTAATTATCATAGCACAGAACTTGCCTCGAATTTCTAGTGTAAGTTTCAATATGTATGTGTTTCTTTTCATTCACAGGAATTCTTAATTTACCTGGACACTGAATTTTCAGGGAATTTTAGAAGCAGCCCTCTGTTTCTCAGCAGACGTTTTCTATATTTCTGCTGTAATCATGTCTTCCTGTGGTTTTTGTTTTTATTTTTTATTTTTTTCAAATCCTCCTAGATCATCCCCATATATTTTCATATTTATTTATATATTAAAATTCGGAAGGCTCTTGCTGGCCGGCTAGCTTCACGGGCAGGTAACAGAGACGCGGAGACAAAGGCTGGGCAGGGAAGCTGTATTTCTTTAATCAGGAACAACGATTCATAAACTAAGACAAACTAATCACCAAACAGAACTCTGCTGCCTCTTTGCGGCGGCGCAAGCACTCTTTCTTTTACTCTCGAACTCAGGAACCCCCCAACTCTGGAACTCTGGAACTCTCTCACTCAGGTACCCTCTCTCAGGGTTCCTTGGGGCGGGGCCAATCCGGCCCGCAAAATTAACAGGACTGATCCAATTCTCTTGGCGGGGGAGGGCTAGAACAAACCAATGCAAAGCATACGACAATTCACCCTTTTCTTTTTAACTAAATGGCTACAGTATCAAGGTTGTGGGGTGAACAGAAACCTATATCGTACAGGCATTTTTTTAAAAAGAAACTGGCACAAACTAAACTTTATCAGCTTAAAAAAACATTTCTTGCGTCTGGGGGGCGTACTTTCTTTGACGGGAATTTGCATGGGGGTGGGGAAAGGCCTAGACTCCCACAGGCAGCTGGCTGCAACTTACTTACTATGAAACAAAACTTGTTATTAGCATATCTACTGCAGGATACAACGTTTCCAATAGAGAAGGAATTTGAGACTTTTACATATCAACAACGTCTTTTAAAGTTTTGTTACACCCATTCAAGATGGAGACACACCCTAGGTGTGGGTCGGAGAGGAAACCTCAGGCATGAGAATAATTAGCATAGCCATTGTGCGATCTACCATTTCTAATAAAGAAGGTAATGGAGAGTTTTACATATCAACAAGTCTATTTAACCTTTTGTTTAGACTAACTTAGTTAAAATATATTGATTGTTAACTAATTTTTACCTTAGACTTTAAATGGAAGTTAATTTTATCTTTATGAGAATTACATTGAAAACCTTTTTCATTTAACTTTGACTAGTAAGAATTTAGCCTTAAAGCTACGGTTTACCAAACTTTAAACATACACATAAACATGGTCATTAATACACAAGGAGAGAAACCTTTGTTACGAAGACATGTCATTTTAAACACGAATTTAAATCTGTACTGTCTTAGTGGTTGGCGGGGTCACCATTCGGAGGTGGCTTCCCGTGCAGCTTCACTTTTAGGAATTGCAGGTTGCGATCTCTGCACAAATCTGTGTACTCCAGACCTGCGGCTGGAGATCGCATGTGCCTAGTTTCAGCAGGGAGCCCGGGGGTCCAGGAGGCCTGGGATGGTTCCAAAATTCATAGAAAGAGGGCAGGCAGGCCAGCTTTGCAGAAGGCATGGGCCTAGGTTCCCAGGGGTGGCGGCCATGATGGGCCACCGTGGCCCTGCCCTATGGCCCTGCCATGTCTGCTGCCCTGTTTACATTGGCCGAGCAGCATGGAGAGATCACGCGTCCAGTGCCCTGCACCACACGGTGGAGAGCTGACTCCTGTGGGCTGGCCTCAGGCTCTTGCGTGTTGGCCTCGGGCTCTTGCGTGTTGGCTTCGGGCTCCAGGGGCACTTGTGTGCTGGCTTCGGCCTCCTGCGGGCTGCGGGGCTGCGGGGCTGCGGGGCTGCGGGCACAGTGCGCAGGGTTGTCTTGGCGCAGCCAGCTGGCTGGCTGTTTAACCAGGTGGAAACAGCAGCTCCACGCCTCGCCTCCCTCCCACTGGCTCTTCCCGCTGGATGTTCTGAGTTCACCCAAGTGAGTGGAAACCACAGAGTGGTCCATAGATAAATGTTCCAGAAACAGCAAAACAGTCTCGTGAAGAAAGAGCAGAGGCCTTTGGAGATCCCTTCACAAGCAGAAGAGAAGGCCATAGTGCATAGGTAGCCAAATTGTCTTTACTTATCTGAGAGATGCTCAGTTCAGGTCCACGTGGGCGCCATAACAAAAGTTCTTTTTCCTCCAGTTTGTTATAACTAAATGTTTATGGGTATGTCTCAAGTTTGGTAACACTAACTTAATGATCAGAAGTGTAACCCTACAGCTACACTTTTACCAGACAAGGTAAAAATTAATTGTTAAGGTAACTTACTATTTAGGTAAAAGTCTAAATGTTCAACGTGACTATTCATTCCCAAAACTAAACTATATAAATTTTATATACAGGACACCTTTGAAGGGCCCCCAAAGGTGCCCTGTAAACTATCTTGTGGAAATTAATCCACAACAGATCTGGCATCAATCTGGCACTGTAAACGTTAAAATCATTGTCACGAATATGTGTTAACTCTCTAAGCAATTTGAGTCTGTTTAATATACATATTTTAGCTAAAATTGGTCTCAAGATCCTGCGGTAGAGGCTGCTACAGGAGGTCACATTAGATGACCTTTAAATAAAATCATAAAAAGATTCTAAACCAATTATAATCATTGAGGTATCAACTATAACAAACCTATAACTTGTTACAAGTTCAAATTAACCACGAGAAGCAGACTGTTTGTGTTTCTTTCACAGGAATCCCGGAAAAACCATCTGAACCCCTGCACACCCTGATGTCACTCACTAGATGGCATGACTACTGTGGCACACCCCCCGAAACCCTAGATGTCACTCAACGCGATCTAAGAACCTGATACACGAACTCCAAGGACAGAACTTTCTTCATGCCTGGTTACCATTCCTGCTTCTGACCTGCTTGTTACGTGTTGGCAGTTCCAGCTAGCTATCTACAAAAGAGCAACATTCCAGCGGCTGAAGTCAGTGCATGCATCGTGAACTCTGTCTTCCTGGTGTTGAAATTTTCCTTTCTTTGCCCTTTAGATTACTTAGTCTCGTGCATATGGCATAGTACAGAGGAGAACTTAGGAGACAGCGTTCCTGCTGCAGGTAATAGGCATATGTTCAACTCCAGCTGCAGCTGTCCAGGCCCTCTGTGCTTGACTCCCATTCTCCAGGGTCCTGTGGCTGACACTCAGCCTAATTGCAGCCCTCCGCCATTTCCTGCAGCAATCCTTGTCCTTATTCCATGAGAGCCCAGGTCAAGAGAAGTGAAACTCTACCACCCTGGCACACACATTGTGCTTTCCTTCTAATGGGCCGAATGTAAAGGATCTGTGGTACTGATGGCCACACCAGTATCCAGATTTTCCATGCAAAACGGAAGCTTCCAGGGTTCAGAAAGTGGGTGTTTTGATGACTGTGAAATGTCTTTTAAAAGTGCCTCCTGGGGTTTCAAATCCTTTTAAAACCTAACGTTAGTTCTTGTATCTAGGGAATATTCTCACCTCTGGCCCGAACGCCCTCCTAACTAGGAACACAGCTATCCCAGGGTCAGGAGGTCTGCCAGCCTTCTAGCTCCTGGAGGGATTCCTGAGTATGTCATCAGGCCTCAAGTAGTAACAGGTGTTTCCAATTGCCTTTATTAGCAGCAGCCAGGACCTCAGTGGAGGGGTGGGGCTGTGATCTCCACTGGAAGCTCCTATTTCAGCCAATGGAGGCATCCATCTTCCTTTTGTCTCTCCATAACAAGGGCCTGGAGAGTTTGTGCTTCCTGCAAGCAGAGCGACTTTGTATGGGACACTCATGCATGCCTACTTCTGGGAATCTCTCTGAGTGTGATGTGTGGACACCAGGACAGCGTGATCAGGGATTGTGAGGCCACACGAGCAATTGCCTTAGCTGGACCCAAAGGGTAGGTGTAAGGGGCTGGGTTCATCCACTATTGTTTGGTCAAACACAGTTCCCATCTATGTTGAAACACAGCTCTTTCTGGGTTCATTCTGGCCTTGTAATCTGCTGCCCTGAGCAGTGGACTGAGAGTCTGGAGGCTGAGTAGGTATCCAAACGTGAGTGGACAGGCTCCTACCCTTGAATTCTGATGGGTGCCCCAGCTTACCCTGTTGGAAGTGTTTTGATGATAGTGAGGCATGAGACTGAATCGGGAACTCAGGAGAGGAGACATGAGAGTCCCTTTGCATGTGCATTCTTGCTTAGCCAGAATCTGGGCTATCTGGCTTGCCCTGACCAGCTAGTATCTCTGTACATAAGTTGCAGGTGAGGCTGGCTACCTTCCCACCCAGGCTATGAGACTACTATAGGTGATCTGTGAACTCTGAGGACACAAAGACACAGACAGACAGACAGACACACACAAACACATTACTGTCAGGTCTGGTAGTGCAGCATATGATGAAGGCTGGGGCTGTCTGGGGTCTGTGGGCATGAGTGGTGCTGCATTACAATCTCTACAAGCCAGCTTTGAACCTGTCATCTATGAACACAGTGTAGGAGGTTTTTGAATTCTCATCTTTAAAGCAGAAGTGGATGGTGGGCAGGCCTTCTAGAGGCTGCCCAATGAGCGTGCTCCAGAGCCGTGTGGGCGGTGCTCAAGGTTTCTGGCCAATCACTGACTAGGGGCCTTGACACTCCTGTGCGTGTCCTAGAACACAGGCCAATGATATTGCTGGCAGGGGTTCTGGGCGTGGCCTAGGCCTCTGGCATATCAGAGCATGGCTGGTGCCCTGTCTGCGGGCCTTCTGAAGTAAGCCCGAAAATGGGAGCTCAGAGTTGGCCTCAAAAGGCTGGGCGTGCTTCCAGGAAGTGCGAAGCAGGGTTCACCCAGGGCCATGAATATCAGAAGCTGTCCAGTGTGCATGTGTATAACTCCATATGTGCCGGTGCCACTGTGTATGTGTGCGTGTGTGTAACTGTGAGAGTGTGTGTGTGTGTATGAGGGAGGGGGAGAGAGAGAGAACAACAGAATCACTGTGGTACAGGTGATTTTGTGCAAAACACTTGGCACATTCTGATTTACAGCTCAATATTGACACCATTGTAGCTCTCCTTGGCCCTTGGTCACTTTTATTCTTTTCAGATGTAAAGACACTGAAGAGGGAGAGGTTTTTGCCCTGAGGGTTACACTGGGAACTAGCAGCTGCCATGTGTGTGTTGCCAGACTAGGAAACTTGTGGTGCCTGTCCATGTGGAGAGTCTCCTGGATGAGTTCCTAATCAAGCCTTTTTCGCTAGGTCCCTTTGGATCTGCATATAGCTAATGATTTGGAGATTTTACTCCTTTGGAAAATTTTTTTCCTGATGCACAGTTTCTCTCCTGGTTTTAGCAATCAATTGTCTGAATGTCATATCGCATCCATTGTAGAGAATGAATATATCAGTGTCTTGCTCTCTTTCTCACTCTCTCTCTTTATATATATATATGTATATATATATATACATGCATGTATATATATATATATATATATAATGTATAGATCTGAAAATATATTTTAGCTAGATACCTGCACAGCTCTGTATTTGGGTAGTAATGCTGATACACCTTGCCCTTCTTAGCCACAGTCATGAGCGACATCTCATAGAGCCATTGTTTATCTCTTGTCACTTTACACATCTCTCTCGCATAAACTACAGCTGCCAAATCATCTACTTCCCTCTTGCTCTTATTGTCCACCAAGTCCTATCCCAAAAGTGTAAATCAAAGAAGAAATAGACATAGTGCAGTTCCCTGCACACAGGAGAGGCTGAGGGTGGACCGGGGAGATGAAATATGCCAGCCTGAATATGGCTGGTGCATCACTAAAACTACTTCCAATTAGGAGAGGCAGGGGAAGTTTTGTTGAGTGGGCTGCTGGCCAAGTGTTGCTTCTCAGAGTGGCTAAGACCTAGATGTTCTAAGTATAAACTTTCCTCACAAACATAAAATTACAATGCCACTTGTAAGAAGTATGCATGGGAATGGAGGGATTCTCTTCAGTGCTCTGGCACTGATCAACACAGGGCCAGAATTTCAGTCCTTTTGTGTCACTGTCATTCTGTCTCTCTGACTGTCTCTATGTGCCTTCTTAACTGGATCCTTCCTGGAAGTCAGTGCATGCATTGTGAACTCGGTCTTCCTGGTGTTGAAATTTTCCTTTCTTTGCCCTTTGGATTACTTAGTCTTGTGTATATGGCATAGTACAGAGGGGGAACTTAGGAGACACCGTACCTGCTGCAGGTAACAGGCATATGTCCATCTCCAGCTGCAGCTGTCCAGGCCCTCTGTGCTTGACTCCCATTCTCCAAGGCCCTGTGGCTGACACTCAGCCTAAATGCAGACCTCCACAATTTCCTGCACCACATCCTTGTCCTAATTCCATGAGAGCCCAGTTCAAGAGAAGTGAAACTCTACCACCATTGCACACACATTGTGCTTTCCTTCTATTGGGCCGAATGTAAAGGATCTGTGGGACTGATGGCCACACCAGTGTCCAGATTTTCCATGCAAAACGTAAGCTTCCAGGTTCAGAAAGAGGGTGTTTTGCTGGCTTTGAAATGACTTTTCCAAGTGCCTCCTGGAGTTTCAAATCCTTTTGAAACCTGTAGTTTGTTCTTGTATCTAGGGAATGTTCTCACCTCTGGCCGGAAGGCCCTCCCAACTAGGAGCACAGCTATCCAGGGGTCAGGAGGTCTGCAAGCCTGCTAGCTCTTGGAGGGATTCCTGAGTATGTCCTCAGGCCTCAAGTGGCAAGAGGTGTTTCCAATTGCCTTTATTATCAGCAGCCAGGCCCTCAGGTTAGGGGCGGGGATGTGATCTCCTCTGGAAGGTCCGAATTCAGCCAATGTAGGCATCCATCTTAATTTTGTCTCTCCATAACAATGGCCCAGGGAGTTTGTGCTTCCTGCAAGCAGAGCGACTTTGTTTGTGACACTCATGCATGCCTACTTCTGGGAATCTCTCTGAGTGTGATGTGTGGACACCAGGACACCATGATCAGGGATTGTGAGGCCAGAGGAGCAATTGCCTTAGCTGGACCCAAAGGGTAGGTGTGAGGGTCCGGGTTCATCCACTATTGTTTGGCCAAACACAGTTCCCATCTATGTTGAAACACAGCTCTCTCTGGGTTCATTCTGGGCTTGTAATCTGCTGCCCTGATCAGTGGACTGAGAATCTAGAGGCTGAGTAGGCAGCCAAATGAGACTGGACAGGCTCCAGCCCCTGAATTCTGAGGGGTGCCCCAGCTTCCCCCATTGGCAGTGTTTGGATGATAGTGAGGCATGAGATTGAATCAGGAACTCAGGAGAGGGAGACATGAGAGTCCCTTTGCATGTGCATTCCTGCTTAGCCAGAATCTGGGCTAGCTGGCTTGCCCTGACCAGCTAGGTTCTCTGTACATAAGTTGCAGGAGAGGCTGGCTACCTTCCCACCCATGCTCTGAGACTACTATAGGTGAGTTCTGAGCACACACAGACACAGACAGACAGACTGACACACACACACACACACACACACACACACACATTACTGTCAGTTCTGGTAGTACAGCATATGGTGAAGGCTGGGGCTGTCTGGGGTCAGTGGGCATGATAACTGCTGCCTTACAATCTCTACAAGCCAGCTTTGAACCTGTCATCAATGAACACAGTGTAGGAGGTTTTTGAATCTCATCTCTTTCCAGCAGAAGTGGCTGGTGGGCGGGCCTTCCAGAGGCTGCACAATGAGCATGCTGCAGGGCCGTGTGGGCGGTGCTCAAATTTGCTGGACAATCACTGACTTTGGGCATTGACACTACTAGGTTTGTCCTAGCACACTGGCCAATGATATTGCTGGCAGGGGTTCTGGGCGTGGCCTAGGCCTCTGACATATCAGAGCGTGGCTGGTGCCCTGTTTGCGGGCTTTCTGAAGTAAGCCCGACAATGGGAGCTCCGAGCTGGCATTAAAAGGCTGGGCGTGCTTCCAGGAAGTGCGAAGCAGGGTTCACCCAGGGCCCTGCCTTACAGAAGCTGTCCAATGTGCATGTGTATAACTCCGTTTGTGCCTGTGCCTCTGTGGATGTGTGCGTGTGTGTAACTCAGAGAGTGTTTGTTTGTGTGTGTTTGTGTGTGTGTGTGAGGGAGGTAGAGAGAGAGAGAACAACAGAATCACTGTGGCACAGGTGATTTTGTGCAAAACTCTTTGCTCATTCTGATTTACAGCTCAATATTGACACCATTCTAGCTCTCCTTGGCCCTTGGTCACTTTTCTTATTATCAGATGTAAAGACACTGAAGAGGGAGAGGGTTTTGCCCTGAGGCTTGCACTGGGAACTAGCAGCTGCCCTGTGTGTGTTGCCAGACTAGGAAACTTGTGGTGCCTGTCCATGTGGAGAGTATCCAGGATGAGTTCCTTCTCAAGCCTTTCTAGCCAGGTCCCGTTAGAGCTGCATATAACTAATGATTTGGAGATTTTACTCCCTTGGACAATTTTTTTTCCCGATGCACAGTTTCTCTCCAGGTTTTAGTAATCACCTGCACAGCTCTGGATTTGGGTAGTAATGTGGATACACCTGGCCCTTCAGAGCCACAGTCATGAGAGATATCTCAACAGCCATTTGTTTTCCTCTTGTCACTCTACAAATCTCTCTCAGCACAAACTACAGCTGCCAAATCATCTACTTCCCTCTTGCTCTTTTTGTCCACCGAGACCTATCCTAAAACTGTAAATCAAACAAGAAATATACATAGTTCAGTTCGCTGCACACAGGACAGGCTGAGGCTGGAATGGGGAGATGAAATACGCCAGCCTGCATTTGGCTGGATCATCACTAAAACTACTTCCAATTTGGAGAGCCAAGGGCAGTTTTGGAGAGTGGACTAAAGGCCAAGGGTGGCTTCTCAGAGTGGGCTAAGACCTAGATGTTCTAAGTGTAAACTTTCCTCACAAACATAAAATAACAATGCCACTTGTAAGAAGTATGCATGAGCATGGAGGGTTTGTCTTCAGTGCTCTGGCACTGATCAACACAGGGCCTGAATTTATGTCCTTTTCAGTCACTGTCATACTGTCTCTCTGACTCTCTCTAAGTGCCTTCTTCCCTGGACCCTTCGTGGAAGTCAGTGCATGCATCGTGAACTCGGTCTTCCTGGTGTTGAAATTTTCCTTTCTTTCCCCTTTGGATTATTTAATCTCGTGCATATGGCGTAGTACAGAGGAGAACTTAGATGACAGCTTTCCTGCTGCAGGTAACAGGCATATGTCCATCTCCAGCTGCAGCTGTCCTGGCCGTCTGAGCTTGACTCCCATTCTCCAGGGCCCTGTGGCTGACACTCAGCCTAAATGCCGCCCTCCTCAATTTCCTGCACAACATTCTTGTCCATATTTCCAAGAGGGCCCAGGTCAAGAGAAGTGAAACTCTACCACCCTGGCACACACTTTGTTTTTTTCCCTCTATTGAGCCGAATGTAAAGGATCTGTGGTACTGATGGCAACACCAATGTCCAGATTTTCCATGCAAAACAGAAGCTTCCAGAATTCAGAAAGAGGGTGCTTTGATGGCTGTGAAATGTCTTTTCCAAGTGCCTCCTGGGTTTTCAAATCCTTTTGAAACCTGAATTATGTTTTTGCATCTAGGGAATATTCTCACCTCTGGCCCGAAGGCCCTCCCAACTAGGAGCACATCTATCCAGGGGTCAGGAGGTCTGCCAGCCTGCTAGCTCCTGGAGGGATTCCTGAGTATGTCCTCTGGCCCCAAGTGGTAACAGGTGTTTCCAATTGCCTTCATTAGCAGCAGCCAGGTCCTCAGGTGAAGGGCGGGGCTGTGATCTCCACTGGAAGCTCCTAAGTCAGCCAATGGAGGCATCCATCTTCCTTTTGTCTCTCCATACCAAGGGCCTGGGGAGTTTGTGCTTCCTGCAAGCAGAGCGATTTTGTATGGGACACTCATGCATGCCTACTTCTGGGAATCTCTCTGAGTGTGATGTGTGGACACCAGGACACCATGATCAGGGATTGTGAGGCCACAGGAGCAATTGCTTTAGCCAGACCCAAAGGGTAGGTGTAAGGGGCCGGGTTCATCCACTATTGTTTGGTCAAACACAGTTCCCTTCTATGTTGAAACACAGCTCTTTCTGGGTTCTTTCTGGGCTTATAATCAGCTGCCAGGAGCAGTGGAATGAGAGTCTGGAGGCTGAGAAGGTAGCCAAACATGACTGGACAGGCTCCTGCCCTTGAATTCTGTGGGGTGCCCCAGCTTACCCTGTTGGCAGTGTTTGGATGATAGTGAGGAATGAGATTGAATCGGCAACTCAGGAGAGGGAGACATGAGAGTCCCTTTGCATGTGCATTCTTGCTGAGCCAGAATCTGGGCTTCTGGCTTGCCCTCACCAGCTAGGTTCTCTGTACATAAGTTGCAGGTGAGGCTGGCTACCTTCGCACCCATGCTCTGAGACTACTATAGGTGAGTTCTGAGCACACACAGACACAGACAGACAGACAGACAGACACACACACACATTATTGTTAGGTCTGGTAGTACAGCATATGGTGAAGGCTGGGGCTGTCTGTGGTTTGTGGGCATGAGAGCTGCTGCCTTAAAATCTCTACAAGCCAGCTTTGAACCTGTCATCAATGAACACAGTGTAGGAGGTTTTTGAATTCTCATATCTTTCCAGCAGAAGTGGCTGGATGGAGGGCCTTCCAGAGCCTGCCCAATGAGCGTGCTGCAGGGCCGGGTGGGGGTGCTCAAGGTTGCTGGCCAATCACTGACTAGGGGCCTTGACACTCCTGTGCGTGTCCTAGAACACAGGCCAATGATATTGCTGTCAGGGTTTCTGGCCGTGGCCTAGGCCTCTGGCATATCAGAGCATGGCTGGTGCCCTGTCCGTGGGCCTTCTGAAGTATGCCTGACAATGGGAGCTCAGAGCTGGACTTAAAAGGCTGGGCGTGCTTCCAGCAAGTGCGAAGCAGGGTTCACCCAGGGCCCTGCCTTGCAGAAGCTGTCCAGTGTGCATGTGTATAACTCCCTTTGTGCCTGTGCCTCTGTGGATGTGTGCGTGTGTGTAACTGTGAGAGTGTGTGTTTGTGTGTGTGTGTGGGAGGGAGGGAGAGAAAGAACAATAGAATCACTGTGGCACAGGTGATTTTGTGCAAAACACTTGGCACATTCTGATTTACAGCTCAATATTGACACCATTGTAGCTCTCCTTGGCCCTTGGTCACTTTTCTTATTTTCAGATGTAAAGACACTGAAGAGGGAGAGGTTTTTGCCCTGAGGATTGCACTGGGAACTAGCAACTGCCTTGTGTGTTTTGCCAGACTAGGAAACTTGTGGTGCCTGTCCATGTGGAGAGTGTCCTGGACGAATTCCTTCTCGAGCCTTTTTCGCTAGGTCCCATTGGAGCTGCATATAGCTAATGATTTGGAGATTTTACTCCTTTGGACAATTCTTTTCCTGATGCACAGTTTGTCTCCAGGTTTTAGCAATCAATTGTCTGAATGTCATATCGCATCCATTGTAGAAAATGAGTACATCAGTGTCTTGCTCTCTCCCTCTCTGTCTCTGACTATATATACATATATGTAACATGTAGAGATCTGAAAAAATTTTAACTAGAGACCTGCACAGCTCTGCATTAGGGTATTAATGCGGATACACCTGGCCCTCTGAGCCACAGTCATGAGAGACATCTCACAGAGCCATTCGTATACCTCTTATCACACTACAAATCTCAGCACAAACTACCGTTGCCAAATCATCTACTTCCATCTTGCTCTTTTTGTCCACTGAGACCTATCCCAAAACTGTAAATCAAAGAAGAAATAGACATAGTGCAGTTCCCTGTACAGAGGACAGTCTGAGGCTGGACCAGGGAGATGCAATACCCCTGCCTGCATCTTGGGTGGAGCATCACTAAGTCTACTTCCTAATTAAAGAGGCAAGGGCAGTTTTGGAGAGTGGCATGAAGACCAAGTGTTGCTTCTCAGAGTGGGCTAAGACCTAGATGTTCTAAGTGTAACCTTTCCTCACAAACATAAAATAACTAAGCCACTTGTAAGAAGTATGCATGGGCATGGAGGGTTTATCTTCAGTGCTCTGGCACTGATCAACACAGGGCCAGAATTTCAGTCCTTTTCTATCACTGTCATTCTGTCTCTCTGACTGTCTCTACATGCCTACTTCACTGGGCCCTTATTGGATGTCAGTGCATGCATTGTGATCTCGGACTTCCTGGTCTTGAAATTTTCCTTTCTTTGCCCTTTGGATAATTTAGTCTCCTGCATGTGGTGTAGTACATTGGGGAAATGAGGAGACAGCAACACTACTGCAGGTAACAGGCATACGTCCATCTCCAGCTTCAGCTTTCCAGGCCCTCTGTGCTTGACTCCCATTCTCCAGGACCCTGTGGCTGACACTCAGCCTAAATGCAGCCCTCCTCAATTTCCTGCACCGCATCCTTGTACTTATTTAATGAAAGCCCAGGTGAAAAGAAGTGAAACTCTATCCCCTTGGCACACACATTGTGCTTTCCCTCTGTTGGGCTGAATGTAAAGGATGTGTGGTACTGATGGCCACACCAGTGTCCAGATTTTCCACGCAAAACGGAAGCTTCCAGGGTTCTGAAAGAGGGTGTTTTGATGGCTGTGAAATGTCTTTTCCAATTGCCTCCTGGGGTTTCAAATCCTTTTGAAACCTGAAGTTCTTTCTTGTATGTAGGCACTATTCTCACCTCTGGCCTGAAGGCCCTCCAAACTAGGAGCACAGCTATCCCGGGGTCAGGAGGTCTGCCAGCCTACTAGCTCCTGGAGGGATTCCTGAGTATGTCCTCAGGTCCCAAGTGGTAACAAGTGTTTCCAATTGCCTTTATTAGCAGCTGCCAGACCCTCAGGTGATGGGCGGGGCTGTGATCTCCACTGGAAACTCCTAATTCAGCCAATGGAGGCATCCATCTTCCTTTTATCTTTCCATAGCCAGGGCCCAGTGAGTTTGTGCTTCCTGCAAGCAGAGCGACTTTGTATGGGACACTCATGGATGACTACTTCTCGGAATCTCTCTGATTGTGATGTGTGGACACCAGGACACTATGATCAGTGATTGTGAGGAAACAGGTGAAATTGCCTTACCTGGACCCAAAGGGGAGGTGTAAGGGGCCGGGTTCATTCACTATTGTTTGGTCAATCAGAGTTCCCATCTATGTTGAAACTCTTTCTGGGTTCTTTCTGGGCTTGTAATCTGCTGTCCACTGAGAAGTGGACTGGCAGCCTGGAGGCTGAGTATGCAGCCAAACGTGACTGGACAGGTTCCTGCCCCTGAATTCTGAGGGGTGCCCCAGCTTCCCACGTTGGCAGTGTTTGAATGAAGTGAGGCATGAGATTGAATAGGGAACTCAGGAGAGCGAGACATGAGAGTCCCTTTGCATATGCATTCTTTCTTAGGCAGAATCTGGGCTATCTGGCTTTCCGTAACCAGCTAGGTTCTCTGTACATAAGTCTCTGGTGAGGCAGGATACCTTACCACCCATGCTCTTAGACTACTATAGGTGAGTTCTGAGCACACACAGACACACACTGACAGACACACACACACACACACACACACACACACATTACTGTCAGTTCTGATAGTACAGCATATGGTGAAGGCTGGGGCTGTCTGGGGTCGGTGAGCATGAGAGTTGCTGCCCTAAAATCTCTACAAGCCAGTTTTGAACCTGTCATCAATGAAGACAGTGTAGGAGGTTTTTGAATTCTGGTCTCTTTCCAACTCATCTATTTCTCTTCTCGCCTTCTCTGTCTCTAACTCTCACATGCTCTCACACACTCTGTCTTCACTCATTAATATTTTACTTATATACTTATTTTACTGACAGGCCCAGGTATACAAAGAGAGTTACCAGAGCACTGCTGAGCTTTGGATTTTTTGTTGGTGTTTTCATCAAGGCTACTTGAGCCTCAGCTTTGTAATTCTCGCTGACACAAGCCATATTCTGTCTCCTCATATCAATGGCAGTATCTCTCAGACTTTATAATAAAGACATACATATATATATATATATATATATATATATATATATATATATATATATATGCCATTTTGTAATTATCAACCTATGTAATTGATCTAAATCAGAATTAACACATTTATAACAGCTTCCTTTTTCATTAATAATTGGTCACATAGCTGGAGCAGGACTCAATACAATTATAAATAATAGAACCTTCCAGTAGCAATTCTAATAGCATTTCTATCAGCATCCTTATTGTAATTATCATAGTACAGAACTCACCTCCTTTCTCTAACGTAAGCTTCAAAACATATGAGTTTCTTTTCATTCTCCTGAAATCTTAATTTCCCTGGACTCTGAAGTGTCTCAAAATTTTTGAAGCTGCCCTCTGTTTCTCAGCAGATGGTTTCCATTTTCTGCTGTAATCAGGTCTTCTTGTGCTTTTTGTTTTTATTTTTCATTCTTTTCAAAGCCTCCTAGATCATCCCCATTTATTTACATATTTATTTATTTATTTAGTCCTATATTACATGAGGGGTCATTTCTTCTGCTTGATAGATTTTTCTCTTATAATTGAAGGGAAGTTTACACTCACAATACATTTCCTGTCATAAATACTACACACATATGGTGAAGGCTGGGGTGGTCTGGGGTCTGTGGACATGAGACTGCTGCATTACAATCTCTACAACGCAGGTTTGAACCTGTCATCAATGAACACAGTGTGGGAGGTTTTTGACTTCTGGTGTCTTTCCAACTCTTCTATTTCACTTCTTGCCTTCTCTGTCTCTGAGTCTCACATGCTCTCACTCACTCTGTCTGCACTCATTAATATTTTACTTATATATTATTTTACTGACAGGCCCAGATATACAAAGAGAGTCACCAGGGCACTGCTGAGCTCTAGCTTGTTTTGTTGGCGATTTCACCTAGGTTTCTGGAGCCTCAGCTTTGTAAGTCTCTATGTCACAAAACATGCTCTGTCTCCTCATAGCCATGCCAGTATACCTCATAGTTTATAATAAACACATACATATATGTACATATATATACATATATATATATCAGTCATTTTTAGAATTGTTGACCTTTTTATTTGATCTTAATGCAGAATTACCACATTTATAACAGCCTCCTTATTCACAAATAATTGGTCACATAGTTGGAGCAGTATTCACTACAATTATAAATTATAAACCTTCCAGGAGCATTTCAAATAGCCTTTCTATCAGTATCCTTATTGTAATTATCATAGTACAGAACTTGCCTCCTTTCTCTAGTGTAAGTTTCAATATGTATGTGTTTCTTTTCATTCACAGGAATTCTTAATTTGCCTGGACCCTGAAGTGTCAGGGAATTTTTGAAGCATCCCTCTGTTTCTCAGCAGACGTTTTCCATATTTTTGCTGAAATCAGGTCTTCCTGTGGTTTTTGTTTTTATTTTTTATTTTTTTAAATGCTCCTCGATCATCCCCAGATATTTTCATATTTATTTATATATTTAGTCCAATAGCACATGAGGGGTCATTTCTTCTGCCTGATAGATTTTCTCTTATAATTTAAGGGAACTTTTGACACACAATAAATTTACTTTTGCAGATACTACACACTACTCCAACTACTACTGCACTGTTTTTGACAGTGACATCCAATGCAGAATGGATTAGTATTGCATGTCTCTAAAGAATGTTCCCTATTTAACCTACAATGTTTTTAACCTAACAAATATTTATTCTGTTCTTTCTTGGGGGAGGAATGGTTTACAGTCAACAGTTACATGTAATAGTGGGCACGGGGGTAATTTTTGCCACTTTCCCTGTGTTTCTGTACATCATTTATAGTTTTCTTATTGAGGAGAAAGAAACAGTCATAAATTGAGAGAGCAGGGTCCAAGCAGGAAGAGAGACAGAGAGACAGCTGCAGCTCTGATTTGCCAGTAGCTCAGCTTTTCCCTAGCTTGGTTAGTGGTGACCAGGGGCTCAAAATGTGGTCCTGGGCTTCCACATAGTACTCTGGCATTCTTGCTTAGCCAGAATCTGGGCTAGATTTCTTGCCCTGACAAGCTAGATTCTCTGTACACAAGTTGCAGGTGAGACTGGCAACCTTGACACCCATGCTCCGAGACTACTACAGGTGAGCTCTGAGCACACACAGACATACACATTACTGTCAGGCATGGTAGTACAGCATATGGTGAAGGCTTTCTGGGGTCTGTGGGCGTGATCTACTGCCTTACAATCAATACAATCCAGGTATAAACCTGTCATCAATGAACACAGTGTAGGAGGTTATTGAATTCTGGTCTCTTTCCAACTCATCTATTTCTCAAGTGCCCCAAGTGGTAGCAGGTGTTTCCAATTGCCTTTATTAGCAGCAGCCATGCCCTCAGGTGAGGGGCAGGGCTGTGATCTCCACTGGAAGCTCCTGATTTAGCCAACGGAGGCATCCATCTTCTTTTTGTCTCTCCATAGGAAGGGCTCACGGAGTTTGTGCTTCCTGCAAGCAGAGCAACTTTGTATGGGACACTCATGCATGCCTACTTCTGGGAATCTCTCTGAATGTGATGAGTGGACACCAGGACACTATGATTAGGGATTGTGAGGCCACAGCAGCAATTGCCTTTGCCACACCCTAATGGTAGGTCTAAGGGGCCGGGTTCATCCACTATTGTTTGGTCAAACACAGTTCCCATCTATGTTGAAACACAGGTGTCTCTGGGTTCTTTCCAGGCTAGTAATCATCTGCCCTGAGCAGTGGACTGAGAGCCTGGAGGCTGAGTAGGCAGCCAAATATGACTGGACACCCTGAATTCTAAGGGGTGCCCCAGCTACCCCTTTGGAAGTGTTTGCATGATAGTGAGGCATGGAATTGAATGGGGAACTCAGGAGAGCGAGACATGAGAGTCCCTTTGGATATGCATTCTTGCTTAGCCAGAATCTGGGCTAGCTGGCTTGCCCTGTCCAGCTAGGTTCTCTGTACATAAGTTGAAGGTGAGGCTGGCTACCTTGACACCCATGCTGTGAGACTACTATAGTTGAGCTTAGAGAACACACAGATACACACAGACAGACAGACAGACACACACACACACACACACACACACACACACACATTAATGTCAGGTCTGGTAGTATAGCATATGGTGAAGGCTGGGGCTGTCTGGGTTCTGTGGGCATGAGAGCTACTGCCTTACAATCTCTAAAAGCTAGGTTTAAACCTGTCATCAATGAACACAGTGTAGGAGGTTTTTGAATTCTGGTCTCTTTCCAACTCATCTATTTCTCTTCTCGCCTTCTCTGTCTCTAACTCTCACATGCTGTCATACACTCTGTCTTCACTCATTTATATTTTACTTATATACTTATTTTACTGACAGGCCCAGATATACAAAGAGAGTTACCAGAGCACTGCTGAGCTCTGGTTTGTTGTGTTGGCGATTTCTCCTAGGCTACTAGAGCCTCAGTTTGTAAGTCTTTCTGACACAAGCCATATTCTGTCTCCTCATTTCCATGCCAGTATCACTCAGAGTTTATAATAAAGATATACATATATATACATATATATACATATATATGCATATATATACATATATATATGTCATTTTTAGAATTGTTGACCTATGTATTTGACCTTAATTCAGAATTACACATTTATAACAGCCTAGTTTTTCAGATATAATTGGCCACATAATTGGAGCAGGATTCAATACAATCATAAATAATAGAACCTTCCAGTAGCATTTCTAATCGTGTTTCTATCACCATCCTTATTGTAATTATCATAGCCCAGAACTTCCCTCCTTTTTCTATTGTAAGCTTCAATAGGTATGTGTTTTTCTTTTTCCGGAAATCTTAATTTCCTTGGACCCTGAAGTGTTAGGGAATTTTTGAAGCAGCCCTCTGTTTCTCAGCAGATGGTTTCTATGTTTCTGCTGTAATCAGGTCTTCTTGTGGTTTTTGTTTTCATTATTATTTTTTATTTTTTCAAGTCCTCCTAAGTCATCCCCATTTATTTTCATAGTTATTTACTTGGTCAGGTATAACATGAGGGTCATTTCTTCTGCCTGGTAGATTTTCTCTTATAATTGAAGGGAACTTTGGACACACAACATTTCCTTTTGCAGATACTACACACTATTACAACTACTACTGCACTGTTTTTAACAGTGACATCCAGTGCACAATGGATTAGTATTTCATGACTCAAAGAATGTTCCCTATTTAACCTACAATGTTTTTAACCTCACAAATATTTATTCTGTTCTTTCTTGGGGAATGAATGGTTTACAGTCAACAGTTACATGTAATAGTGGCTATGGGGGTAATTTTTCCTACTTTCCCTGTATTTCTGTACGTCATTTGTGACTTTCCTATTGAGAAGAAACAGTCATAAATTGAGAGAGCAGGGCCCAAGCAGGAAAAGAGAGAGACAGCTGCAGATCTGATTTGCCACTAGCCCAGCTTTTCCCAGGGGATCAAAATGGGTTCTTGGGCTTCCATATAGTTCTCTGGCATTCTTGCTTAGCCAGAAAATGGGCTAGCTGGCTTGCCCTAACCAGCTAGGTTTTCTGTACATAAGTTGCAGGTGAGGCTGGCTACCTTGACACCCACGGTCTGAGACTACTACAGGTGAGCTCTGAGCACACACAGACACACACAGAAAGACACACACACACACACACACACACACACACACACACACAAACACACACATACACATTACTGTCAGGTCTGGTAGTACAGTATATGGTGAAGACTGGAGCTGTCTGGGGTCTGTGGGCATGACAGCTGCTGCCTTAAAATCTCTACAAGCCAGGTTTGAACCTGTCATCAGTGAACACAGTGTAGGAGGTTTTTGAATTCTGGTCTCTTTCCAATTCATCTACTTCTTTTCTCACCTTCTCTAACTCGAATATTCTCTGGCTAGCTGGGGGCGTGTCCCTGGGACAACAGGCCAATCAGAGTCGAGCTGATGTGGCTGGTGGCCGGGCCTTCCAGAGTCTGCCCAGTGAGCATAACCAAGGCCTTGGTGGTGGTGCTCAAGACCACTGGCCAATCAAACACTAGGAGCGCAGACCTTCCTGGGCATGTCCAAGCACACTGGCCAATGAGATTGCTGGCAGGGGTTCTGGGCGTGGCCTAGGCCTCTGGCCTATCAGAGCATGGCTGGCTCCCTATGGGCAGGCCTTTTGAAGGAAGCCCGACTATGGGAGCTCAGAGCTGGCCTTAAAAGGCTGGGCGAGCTTGCAGGAAGTGCGAAGCAGGGTTCAGCCCACGGCCCTGCATTGCAGAAGCTGTCCAGTGTGCAGGTGTATAACTCCATTTCTGCCTGTGCATCTGTGGATGTGTGCGTGTGTGTGACTCTGAGAGTGTGTGTTTGTGTGTGTTTGTGTGTGTGTGTGTGAGGGAGGGAGAGACAGAAAACAACAGGATCACTGTGGCACAGGTCATTTTGTGCAAAACACTTGGCACATTCTGATTTACAGCTCAATATTGACACCATTGTAGCTCTCCTTGGCCCTTGGTCACTTTTCTTCTTTTCAGATGTAAAGACACAGAAGAGGGAGAGGTTTTGCCCTAAGCCCGCACTGGGAACTAGCAGCTGCCCTGTGTGTGTGCCAGACTAGGAAACTTGTGGTGCCTGTCCATGTGGAGAGTCTCCTGGATGAGTTCCTTCTCGAGCCTATTTCGCTCGGTACCATGGGAGCTGCATACAGCTAATGATTTTGAGATTTTACTCCTTTGGACAATTCTTTTCCTGATGCACAGTTTCTCTCCAGGTTTTAGCAATCAACTGTTTGAATGTCATATCGAATCCATTATAGAAAATGAATACATCAGTCTCTCTCTCTCTCTCTCTCTCTCTCTCTATATATATATATATATATATATATATATATATATATATATATGTAGAGGTCTGAAAATATTTTTTGCTAGAGCCACAGTCATGAGAGACATTTCACAGAGCCATTCCTATACGTCTTATCAGTCTACAAATCTCTCTCAGCACAAACTACCGCTGCCAAATGATCTACTTCCCTCTTGCTCTTTTTCTCCACCAAGTCCTATCCCAAAACTGTAAGTCAAAGAATAAATAAACATAGTGAAGTTCCCTGCACACAGGACAGGCTGAGGCTGGACCAGGGAGATGCAATACGCCAGCCTGCTTCTTGGCTGGAGCCTCACTAAGACAACTTCCAATTTGGAGAGGTGAGAGCAGTTTTGGAGAGTTGGCTGCAGGCCAAGTGTTGCTTCTCAGAGTGGGGTAAGACCTAGATGTTCTAAGTGTAACCTTTCCTCACAAATATAAAATAACAATGCCTCTTGTAAGAAGTGTGCATGGGCATGGAGGATTTCTCTTCAGTGCTCTGGCACTGATCAACACAGGTCCAGAATTTCTGTACTTTTCTGTCACTGTCATTATCTCTGACTGTCTCTACATGCGTTCTTCACTGGGCCCTTACTGGAAGTCAGTGCATGCATCAAGAACTCGGTCTTCCTGGTGTTGAAATTTTCCTTTCTTTGCCCTTTGGATTATTTAATCTCGTGCATATGGCATAGTACAGTGAGGAACAGTGGAGGCAGCGATCCTACTGCAGGTAACAGGCATATGTCCATCACCAGCTGGAGCTGTCCAGGCCCTCTCTGCTTGAATCCCATTCTCCAGGGCCCTGAGGCTGACACTCAGCCTAAATGCATCCCTCCTCACCTTCCTGCACAGCATCCTAGTCCTTATTTCATGATAGCCCAGGTCAAGAGAAGTGAAACTCTACCACCATGGCACACACATTGTGCTTTCCCTCTATTGGGCCGAAAGTAAAGGATCTGTGGTACTGATGGCTACACCAGTGTCCAGATTTTCCATGCAAAACGGAAGCTTCCAGGGTTCAGAAAGAGGGTGTTTTGATGGCTGTGAAATGTCTTTTCCAAGTGAGTCATGGGGTTTCAAATCCTTTTGAAACCTGAAGTTCTTTCTTGTATCTAGGGAATATTCTCACCTCTGGCCAGAAGGCCTTCCCAACTAGGAGCACACCTATCCCGGGGTCAGGAGGTCTGCCAGCCTGCTAGAACCTGGAGGGATTCCTGAGTATGTCCTCAGGGCCCAAGTGGTAACAGCTGTTTCCAATTGCCTTTATTAGCAGCAGCCAGGCCCTCAGGTGAGGGGCGGGACTGTGATCACCACTGGAAACTCCTAATTCAGCCAATGGAGGCATCCATCTTCCTTTTGTCTCTCCATATCAAGGGCCCGGGGAGTTTGTGCTTCCTCCAAGCTGAGCGACTTTGTATGGGACACTCATGCATGCCTACTTCTGGGAATCTCTCTGAGTGACATGAGTGGACACCAGTACACCATGATCAGGGATTGTGAGGCCACAGGAGCAATTGCCTTAGCCAGACCCAAAGGGTAGGTGTAAGAGGCTGGGTTCATCCACTATTGTTTGGTCAAACACATTTCCCATCTATATAGAAACACAGCTCTCTCTGGGTTCTTTCTGGGCTTGTAATCTGCTGCCCTGCGCAGTGGACTGAGAGCCTGGAGGCTGAGTAGGCAGCCAAACATGACTGGCCAGGCTCATGCCCCTGAATTCTAAGGGATGCGCCAGCTTCCCTCATTGGCAGTGTTTGGATGATAGTGAGGCATGGGATTGAATGGGGAACTCAGGAGAGCGAGACATAAGAGTCACTTTGCATATGCATTCTAGCTTAGCCAGAATCTGGGCTAGCTGGCTTGCCCTGACCAGCTAGGTTCTCTGTACATAAGTTGCAGGTGAGGCTGGCTACCTTGACACCCATGCTCTGAGACTACTATAGGTGAGCTCAGAGCAAACACAGACACACACAGACAGACAGACAGACACACACACATTACTGTCACATCTGGTAGTACAGCTTATTGTGAAGGCTGGGGCTGTCTGGGTTCTGTGGGCATGAGAGCTGCTGCCTTACAATCTCTAACAGCCAGCTTTGAACCTGTCAGCAATGAACACAGTGTAGGAGGTTTTTGAATTCTGGTCTCTTTCCAACTCATGTATTTCTCTTCTTGCCTTCTCTGTCTCTAACTCTCACATGCTCTCATACACTCTGTCTTCACTCATTAATATTTTACTTATATACTTATTTTACTGACAGGCCCAGATATACAAAGAGAGTTACCAGAGCACTGCTGAGCTCTGGCTTGTTGTGTTGGCGATTTCACCTAGGCTACTGGAGCCTCAGTTTGTAAGTCTTTCTGACACAAGCCATATTCTGTCTCCTCATTTCCATGCCAGTATCACACAGAATTTATAATAAAGTGGTTTTTTTGCAAAACACTTGGTACATTCTGATTTTCATATCAATATTGACACCATTGTAGGTCTCTATGGCCCTTGGTCACTTTTCTTCTTTTCAGATGTAAAAAAAAAAAAAAAAAAACTGAAGAGGGAGAGGTTTTTGCCCTGAGGCTTGCACTGGGAACTACCAGATGCATTGTGTCTGTTGCCAGACTAGGAAACTTGTGGTGCCTGTCCATGTGGAGAGTCTCCTTGATGAGTTCCTTCTCAAGCCTTTTTCGCTATGTCTCTTTGGAGATGCATATAGCTAATGATTTTGAGATTTTACTCCTTTGGACAATTCTTTTCCTGATGCACAGTTTCTCTCCAGGTTTTAGCAATCAATTGTCTGAATGTCATATCAAATCTTTTGTAGAAAATGACTACATCAGTCTCTTTCTCTCTCTCTCTCTCTCTCTCTCTATATATATATATATATATATATATATGTCACATTTAGAGGTCTGAAAATATTTTTAGCTAGAGACCTGCACAGCGCTGTATTAGTGTAGTAATGCAGATACACCTGGCCCTTCTGAGCCACAGTCATGAGAGACATATCACAGAGCCATTCCTATACCTCTTATCAGTCTACAAATCTCTCTCAGCACAAACTACCGCTGCCCAATGATCTACTTCACTCTTGCTTTTTTTCTCCACCGAGTCCTATCCGAAAACTGTAAATCAAAGAAGAAATAAATATAGTGCAGTCCCCTGCACACAGGACAGGCTGAGGCTGGACAAGAGAGATGCAATATTCCAGCCTGCTTCTTGGCTGGAGCATCACTAAGACTACTTCCAATTTGGAGAGGTGAGGGCAGTTTTGGAGAGTGGGCTGCACACCAAGTGTTGCTTCTCAGAGTGGGGTAAGACCTAGATGTTCTAAGTGTAACCTTTCCTCACAAACATAAAATAGCAATGCCACTTGTAAGAAGTATGGATGGGCATGGAGGATTTGTCTTCAGTGCTCTGGCACTGATCAACACAGATCCAGAATTTCTGTACTTTTCTGTCACTGTCATTCTGTCTCTCTGACTGTATCTACGAGCCTTCTTCACTGGGCCCTTACTGGAAGTCAGTGCATGCATCATTAACTCGGTCTTCCTGGTGTTGAAATTTTCCTTTTTTGCCCTTTGGATTATTCAGTCTCCTGCATATGGCGTAATACTGTGGGGAACTGAGGAGGCAGCGATACTACTGCAGGTAACAGTTATGTGTCCATCTCCAGCTGCAGCTGTCCAGGCCCTCTGTGCTTGACTCCCATTCTCCAGGGCCCTGAGGCTGACACTCAGCCTAAATTCAACCCTCCTCACCTTCCTGCAAAGCATCCTAGTCCTTATTCCATGAGAGCCCATGTCAAGGTAAGTGAAACTCTACCACCCTGGCACACACATTGTGCTTTCCCTCTATTGGGCCGAATGTAAAGGATCTGTGGGACTGATGGCCACAACAGTGTCCAGATTTTCCATGCAAAACGGAAGCTTCCAGGGTTCAGAAAGAGGGTGTTTTGATGGCTGTGCAATGTCTTTTCCAAGTGCCTCCTGGGGTTTCAAATCCTTTTGAAACCTGAAGTTCGTTCTTGTATCTAGGGAATATTCTCACCTCTGGCCAGAAGGCCTTCCCAACTAGGAGCACACCTATCCCGGGGTCAGGAGGTCTGCCAGCCTGCTAGAACCTGGAGGGATTCCTGAGTATGTCCTCAGGGCCCAAGTGGTAACAGGTGTTTCCAATTGCCTTTATTAGCAGCAGCCAGGCTATCAGGTGAGGGGCGGGTCTGTGGTCTCCCTGGAAGCTCCGAATACAGCCAATGGAGTCATCCATCTTTCTTTTGTCTGTCCATAGCAAGGGCCCAGGGAGTTTGTGCTTCCTACAAGCAGAGCTACTTTGTATGGGACACTCATGCATGCTTACTTCTGGGAATCTCTCTGATTTTGATGAGTGGACACCAGTACACCATGATCAGGTTTTGTGAGGCCACAGGAGTAATTGCCTTACCCGGACCCAAAGGGTAGGTTCAAGGGGCCATGTTCATACAAAGCTCTGCTTTGTTGTGTTGGCGATTTCACCTAGGCGACTGGAGCCTCAGTTTGTAAGTTTTTCTGACACAAGCCATATTCTGTCTCCTCATTTCATGCCAGTATCACTCAGAGTTTATAATAAAGATATACATATATATAAACATATATATTTATATATCTGTAATTTTTTTGAGTTGTCGACGTATGTATTTGACCTTAATTCAGAATTACCACATTTATAACAGCCTAGTTTTTTCAGAAATAATTGGCTATATAGTTGGAGCAGGATTCAATACAATCATAAATAATAGAACCTACCAGTAGCATTTCTAATCGTGTTTCTATCACCATCCTTATTGTAATTATCATAGCCCAGCACTTCCCTCCTTTTTCTAGTGTAAGCTTCAATACGTATGTGTTTTTCTTTTTCCGGAAATCTTGGACCCTGAAGTGTTAGGGAATTTTTGAAGCAGCCCTCTGTTTCTCAGCAGATGGTTTCTATGTTTCTGCTGTAATCAGGTCTTCTTGTGGTTTTTGTTTTCATTATTTTTTATTTTTTCAAGTCCTCCTAAATCATCTCCATTTATTTACATATTTATTTATTTAGTCAGGTATCACATGATGGTCATTTCTTCTGCTTGATAGATTTTCTCTTATAATTGAAGGGAACTCTTGAAACACAATGCATTTCCTGGGGCACATACTACACACATATAGTGAAGGCTTGGTTGTCTGTGGTCTGTGGGCATTAGAGCTGCTGCCTTACAATCAACCCAGGTTTGAACCTGTCATGAATGAACACAGTCTAGGGGGTTTTTGACTTATGGTCTATTTCCAACTCCTCTATTTCTTTTCTCTCCTTCTCTCTCTCTGACTCTCACAGGCTCTCACTCACTCTGTCTGCACTCAGTAATATTTTACTTATATCCTTATTTTATTGACAGGCCCAGATATACAAAGAGAGTTGCCAGAGCACTGCTGAGCTCTGGCTTGTTTTGTTGGTGATTTTACCTAGGATACTGGAGCCTCAGCTTTCTAAGTCCCTCTGACACAAGCCATATTCTGTCTCCTAATATCCATGGAAGTATCTCTCAGACTTTATAATAAAGATATACATCCATATACATATATAAATATACATATATATCTGTCATTTTTAGAATTGTCGACCTATGGTCTTCCTATGGTTTTTATTATTTTTTATTTTTTCAAATCCTCCTAGATCATCCCCATATATTTGCCTATTTATTTATGTATTTACTCAGATATCACATGAGGAATCATTTATTCTGCCTGATAGATTTTTCTCTTATAATTGAAGAGAACTTTGGACACACAATACAATTCCTTTTGCAGATAGTACACACTACTAAAACTACTACTGCACTGTTTTTGACAGTGACATCCAATGCACAATGGATTAGTATTGCATGGCTCTAAAGAATGTTCCCTATTTAACCTACAATGTTTTTAACCTCACAAATATTTATTCAGTTCTTTCTTGGTGGATGAAAGGTTTACAGTTAGTAGTTACATGTAATAGTGGCTATGGGGGTAATTTTTCCCACTTTCCCTATATTACAGTACATCATTTGTAACTTTTTTTGAGGAGAAGGAAACAGTTATAAATTGAGAGAGCAGGGCCCAAGCAGGAAGAGAGACAGAGAGACAGCTGCTGCTCTGATTTGCCACTAGCCCAGCTTTTCCCTAATTGGGTAAGTGGTAACCAGTGGCTCAAAATGGGGTCTTGGGCTTCCACATAGTTCTCTGGCATTCTTGCTTAGCCAGAATCTGGCCTATCTGGCTTGCCCTGACCAGCTAGGTTCTCTGTACATAAGTTGCAGGTGAGGCTGGCTACCTTGACACCCATGTTCTGAGACTATTACAGATTAGCTCTGAGCACACACAAACACAGACAGACAGACACACACACACACACATACACATTACTGTCAGGTCTGGTAATCCAGCATATGGTGAAGACTGGAGCTGTCTGGGGTCTGTGGGCATGAGAGCTGCTGCCTTACAATCTCTACAAGCCAGGTTTGAACCTGTCATCAATGAACACAGTGTAGGAGGTTTTTGAATTCTGGTCCCTTTCCAAATCATATATTTCTCTACTCGCCTTCTCTAACTCTCACATTCTCTGGCTGGCTGGGGGCGTGTCCCTGGGACAACAGGCCAATCAGAGTTGAGCTGATGGCTGGTGGGCTGGGCCTTCCAGAGGCTGCCCAATGAGCGTGCTCCAAGGCCTTGTTGGCAGTGCTCAAGGCAGCTGGCCAATCACTGACTAGGTGCCTGGACCCTCCTGGGCGTGTCCAAGCAACCTGAACAATGAGATTTCTGGAAGGGGTTCTGGTCGTACCCTAGGCCTCTGGCCTATCAGAGCATGGCTGGCACCCTGTGGGCGGGCCTTTTGAAGGAAGCCCGACTATGGGAGCTCAGAGCTGGCCTTAAATGGCTGGGTGTGCTTCCAGAAAGTGCGAAGCAGGGTTCAGCCCAGGGTCCTCCTTGCAGAAGCTGTCCAGTGCGCAAGTGTATAACTCCGTTTGTGCCTGTGCCTCTGTGGATGTGTGCGTGTGTGTGATTGTGAGAGTGTGTGTTTGTGTGTGTGTGTGTGAAGGAGGGAGAGACAGAACAACAGAATCACTGTGGTACAGGTGATTTTGTGCAAAACACTTGGCACATTCTGATTTACAACTCAATATTGACACCATTGTAGCTCTCCTTGGCCCATGGTCAATTTTCTTCTTTTCAGATGTAAAGACACTGAAGAGGGAGAGGATTTTGCCCTGAGCTGGGAACTAGCAGCTGCCCTGTGTGTGTTGCCAGACTAGGAAACTTGTAGTGCCTGTCCATGTAGAGAGTCTGCTGGATGAGTTCCTTCTCGAGCCTATTTCTCTCGGTACCGTTGGAGCTGCATATAGCTAATGATTTGGAGAATTTACTCCTTTTGACAATTATTTTCATGATGCACAGTTTATCTCCAGTTTTTAGCAATCAATTGTTTGAATGTCATATCGAATCCATTGTAGAAAATGACTACATCATTGTCTCTCTCTCTCTCTCTCTCTCTCTCTCTATATATATATATATATATATATATATATATAATGTAGAGGTCTGAAAATATATTTTAGCTAGAGATCTGCACACCTCTGGATTCACGTAGTAATTCGGATACACCTGGCCCTTCTGAGCTACAGTCATGAGAGACATCTCACAGAGCCATTCATTTACCTCTTGTCACTCTACTAATCTCTCTCAGCACAAACTAAAGCTGTCAAATCATCTACTTCCCTCTTCCTCTTTTTGTCCACCGAGTCCTATCCCAAAACTGTAAATTAAAGAAGAAATAGACATAGTGCAGTTCCCTGCACACAGGACAGGTTGAGGCTGGACCAGGGAGATGAAATACGCCAGCCTGCTTATTGGCTGGAGCACCACTAAAAATACTTCCAATTTTGAGAGGCATGGGCAGTTTTGGAGAGTGGGCTAAGGCCTAGATGTTCTAAGTGTAACCTTTCCTCACAAACATAAAATAACAATGCCACTTGTAAGAAGTATGCATGGGCATGGAGTCTTTGTTTTCAGGGCTCTGGCACTGATCAACACAGGGCCAGAATTTCTGTCCTTTTCAGTCACTTTGATTCTGTCTCTCTGACTTTCTCTACGTGCCTTCTTCCCTGGACCATCGTGTAAGTCAGTGAATGCATCGTGAACTCCGTGTTCCTGGTGTTGAAATTTTCCTTTCTTTGCCCTTTGGATTACTTAGTCTCGTGCATATGGAGTAGTACAGAGGGGAACTGAGGAGACAACCTTCCTGCTGCAAGTAACAGGCATATTTCCATCTCCAGCTGCAGCTGTCCAGGCCCTCTGTGCTTGACTCCCATTCTCCAGGGCCCTGTGGCTGACACTCAGCCTAAATGGAATTCTCCTCTATTTCCTGCACCACATCCTTGTCCTTATGCATGAGAGCCCAGGTCAAGAGAAGTGAAACTCTACCACCCTGGCACACACATTGTGCTTTCCCTCTATTGGGCCGAATGTAAAGGATCTGTGGGACTGATGGCCACACCAGTGTCCAGATTTTCCACGCAAAACGGAAGCTTCCAGGGTTCAGAAAGACGGTGTATTGATGGCTGTGAAATGTCTTTTCCAAATGCCTCCTGGGGTTTCAAATGCTTTTGAAACCTGAAGTTCTTCTTGTATCTAGGGAATATTCTCACCTCTGGCCCGAAGGCCCTCCCAACTAGGAGCACAGCTATCCCGGGGTCAGGAGGTCTGCCAGCCTGCTAGTTCCTGGAGGGATTCCTGAGTATGTCCTCAGGCCCCAAGTGGTAACAGGTGTTTCCAATTCCCTTTATTAGCAGCAGCCAGGCCCTCAGGTGAGGGGCGGGGCTGTGATCTCCACTGGAAGCTCCAAATTCAGCCAGTGGAGGCATCCATTTTACTTTTGTCTCTCCATAGCAAGGGCCCGGGGAGTTTGTTCTTCCTGCAAGCAGAGCGACTTTGTATGGGACACTTATGCATGCCTTCATATGGGAATCTCTCTGAGTGTGATGTGTGGACACCAGGACACCATGATCAGGGATTGTGAGGCCACAGGAGTAATTGTCTTAGCTGGACCAAAGGGTAGGTGTAAGTGGCCTGGTTCATCCACTATTGTTTGGTCAAACACAGTTCCCATCTATGTTGAAACACAGCTCTTTCTGGGTTCTTTTGGGGATTGTAATCTGCTGCCCTGAGCAGCAGACTGAGAGTCTGGAGGCTGAGTAGGCAGCCAAACGTGACTGGACAAGCTCCTGCCCCTGTATTTTGAGGGGTGCCCCAGCTTACCCCGTTGGCAGTGTTTGGATGATAGTGAGGCATGGGATTGAATCGGGAACTCAGGATAGGGAGACATGAGTGTCCCTTTGCATGTGCATTCTTGCTTAGCCAGAATCTGGGCTAGCTGGCTTGCCCTGACCAGCTATGTTCTCTCTACATAAGTTGCAGGTGAGGCTGGCTACCTTCCCACCCATGCTCTGAGACTACTATAGGTAAGCTCTGAGCACACACAGACACAGACAGACAGACAGACAGACAGACAGACACACACACACACACACACACACACACATATTAATGTCAGGTCTGGTAGTACAGCATATGGTGAATGCTGGGGCTTTCTGGGGTCTGTGGGCATGAGAGCTGCTGCCTTACAATCTCTAAAAGCCTGCTTTGAACCTGTCATCAATGAACACAGTGTAGGAGGTTTTTGAATTCTGGTCTCTTTACAACTCATCTATTTCTCTTCTTGCCTTCTCTGTCTCTAACTCTCACATGCTCTCATACACTCTGTCTTCACTCATTGATATTTTACTTATATACTTATTTTACTGACAGGCCCAGATATACAAAGAGAGTTACCAGAGCACTGCTGATCTCTGGCTTGTTTTGTTGGTGATATCACCTAGGCTACTGGAGCCACAGCTTTGTAAGTCTCTCTGACACAAGCCTTATTCTGTCTCCTCATTTCCATGGCAGTGTCTCTCAGACTTTATAATAAACATATATATATATATATATATATATATATATATATATATATATATGTCATTTTTAGAATTGTCGACCTATGTTGATGTTTATCAGAATTAACACATTTATAACAGCTTCCTTTTTCATTAATAATTGGCCACCGAGTTGGAGCAGGATTTAATACAATTATAAATAATAGAACCTTCCATTAGCATTTCTAATAGCATTTCTTTTTTTTTTTTCTTTTTTAAAAAATTTTTTATTTAAGAAAGTATTAGTGAACAAAAACATAAGGTAGAAGGGGTACAACTCCACACAATTCCCACCACCAAATCCCCATAATCCCCCCCTTCCATGGTAGCTTTCCCATTCTCTAGCCCTCTGGGAGCATGGACCCAGGGTCGTTGAGGTTTGCTGAAGGTAGAAGGTCTGGCTTCTGTAATTGCTTCCCCGCTGAACATGGGCGTTGACTGGTCAGTCCATACTCCCAGTCTGCCTCTCTCTTTCCCTAGTAAGGTGTGTCTCTGGGGAAGCTGAGCTCCAGGACACATTGGTGGGGTCTTCAATTCAGGGAAGCCTAGCCAGCATCCAGGTGGCATCTGGAACCTGGTGATTGAAAAGAGAGTTAACATATGAGGCCAAACAATTTGTTGAGCAATCATGGATCCCAAGCTTGGAATAGTGGAGAGGAAGTTTTAGGGAGGTACTCACTGCAAACTCTAGTGTACTTCTGCTTTCAGGTATATATTTTGCAGTAGTTTATGGATACGTGTGCACATAAGCTCTCTCTCACAGAAACTGGTGTATATCTAGATTATGGGACTTTGTTAGAAAGTGAACTACCTGGGATGAAATTAGAGTGTACTATAAAAGGAAAGGTCTCACCCGAGTAATGAAGTTGAAGGGTTGTCCTTCCACACGTGAAGTCTCTGGATACAGTCTGAGGTGAAGCATATTGAGGTGGCAATCCTTGCTTTTGCTAGGTTGTGATCGGCAGATGCAATATTATTTGGTTCGGATTGGGAGATGCATACAGGAAAGTGGGCCCTATCCAAGGGTTCGAGGACTGGGGGAAATAGGGGCTCTATAGTAAAGATGTGAGGTTCCTGCTGTCTTAGGGTTCAAAAAGACAATCGATAGTTAATATTATCATCACTTTATTTGTTAATTGGGTTAACTTTGAAAAGTCCCTTTGTTATGGTTTGCTGTACAGTACCCAGTATCTTGTATATAGCTGTGCTATTGGATGCTTCTAATCTACTTGGTCTAAGCTTTTGAGAGAGTCTGCATATCAAATACACAGCCTATATATTATAAAGATTCGGTTTGTCTTTTGAGAAACTTTGAGACATACAATTGATTTCCCCCTCTCATATTAATTAACTACTGATTTATATGTCTACATTTTGCTAGGATTGTACATAAACACCATTCCCACCACCAAAGGGCTGTGACCCATCCCTCCTGCCCACTCCCACCCCCCACTGGCCCAGGAAGCTACATGTCTACCCCTCACCACTGGTTTTTTACTTTGGTGCCCTACTTACAATTTGATCAGGTTCTGCTTTTAGTTTCCCTTTCAGATCTTCTTAGTCAGCTTCTGTTGATGAGTGGGATCATCCCATACTCATCTTTATCTTTCTGACTTAGTTCACTTAACATAATTCCTTCTAGCTCTGTCCAAGATGGGTCAGAGAAGGTGGGTTCATTGTTCTTGATAGCTGCATAGTATTCCATTGTGTATATATACCACAGCTTTCTCAGCCACTCATCTGTTGTTGGGCACCTGGGTTGCTTCCAGGTTTGAGCTATTACGAATTGTGCTGCTATGAACATAGGAGTACACACCTCTTTTTGGTTGGGTGTTATGGAGTCCTTGGGGTATAACCCCAGGAGAGGAATTGCTGGGTCATATGGAAGGTCCATGTCTAGTCTTCTGAGAGTTTTCCAGACTGCTCTCCACAGAGGCTGTACCAATTTACATTCCCACCAGTAATGTAAAAGGGTTCCTCTGTCCCCACATCCTCTGCAGCATTTGTTGCTGCTGTCCTTTTTGATGTATGCCATTCTTACAGGAGTGAGGTGGTATCTTAGTGTTGTCTTAATTTGCATTTCTCTGACGATCAGTGACCTAGAGCAGTTTTTCATATGTTTGTTAGCCTTTTGGATCTCCTCTGTGGTGAATGTTTTGTTCATTTCCTCTGCCCATTTTTGGATGGGGTCATTTGTTTTTTTGCGGCTAAGTTTGCTGAGCTCTTTATATATTTTGGTGATTAGTTTCTTGTCTGATGTCTGGCATGTGAAGATCTTCTCCCATTCTGTGAGGGGTCTCTCTGTTTGTTTAATACTTTCTTTGGATGTGCAGAAGCTTTTCAATTTGATGTAGTCCCATTGGTTTGTTTCTGCTTTAGTCTTCCTTGCAATTGGGTTTGATTCATCAAAGATGTCCTTGAGGTGTATGTGGGAAAGTGTTTTACCAATGTTTTCCTCTAAGTATTTGATTGTTTATGGTCTGACATCTAGGTCTTTGATCCATTTGGAGTTGATTTTTGTTTCTGGTGAGATAAAGTGGATCAATTTCATTCTTCTGCATGTTTCAACCCAGTTTTCCCAGCACCATTTATTGAAGAGAGCCTCCTTTTTCCATTTAATCCTTTGTGCCCCCTTATCAAAGATTAGATGCCCATAGGTGTTGGGATTTACTTCTGGGCTTTCAATTCTGTTCCACTGGTCTGTATGCCAATTTTTGTTCCAGTACCATGCAGTTTTGATGATGTTGGCTTTATAATATTGTTTAAGGTCTGGGAATGTGATGCCTCCATTTCTGTTTCTTTTCCTTAAGATGGTTTTGGCAATTCTAGGTGTTTTCAGGTTCCAGATAAATGATTGTAGTGTTTTTTCTATTCTCTTAAAGAAGCTTGGTGGAACTTTGATGGGTATTGCATTAAATTTGTATATGGCTCTCGGGAGAATTTTCATTTTGATGATATTTATTCTTCCAATCCATGAGCATGGGATATCTTTCCATTTCTTGGTATCAGTTTCTATTTCCTTGAGTAGCGACTCATAGTTTTCAGCATACAAGTCTTTCACTTCTTTGGTCAACTTTATTCCTAGGTATTTGATTGATTTTGCTGAAACAGTAAATGGGAGTGATTTCTGGATGTCTTCTTCTTCAGATTTAGTGTTTGCATAAAGAAATGCCACTGATTTTTGTACATTGATTTTGTAGCCTGATACCTTGCTATATTGCCTAATAACTTCCAGTAATTTTCTACTGGATTCTTTAGGTCTTTCTGTGTATACTATCATATCATCTGCAAATAGTGAAAGCTTGACTTCTTCCCTTCCAATCTGTATCCCTTTGATTTCTTTCTCTTGCCTGATTGCTATGGCAAGAACTTCCAATACTATGTTGAAGAGTAACGGTGACAGTGGACAGCCCTGTCTAGTCCCCGATCTAAGGGGGAATGCTTTCAGCTTCTGTCCATTGAGTATGATGTTGGCTGTAGGCTTGCTATATATAGACTCCACTATCTTGAGGAATTTCCCATCTATTCCCATTTTTTGTAGAGTTTTGAGCATGAATAGGTGTTGGATTTTGTCAAAGGCTTTCTCTGCATCTATTGAGATAATCATGTGGTTTTTGGCTTTGCTTTTATTGATGTGGTGAATGACATTGATTGACTTACGGATGTTGAACCAGCCTTGCATTCCTGGGATGAATCCCACTTGGTCATGATGAACAATCTTTTTGATGTGTTGCTGTATCTGATTGGCCAAGACCTTGTTTAATATTTTGGCATCTATGTTCATCAGCGATATTGGTCTGTAGTTTTCCTTTTTGTTCTGTCTCTATCAGCTTTTGGTATCAGGGTGATGTTGGCTTCATAAAAGGTGGAAGAGAGTATTCCTGTTTCTTCAGTCTTATGGAATAGCTTAAGAAGTATGGGTATTAACTGTTTCCTGAAGGTTTTGTAGAATTCGTTTCTGAAGCCATCTAGTCCAGGACTTTTGTTGTTGGGGAGATTCTTAATAACGATTTCAATTTCTTTGTCTGTGATTGGTGCATTTAGATTTTGTAGTTCTTCTTGGTTCAGTTTTGGAAGTGCATAGGTTTCTAGGAATTGTTCCATTTCTTCCAGATTCTCTAGCTTGGTGGCATATAGTTCTTTATAGAAGTTTCGCAGGACTCTCTGGCCATAGGTGAAAAAATTC